>NW_022589705.1:87312239-87814663 GCF_004348235.1 Phoca vitulina
ATGGCTCAGATGGTTAAGCGTCTGCCTTCGGCTCAGGTCATGATCTCAGGGTCCTGGGATCAAGCCCCGCATCGGGCTCCCTGCTTGGCGGGGAGCCTGCTTCTCCCTTTCCCTCTCCTGCTCCCCCTGCTTGTGCTCCCTCGCTCTCTCTGTCAAATAAATAAATAAAATCTTTAAAAAAAAAAAAAAAGATAACTCATCTTTGTATGCTCTGTGCCTGATACTTGCAGACGCTTGTTGGAGGGAGAATGAATACCCATTACTCACCAATGGCAGGTCTTTGGATTCGCCAGATTGATTTGGGGGTGGGACTGAACTAGATCTCCCTTCCTTCTGTCCTGCAGATTTATGACCTGTCTGTTGATGCCTTGAGCCCGACCTTCTACTTTCTCCTGCCAAGCTCGAAGATAAGAGATGTTACCTTCCTCTTCAACGAGGAGGGAAAGAACATCATTGTTATAATGTCTTCAGCTGGTTATATCTACACCCAGCTCATGGAAGAGGCCAGCAGTGCCCAGCAGGGACCCTTCTATGTCACTAATGTGCTGGAAATCAACCATGAGGACCTGAAGGTTTGGGCAGGTGTTGCTTTCTCCTCTTCCAGATGGATTAGCCTAGTAGCTCCTCTATTGTTTTTCTTTTTTCTTTGGTCTCTGACTTTTTCCCTATTAGCAGAAACTCTTGTACTTTAGTACCAAACTGATGCACTGTGAAGTTCCTTGACTCTGATGGTATTTCTAAGATTTACCCGCACGACTTAGATTATGAGAGCCCACAGTCATGATTTAAAACTAATTACCTGCAAAACTGGCTGCTGGTCCCGAAGACAACACGCGAGGTTAATGCAAGTGTTGTATCTTTGCCCCGACAGGACAGTAACAGCCAGGTGGCTGGTGGCGGTGTGTCCGTCTACTACTCCCATGTGCTGCAGATGTTGTTCTTCAGCTATTGTCAAGGCAAATCATTTGCAGCCACCGTCAGCAGGACAACTCTGGAAGTGTTGCAGCTCTTCTCCATCAACATCAAAAGGTGGGAAGGAGTGCTTCACGCTGAGCTTCCACGGTGCCCGTGTTCAGTGGGAGACTCCTCTGGCCCAGTACTGGCGTCTGTTAGGAATCTGGTGAAGCTTACTTTGCCCTGGTGGGCCTCTCCCTTTTATAGGCAAGAGGTGCCCAGTGTTGGTAGGTTGGTTGTCTGCATGGTTTGTCCTCCATGGTGCAGACCCCGAGCTGTAGGAGGTAGTTTGGGGACCACTGTCACTCAGAAGGAAGAAGCTGTAGTCAAGGCAGCACACCTGACTTTAGGGTGATAACTGAGTTTTGAGGAGGGAGCGTAAGTTGCTCCTAGACACTCATGCGGCCAAAGTGCCCTTTAAGTTTCCCTGCTGGGGTAGTTGATCAGAACACAGCATGGTATCAGCAGTGGGGGCATGGTCGGGGGTGAGGGGGGCAGTAGAGGCTTTCATCCGGTGTCTGGATAGTAGAGGTGTGAGTGAGGTGGTGAGTGTTAATTTAGGGAGCTAGGGAGAAGAGGCTTAGGCTGCTTTCCTGTCTTTCCTGTCTGCCATTGAAGAGCCATAAAAGTGCTGTAGGCACTGTTTCTCTGGCCTCTGTGTTGTGAAATGTTACCTGGTTGGAGATGAAATCAAATGGGGTATCATTCACGCAGAACTTGATGTGCTTGGAGATGCTTGATAGGACCAGGGATCATGAGCCTTAGGCAGCTCCATGCAGTGGATGACTTCTAGGCACATTGGGCCACCTCTTCCCTCAGACACTGGGAGCTAGCAGAGGAGATTTCTAAACCAGGACTCCTGTCGGGGGGCACAGAGTGGTTATGTGAGAGTATATGCGTGGCTCAGAATAGAGCTGAGACTCGTAGGTAATTCAAGTCCCTGGGCACATAAATTGCTCTGGGAGTCAGGTATTTGGTCAGTATGGCCTTTAAGTCAAGAAAAGGATGACTAGGTGGCGATTGACACCCTGACTGTGGCCAGTTTTGTTGTCTGCAGTTCCAATGGTGGCAGTAAGACGTCTCCTGCCCTTTGCCAGTGGTCCGAGGTGATGAACCACCCTGGCTTGGTGTGCTGTGTCCAGCAGACTACAGGTGTGCCACTGGTAGTGATGGTCAAACCAGACACTTTCCTTATCCAAGAGATTAAGACTCTGCCTGCCAAAGCAAAGGTCAGTGCCAGACGCTCCCATCACTTGGCTGTGAACCTGGTCTGATTCTGTATTTCTGCATTTGTATATTGTGTCCCTTCCCCGGCCCTTTCAGTAGAAAAGGCTTATCAAAGATGTTTTCTCCTAGATGCCTTTTCTCTGTCGCTCGTCTGCACCCCCTTACCTTCTTTCTATAGGTTCTGATCTCTAGTTGTGGGACCTGACACCCTCCTTTGTCTCCTCTGCCAGATCCAAGACATGGTTGCCATTCGGCACACGGCCTGCAACGAGCAGCAGCGGACCACGATGATCCTGCTCTGTGAGGACGGCAGCCTGCGCATTTACATGGCCAATGTGGAGAACACCTCCTACTGGCTCCAGCCGTCCCTACAGCCCAGCAGTGTCATCAGTATAATGAAGCCTGTTCGGAAGCGCAAGACAGCCACCATCAGTAAGGCCCCTCCTCAAAAGATGGTGGGGGAGCGGGGATGGCAGTCTTCTAGACAAGACTCGGAACAGATGGTGATAAACGTCTGTGAAGAAATGGTGACTCTCCCACTTGCCTGTTTCTTAAAGGTAGAGATAGGTGCCGTGAATTTCCCCAAAGCAGTGTCATGTTTCCTGAGGCCAACAGTGTTCTTGTGGCTTTTAGAGACCTGACGTACAAATGGCAAGCACTCATTGGCTCTCCACTTGAGGTCAGCAGTTCTTAGGTGCCCAGGAAAGAATGATCTCATGGATTTTGTTGGAGAGATTTTTCTCTGGGTTTGGGGAACATGGCTTAACTGATGTGAAGTCTAACATGGAACCAGTGGACGATAGATTGTTTCCACTGGTCAGTTTCCCACCAAGTAGTGAAGAACCCATCGTAGATTCTGAGCTGGGAGTCTTGCTCCTCACTGATAGAGGACTCTTCAGGGTGTGGAGGCTTGAATTTGGGAATGGAGTGACTCTGGCTAAGCAGAGACCTTTGCAGGGGTCATCCCGTGACAGATTTGTTTTAGAATCCATGTTTGAGGTAACGATGCAGCTCATCCTCCTGTAAAGAAGTTTCTGTTGTTCACTTTATTTATTTAAAAGACTTTATTTATTTGAGAGAGAGGGAGAGAGCATGAGCAAGAGAGGGAAGAGCAGACTCCCCGCTGAGCAGGGGGCCCAGCATGGGGCCTGATCCCAGGAACCCGGGATCGTGACTTGAGCCAAAGGCAGACACTTAACTGACTGAGCCACCCAGGTGCCTCTGAGTTGTTTACTTTCAATAAACCAGCCGTGAGGGAACCTGTTGTTACTAACTGTATTCAATACCACGCCTGAGTTCTTTGTCCCGCTGGGTCGAGTTGTGGTTAGGGATGATGACTGTTGGACTGTGGGCCACATGCAGGCATCACGCTGATACAGACTTTGACATCCCGGTTGTCCGGAAGAGGTTAGAGCGTCGGAGTGCAGAATCAGTCGGGAGGGGCTTTCCCAGGGGGGTGGGTGCAGAGGTGGGGTGACATGCTTACTGATGCTCTGTGTCCGCTGCTCCTGTTCCCCACAGCAACCCGCACATCTAGCCAGGTGACCTTCCCCATTGACTTCTTTGAACACAACCAGCAGCTGACGGATGTGGAGTTTGGTGGGAATGACCTCCTGCAAGTCTACAATGCGCAGCAGATAAAGCACCGGCTGAATTCCACTGGCATGTACGTGGCCAACACCAAGGTGAGGACCGTGCTGGGCTGGGCACCGTACCTGGGTAGAAGGACTCCTGAACAGTGTGGTTTGAAAACACCTCTTCTCTTAGAATGCAGGTGTGAAATATTATACTTACAGTCACTAATCCTTGGATTCTATTTAAGCGGTCCCTGGAGTTAATGGCTATTCTAAACTTCCACACAGAAGGGCTTCTGTTCCAACATTAGCAGCAGGAGGTGGTTAGTGATAGGGAGAAAGTAGCTTGAAACTGGACACTGTCCCATTCCTTGCCTCTCTTTTCTTGTCCTTGGAAGTAAGCAAATCATTACCAAAGAGTTAGGAGGGTAAAGGACTTCTCTGGGATCACGCACTTTGGCGCCAGCAGACAAAGGGTTTTAAGTTTGCCCCAAAGAACTTGTGTTCATTGTCTGACTTGGACCTTATCTCCCTCCAGCCTGGTGGCTTCACCATCGAGATTAGCAACAACAACAGCACTATGGTGATGACAGGCATGCGGATCCAGATCGGGACCCAGGCCATTGAACGGGCCCCGTCCTACATTGAGATTTTCGGCAGGACCATGCAGCTTAACTTGAGTCGCTCCCGCTGGTTTGACTTCCCCTTCACCAGAGAGGAAGCCCTGCAGGCCGACAAGAAACTGAACCTCTTCAGTGAGTCGCCAGCCCCTGGCACGGCGTGCCCTTCTCACTTCTGTGTGGCGCTTCGGTATTCTGGGAACCTTCTGCTCTCTGCTGCTCAGTGGTCTCTGCCACCCTGAAGCTCTGAGCTTCACTGGAGATGGGCAGGAGAGGGGTGTGCCGAAGAACAGGAGGGGTGAAGACAGGGCAGACCCTGCCTCCACGTCCACTTCTGTGGGGCAGGCTCAGCCTTGCTGGTGTGGTTGCCTACGTCAGTGGGCAGGGAGGAGGCAGGCTCAGCGCGTGAGAGCAGCAGGTGTTCTGAAAGCACAGATGAGGGCCTCGGTCACAGGCCGCCGAGAGACGGTTGTGTAGCAGCGCCTGGCCTTGCCGAGCCGTCGAATTCTTTAAACCCTCAGAAACAACTCCCTGAGCCTTTCACGAGCCTGGCGTATTTCTCTACCATTTACTGGCCGCCTGTCTGATGCTCTTGCTTCTAGAAATAGCTGCTGTTAGACTGAATGATGATGGTCTGTGTTTTGAACAAAGGGGGTGCTTAGAGCTCCCTAGGGGGTGGAGCTTGTGGGATGCAGTGCCCCGAGAGCACCAGAGGGGTCCTGCCGTGGTGCTCAGAGGCTCTTCTGAGAGCTGGCCTTCCTAGGCCTTTGGTCAGTGGGACTGCTTCACATGCAGTCAGCGTCTCCACAGGGTCCAAGTGCTGTTCGAGTCTCAGGAGACAAAGTTTCTCCGTGACAAAAATCGGTGGGATTTGCTACTTTGCCCTCTTTAGTCTGCTCTTCGCTTTGGTGGCGGTCACGTTCGCCCTGTAGAGAATGTGCTTCCTAGAGCTTCTCTTACTTGTTGCAGTTGGGGCCTCGGTGGATCCGGCTGGTGTCACCATGATCGACGCTGTGAAAATTTACGGCAAGACGAAAGAGCAGTTTGGCTGGCCCGACGAGCCCCCGGAAGAGTTCCCTTCTGCCTCTGTCAGCAACATCTGCCCTTCCAACCTGAACCAGAGCAATGGCACTGGAGACAGCGACTCCGGGGCCCCTGCCACCACCAGTGGAACAGTCCTGGAGAGGTACCAGCGCCGGTGGGGGTTGGCTCCCGTCCTTGCCATTTTCCCCTCTCCCGGCACAACCTGTCCTGAGAGAGTCAGCTTCTCAAAATTGCCCCAAGTGTAGCCTGTGAGTTTCAGGTTGTCCCCCAGCTGCCCGACTGCCTGTGTCTCCTTAGTACGCAGACAGAGCCTGGCAGCGTGCTCAGAGCCATGGGATTCTAGTCTGCCTGGGGGCTTCTGTGCCTTCTCTTAATGCTCAGGCGCCCTTTGGAGGAGCCAGAGGCTGTGGAGTAGGAGATGCTTAAGCCAGCATTAGAAATTTGGGTCCAGTCTTGTTGAGATTAGAGGGGAGAATCTTCCCGTTCCTTCTGATGTCATCATCTTCTCTTTCTCTGCAGCGGCCTCTTAGGTGGTAATGGCGCTGCTGGCCAGACACTGGCTGCTGCACGTGCAGCGGAGGTCAGAGCCTCCCCGGGCTCCCCCCAGGGGCCTTCTGAAGCGTCGCGCTTGGCTTCTTTGTGCTAGGCGGCTGCTGGTTTGCCGCGGTAGATAAGGCGACTCATGATGTAAGACGCTGAGTTTCTTACATCGTAAGTCAGAAGAATAGCCTGGCTTGAAGTCACTGCCTCCCACCAGCAGCCTTCCCCCTCCCTTCTCTCTCTCTCTCTCTTTCTTTTTTTCCCCCTCCCCTATTCTTATATTGTTTGCTTAGGATGTGTTTCTAGGTTTCTCTGAGCTTCACATTTTTTTCCTTTTTTTTTTTTTCCCTTCGCTTCTCCCCCAAGTTCTGAAACTGAGTCCCTAACCAAGCTGGACCGGTTAGTATGCCCTCTTTCTTTTCTCTGCACGGGTGAGTGTGTGTCAGAGAGCCGTGTAACCAGTGGTGTGGCTTTGCTGCGGAAGAGTCCTCCTGCTCCTTTCTGTTCTGGTCCTTGCATGGCTGCAGAGCTATCCCGTGTAAGAGTGGAGTATGTGGAGGGTTGTACGTGCACACTTGGTGGTGGCAGCTCCAGAACCTCCCAGCTCGCTCTTCTGTACCCTGTCCCTCTCCACTTCCTCTCCACAGTGGGTGAGAAGGGGGCGGCCGTGGGCAGTGGGATGACGGGGAAATCCTAGCATCTGACAAGCCAGCAGAGAGCGTGTTCATCCAACTTCGTTTTATGCCTCAGGCCCCTCTTCCCTCCCTCTTTGTTGCCTTCCGCTACCCCTTGACCTTTTTCTGTCCAGCTACCTCCTCCATACCTTTCCCTCTGTGCCGGGAGCCTCGGCATCAGGATGTTGGTCTTTTTACCATACCACAGTAAACTCATAGGAGTAAGCCCTGAGGAGCATGTTGCTAGGTGCCTTTCAACAGCTGGGTTTCCGGTTCCTTTCCCAGGAGAAAGTGGCTCAGTTTTCTAAAGATGCTCTGTTGTACCCCGTGAATGTTGGCAGTTGGCATGCTCCTGAAAACACAGTTTGTTCTCTCCCCATACTTAGGGATTCACAGGAAGTGCCTTTGTGCATTTTCTTGGAGATGTAAGTAAAAGAGAATGCGTACCTTCCCAGTATAAGAAGATGGCTTTAACCTTTCCGTTTGTGTATCCTTTTGTCTCCTGATCTATGGGCACCTGAGCTTTGGGTCCCATTGGATCAAGACTGTTAAGCCCCTCTCAGTGATCCCTGCCACAGGCAGCAGAAGGAAGCACACTTATCTGCTTTGAGGAAGAAAAGCCCTGTCTTTCAGTTACGGATTATGAACGTGGCCTCAGGTTGATCTCCAAGTGGGAGCCAGGTTTCTTCTGGCCTGTAACACAAGGAAACGTTATGCATGGTGCCTGTGGCAGGTCTTATTGTGCTTTGATTTTGTATTTGGCATTCATTAGCTGTCCCCAAGGTCCCCCTGACTATAGTTCGCACAGGCTCAAGCACAACCAGAGAGAAGGGTGGTGGTTGTACTCAAGCCAGCTTTTCTGTCTCCCTAGGCTGGTTGTGAGTTCTTTAGAAGCCCTGGAAAGCTGCTTTGCTGTTGGCCCAATCATCGAGAAGGCAAGTGACTTTTTCAAAGTGCATGGGAGCTTTCTGAAGAGGCAGGAAGTCAGTGGAGTTGTCAGAGGCCCGAGGCCTTGCAGCTAAAGAATATTTATAGCATAATCTTGATTTGCAAAGAAGCTCCGGAGAAGTCTCTAGCTTAAGGCCTCCTGTCCTACTTTTGGGGGATCCATTGTGAGAGTGTTTCATAGGTTAGGACGAGTGCTGGCAAAAAGAACACTGTTCCAGGAGTCGTAAACTGGGACTCGATTCCTGCTCTTGTATTGTGGGAGGACTGTAATTTCTGAAATTCTTCATTTTGCTCTTAGCAGTCCACATTGCATAACCTGGCGCTGGTGGTCTAGAAAAGAGGAAAGGGGAAGGGCAGAGTGTACACAGTTGGTTCTGCACGGATTTGGTGGGGTCAGCGATAACCTTGCTGTCTTCCGCATCAGGAGAGAAACAAGAACGCAGCTCAGGAGCTGGCCACTCTGCTGCTGTCCCTGCCAGCACCTGGCAGCGTTCAGCAGCAGTCCAAGAGCCTTCTGGCCAGCTTGCACACCAGCCGCTCAGCCTATCACAGCCATAAGGTAATCGCTCCCTCCCTGGATGCCTTCTGTAGAAGCGCAAGTTTTGGTACTGATGGGGAATCAGGCCAGTTGGCCTTGCAAACGGAAAGCGAGGAGCACACAGTAAAGTCGTTGAGATGAGACCCACACTGTCTAAAGTCTCTCCTGAGAAATGAACGACTCCCCTCAAAACTGGGGATAAGCCGACTAACGGGCCCCTGGTTTGCATTGATTTTTTTGTCACTAGTAGGATCAGCAAGGTCTAAGAGAAAACTGGGTGGCTTCTCTGGAAGAGCGTGGGCAGGGGAATCACGGAGATCCTTCCTTCAGCTGTGGCACAGCCCTCACTTAGAAGCCCTGGAAAGCGAGGTGTCCTCGCTTGTGAGGAAATTGCTGAATGGCTGTTGGAGAGATTCTGAGGGGGAAATCTGGGGCCAGGGGAGGGGGCGCAGGGAGTGGGGGGGCGGTCTCACCTATAACTGAAAGTGGTGGCCGAAGGCAGTAGGTTGGGCCAGTTGCTGTAGATGGGAGAGGTGACTGGTGAGTTCCACGAGGAAGAAACAGCAGCCCAGGCGCCTCGGTGAGCTTTTGTGCCTCCAGCCCAGAAGCTTGAGAAATGCAAGTTTAACCTGCCGAACCTCTCGAGGAATGGCAAGTTTAGAAACAGACTCTTTGGGCGGTAGGAACTTGCAGAGAAACGGCTCTTCTGCTCTAGCAAAGTCATCTGGGATGTTGCAGTTCTGGAGAATTGGGCGGTTCCAAATTTTCCTATCGTACTTCGACACTTAATGACTTTCGAATTTTGTGCCTTTAATGTTTCATGATTTAAGAAGTTTACCTTTACTGGACTGCTTTGAACACTTGTTCCAGGTAGTTGGCTGTAGTTAACCTGTTCTCCTGAGAGGAGGTAGCCATCCTGATGACCTGCTAGCTGTCCTCTCCTCTTTGCTCTAGTGTCCAACCAGCCCTTGCTTTTGGTTCATCCTCTGCGATCCTTTTGTTATAGGATCAGGCCTTGCTGAGCAAAGCTGTGCAGTGTCTCAACACATCCAGCAAAGAAGGCAAGGATTTGGACCCTGAGGTCTTCCAGAGGCTGGTGATTACAGCTCGCTCCATTGCCATCATGCGCCCTAACAACCTTGTCCACTTTACGGAGTCCAAGCTGCCCCCGATGGAAACAGGTGAACTTGGCCTATGTGGTCGTGGTCCTGAAATCTGCTTGATACATCTTTTATACCCTTTCACCCTCTTCTTGTTGTCTCTGGCCTCCGCCTGACTGCATTCTCTGAGCCGGCTTTTACTCTTTGTCTTCGTACCTTGTAGGGCTTTTGACATTTAGATTGTACCATTTAAGCAAATACTCTTTCCAGTGCTTACCCTTTGGAAAATCTTGAGTTTATTTAGTGCTCTGGATGTCAGATGTAATCTGTCTCTGAAGTAACTACCTCCTTAGGATCTTCAGGGCAAAGCTAAGCTTGGGCCCTGGTTGCTTTAAAGTAATAGGATCAATTCTTGCTTTCATGCTATTCTTTTGCCAGTGTTTTATTAACATGTGCAGTGGGCTTTCCAGAGCTTCATTCTGTTTTCTCTTCTCTCCTCACGTTGGCTGGGTACCTAACTTGTTTTGCCTTATTGAATACAGCTTATTGATGCCTTTATGGTTTTATTAATTACATGCTCCCATTTGCTGTCATTGTCTGGTTCCTTCTCCTAATATTCTTATCCAGGAATCATGCCAGAAAATCTCAGATGTTCCCTAGTTTTTAGAAGTTGAGCAGTTGGACCTGAAATCTCTGAGTCTGCTGTAAAGATCCTGAATGCTCCCCTTTCTACTTAATTCTAACATACAATGTTTTTTGTGATATTCCTTTCCCAGACTGTTTTTTTCCTAGATGTGCCTGCTGGAGTCTAGGGATAGTTGGCATATTGATTGGGGCCCCACTTGAAACTCCCTCCCCAGGCAAGCTTCCTTGACCTGAGTTAACCTTAAAACAAATTAAATTCCATGTCAGATTTACCATCGTTAATCATTTTCTTTCTCCTGTTCTATTAGAAGGAGTAGATGAGGGGAGAGAACCTCAGAAGCAGCTGGAAGGAGACTGCTGTAGTTTCATCACCCAGCTGGTGAACCACTTCTGGAAACTCCACGCGTCCAAACCCAAGAATGCCTTCTTGGCACCTGCCTGCCTGCCAGGTATCATATTTAAAGGGATACTTGAAGCCCGATCTAAGTTCTGTCTTTGAACAGGTCAAACCCTTATCCTTTAGCTTCATCATCCATCTCTTCCAGAATTGATGGAAGATCAGTGCATTCTTCCAGATACAGGAGTTTAGCAGTGTGGCAAAGAAGTGGGATTTTCTTGTACTGTAGCTCCTCCTGTGGGGTTGAATATTTCACAGAAAGAGGCATTTTTGTGTTTCTGTGTATCCTTGGTGGTAGTTATAATTGTTTTAAAAGTGTTTTGAAAGCTTGGGCAAAGCCACTTCAGAAGGTAAAAGTGAAGCATCACCTTGAGAATTGTTTTATTTCTAAGCTACTCCTGTGTTTGGCATCTGACTTCGCACTATCCAAAGTTTAAGTAGTAAGGTATAAGGATCCAAATAGCAACCTAGGGAAGTAGAGTGAGCCCTGGTGCTCATTTGTGTTTGCAGGTTGCTTGAGCAGTCAACCTAAAAGGAAGGTCAGAGGCCAAGTTTATCATCACCTAAGGTTTGGGGACTGTGGGGAACAAGTACAATCTGCTCAGCTCTTCACACTTTTCTACCCCGTCTTTTGATATCCAAGAGCAGACAACTCCTTATTTCTGTGATGCAGGATATCTGCAAAGGCTTTTGAGACAGTTTGGGAGATGAGGAGACTGTTAATAAAGCAAATCACGAATAATGCTGATAACCTACGTTCTGTATGTGTGTTTTGTTCATCTGTTTTGCTGGGTGTGTGTGCTTGTCATTTTTTTGTTGGTTTGACCTTTATGTGGGGATAAGGATTTGCACTTTTGTTTTAGATTCTCAAGTAGCTAGAAGTTTTCCTACCATCTTTTCCTCCCCTGTAGGCCTGACTCATATTGAAGCTACCGTCAATGCCCTGGTAGACATCATTCATGGCTACTGTACGTGTGAGCTGGACTGTATTAATACAGCATCCAAGATCTACATGCAGATGCTACTGTGTCCTGTATGTATTACTCCAACCCCAGATAATCTTGTATTGGTCTGGGAGTGTCTAGAAATTTTTTTTAAAAACAAGTTTGTTAAATTAATGAAATACAATAGACTTTTTTTTTTAAAGCTTTTATTTATGTATTTATTTGGCAGAGAGAGAGAGAGAACACAGTGAGAGAGGGAACACAAGCAGGGGGAGTGGGAGAGGGAGAAGCAGGCTTCCCTCTGAGCGGGGAGCCTGATGCGGGGCTCGATCCCAGAACCCTGGGATCATGACCTGCGCCGAAGGCAGATGCTTAACGACTGAGCCACCCAGGTGCCCCGAAATACAATAGACTTTTAAAGGAAGGTTGTGGGAAGTAAGACTTTTGAATGTCAGTAAAATCTTTATGATCTCACTCATTCCATGCAAGGGAAAGGTTTGAAATGGAGATGGATTTTGTTTTTTTTGTTTAGCGCTAAATCCCCAGGGGAATGTACTGGTGGTTGCTACGTAGTTAGTGCTAAATTAGTGTTACTTAAATGAGTGTGTGAATGAACATCAACAAGATCTATTTTCAGTGACTGTGTCGTAGAAGCTTAGCGTTAGAAGTACTGATTTTAGCCCATAGCTAAGATGAGCCTGCTTTCTGACGAAAAGCCAAAATCCATTTGTAGAGAGCCAGTGTGACTTCAGGAGCAAATGATCTGCCAGTCCATTACCAGGAACTGAGATTCAGGGATGTGGGGAATGGGTCTTACCTACACCATGTCAGGAAATGGGATTAACACTGAACTTGGTCAGCAAGGTTGCAAGTGAGAATAGATAGATTGGTCCTTCGCATCTGTGTCAGTGATTGACCAAAAAAGAATGTCCTTTATAGACAGTTTCATGAATAATCTAAAACCTAAGCATGCTGGTTGTTTTTTTTCCCCCCCCAACCTCAGGATCCTGCTGTGAGCTTCTCTTGTAAACAAGCTCTAATTCGAGTCCTAAGGCCCAGGAACAAGCGGAGACATGTGACCTTGCCCTCCTCCCCTCGAAGCAACACTCCAATGGGTAATGTGAGGTCTGGGTTTAGGCTTGTCTGGGTGGGGTCGGGGAGAGGGAGGTATAGCCTTAGGGGGTATTGCTCATGTGGACCAAGGTCCTGGAAACTTTTATGTATCCATTGTTTTATCCTACCTTATTCCGTAAAAAATTTAAGGTGGCACTTAAAAATGCATATGGTAAGTAGAATTAAAAAAAATAAAATTGAGACCATAGGAAAATAAAGGTATTATAATAAAAGCAAGCCAAGGGTGCAGAAAATGTCTTTTTTTTTTTTTAAGATTTATTTATTTTAGAGTGCGCACACGTGTGTGGGTGCGTGTGCATGAGCAGGGAGAGGGGCAGGAGGAGAGGAAGAGAGAGAATCTCAAGCAGATTCTCCGGCTGAGCACGGAGCCTGATGCAGGACTCCATCTCACGACCCTGGGATCATGACCTGAGCCGAAATCAAAAGAGTTGGACGCTTAACCGACTGAGCCACCCAGGCACCCCGAGTGCATAAAATTTGTCATGCAATTCTTAATGTGTCTTGCATTATTGCTAAGTGAGGATCTTCTGTTTGACTGAAAGGATCCCAAGAGCTTATAGCAAAAATAAGAACAGTCACAAAAATCACATGACCACAGACAAAAAACAGCCATTTTTCCTGGCATAAAAAACTCTTTGTTAAGGGTCCACTTTGCTGCCCAAGGGGTAGTAGCCCCAGTGGACTTAACCTACAGTCAGTTTGATAGCACATATCACAAGAGATTTCCCTCCTGATATACTTGCACACAAGTCAAGGGCATAACACTGAACATTTTTAGTAAAAGCAGTTTTACAAAGTATCTGAATGTTAGCATTATTATGTAACTCTCTGGTTACTTAGTTTGGCTCTGGTTGAAATTTCCAAGGCAAGTCACTTAACATGATTTTTAATTTTCCATTAGCCATGTTATAAAGAGCAAAGAGAAATACATCTGGTATATAAAAAATATCATTTTAAGTGTAGTCAGTATGAAAAATGAATGAGAAATTTTCCCTTTTTTTTAATAAAGATTTTATTTATTTGAGAGAGAGAGTGAGTGAGAGAGCGAGCATACGAGCAGGGGCAAGAGGGAGAGAGAAGCAGGCTCCTTTGCCGAGGAAGGAGCCCGATGTGGGGCTCGATCCCAGGACCCGGGGATCATGACCTGAGCTGAGGGCAGATGCTTAACCGACTGAGCCACTCAGGTGCCCCAAGAAATCTTCCTCTCTGAAAATTTTTTTTGCAGTTTTCAGAATCTAGGGTAGTTTACACTAAAACCACATCTCCGCTTGGACTAGCCACATGTGGCTGGGGGCTTCCTTACGGTACAGTTGCAGGTCTAGTGGAATGTGTGCAACTTGGTGATCTTCAGATAATCTTCCTTGAATATCATTAATTGACGTAAGCCTGAGTTAGGCAACAATGTGTGCCTTTTTTCTGTGGCAAGAAACTAGAGTACAGGGAGTTGATGTTTCCATTTCAGGCCACGGTCTCATGCTTTCATGCTTTTCACAACCGCACAACCCAGTGAGTGGTGAGGGCTCCACCCTCTTCTGACAATTAAGAGTCTAACCCTGACTTCTCCTTTATTAGAAGGGCTTCACACTTAAACAGAGAAGCCAGCCTGGGCAGGACCTGTAGTGGTGTCCTTAAGTTTCCATTCGATGGTTTTACATTTCAGTTCTGGTTCTTCTCATAAGGGAAAACAACTAAACTGACCCAGTTATTTTGGACAGGAGCGAAATGATACTCCAAGCTGCCATGACATCACAGATAAACATCTCCAGTGTATTATTTTCCCGGTCTTGCCCAAGGTCTCCTGGCAGTTGGTGGGAGCTCATGGGGCCTACTGGTCTTATATTTCTCTGCCCTTGGAAATCTCTTGGGAATCCAAGGTTTTTTTTGTTTGTTTGTTTCGTTTTTTTGTTTTTTTGTTTTTGTTTTTGTCATGTCATCTGCTGGGAAAGTGTTTTCCTAAGGGGGCAAGCTGTCACTGCCAACCCCGTCTTGCCAGATTCCGCTAGGTCCAGGAAGTGGGAGGATAAGGCTTCCCTCTAAAGCACAGGGCTCTCACTGGTAGCTTGTCTTGGGTTTATGTTGCCTTGTGACTTACCACACCACATGCTGAGGGAGGAAAGAATAGGCACCTTCAGGTGACTGGGGTTTCTCTGACTCAGGAGACAAGGATGATGATGACGATGATGACGCAGACGAGAAAATGCAGTCATCAGGGATTCCGAATGGTGGTCACATCCGTCAGGAAAGCCAGGAACAGAGTGAGGTGGACCATGGAGATTTTGAGATGGTGGTGAGTCTCTGGCAGCAGCAGAGGGGAGAAAGAGTTTCACAACTCCCCTCCGGCTCTAATTCTGTGGACTTGCAAAAGCTGCCATTTACCATGGGACACTGACAGAGCTTTCTCTCTGCAGTCTGAGTCGATGGTGCTGGAGACAGCCGAAAATGTCAACAATGGCAACCCCTCTCCCCTGGAGGCCCTGCTGGCAGGCGCAGAGGGCTTCCCCCCCATGCTGGACATCCCGCCTGATGCAGATGACGAGACCATGGTTGAACTAGCCATTGCCCTGAGCCTGCAGCAGGACCAGCAAGGTAGAAGGCAATGCCAGGAACAGAGCTGCCCGGTGGCCTTGCACAGCAGAGAGGGTTTGGCAGTTACTGATACCCAGCTGACTTAGCTTGTCCCCAGATTTGGGGAGAGGTTGATCTGGGCGAGAGCTGTTCAGAGACACAGGTGGAGAGTGAGAGGGGACGTGCTGGGACTTGCCGTCTGGGAGCCCATCTCCTCATTTCCGCTAGTTTGGTCTTTGGGGTTCTTTCCTCCCAAATCCGTTAGATTCCTCCAGCCTGTGTCCTGCCTGAGTTGAAGGAAGCCTTCCACCGTGTCTGTAACCAAACTTGGTGGGTAGACAGTGGTGGCTGTTGATTAACTTCCTCTAGGCCAGAGGGGGTCACACGCTGGTGAGTTTAGACTCCCGAGGGCAGCAGGTGGCCAAAGCAGTGCTGTGGATGGGGTCTGGAGGGAATGCTGTGCTCACTCTCCACTTGTTTCCCAGGCAGCAGCAGCAGTGCCCTGGGCCTGCAGAGCCTGGGGCTATCCGGCCAGGCACCCAGCTCTTCCTCTCTGGACGCAGGAACCCTCTCTGACACCACAGCATCAGGTAACTGTCCACGGCAAGGAGCACGGCTCAGGGCCCCAGGACCCTCTGGCCTTGTTTCTAGTGCTGTGAGAGTGGAACGGGCAGCTGCTTTGACAGGCCATTCTGGACTTCCTGCTTCTGCCTTTGCTTTAGAAATGCGGGCGCGGAGGGCACAGTGCTGCAGCTCGGCAAAGGCGCTCATGGCTCTGCTTCCTTCCACTTTGCATGCTGCCTGGCTCCTGCTGGTTCCCAGGGAGAGGCCGAGAGAGCGGCTTGCAGGGTGGTCAGCTGTAGGGCTGCAGTGACAGCTTTCAGGGCTCTCCACCAGAGTCCGGACGTTTTAGACATCAGGAGCAGGGAGACAAGAAGTAGAGAGAGCTCATGCCATGTACTGTTTTCTCTTCATTTACAAATAAAAGTGAAGCTGCAAGAAGCCGAGTCCTGCTTCAGGTCAGCGTGGCTCACTGTCAGGGCTGTGAGCTTGGGAGGTAGGGGTGTGTGGACACTTAAAATTCATAGGAACTCTTTAGACCTCTTTTGTCTTTACGCTCAATCTCTGCTGATCTGATAAAGGAAAAAAAAATGTCCTGAGTAGAGACTTGGACTAAATAGAGAAGGAGGGAACACCTGAATAATCCCCCGGAAAATCAAGTCCTGAGGAATGGAAGGGTTGATTTAGAGTTTTCCCGAGTGCTGCTTCCCTGTATTTCTTTCTTCCTTTCTTCCCTTTCTTTCTCTTCTCTTGGGAGCGTTACCCTGGGTAGAAGAGAAAGGGAGACATTGGCTGTCCCCTCTCACCTGCTGCCATGCGTGTCGCTTTTCTCAGTTCTCGTTAGCTGCGGTCTCCTCAGGCTTGGAGGTGGCTGTCGTGCTGGGCTGATTGTGTTCCTCTTGTGCTCTGTGGCTGTCTTGGCTTTCCTCCCCCATGTATCTCATCCAGCATTGTCCTCCTGTCTCAGCTCAGCCCTGATCCTGGATGCTGTGGCTGTCTCTGGGGGATTTCCTTGCTTCATTCTTAGCGTCTGAGGAGGAGGATGAGGAGGGGTGAAATTTCCCCATGAGCTCCCCTCTGGACCACCTGAGCAAACCAACCAACCAACAAACCAAGGTTGATTCAAGAGCTCATGATAAGTGGTTTCCTAACATAAGCACAAATTAACTGATTGCAAAACAAGTCTCATTAAAATTCAGAGTCCCGTGCTTTGAATGGTAATGGGTAGTTTCTGATCTCAGCAGGTGTCAGTAACACCTAGACAATGGTGGCCGTGAGGCATTCTAGCTAGAAAACTGAGCGTCCACATCATAGATTCTCGTTGGATCTCTGCGCTGTCTACTTGCACTATAGCGTAGCGGCAAAGGAAATGCCCAGCGCACTGGGGTTTCCCTCTGTCTCAGTATCGTTTGCAACTCACCGTGTATAGTGTTTGTTCCTGTTGGTGATGAACCAGCAAAGCAAATCTTTCCCTTTTTCCTTCGATGACAGGATATATAAACTGCACTGTGTCCTCTGCGCTATGTGGTCTGATGCTGTCGCCCCCAGGAGGGGTTTTTACCTGTAACAGCTCTCGTTACTCTCTCAGCTCCAGCCTCGGACGACGAGGGCAGCACGGCAGCAACTGACGGCTCCACCCTTCGGACCTCCCCTGCCGACCATGGTGGTAGCGTGGGCTCGGAGAGCGGGGGAAGCGCCGTGGACTCGGTGGCTGGCGAGCACAGTGGTAATATGGCTGGGGTCCTGATCTCCTTGGGCCGGGGCGGGAGCGCACTAGGAATCTCTGCCTGGCTCCTGGGATTGGTGTCAGCAAAGGGAATTTTTGAGGGCTCACTGAACATCTGGTGGAATTCATTTGACCTCAACACCGGAGTTTCAAATGTTTAGTGATAAGAGCTTAGGCACAACGGTGGTTAGTGTTGGAACATCTTACAGGCAGTTTTTAATTGTGTCTCACTGGAGGAAAGCAAGGATGTGCATTATCCCAAATCAGGAGTAATCTAAAATAGTTATGGTATGACCTTGAAGTCCATCATACTGTGGCTTTTGTCCCCTCTGTTGGGGGAAGCTGTGTTGGGCAATCTTTCTTTTTTTTTTTCCTAAAGATTATTTATTTGACAGACACAGAGAGAGCACAAGTAGGCAGAGCAGTAGGCAGAGGGAGAGAGAGAAGCAGGCTCTCGCTGAGCAGGGAGCCTGACTCAGGGCTTGATCCCAGGACCCTGGGATCGTGACCTGAGCTGAAGGCAGAGGCTTAACCGACTGAGCCACCCAGGCGCCCCAGGCAATCTTTCTGTTAACATAGCGGGCCACCATCACAGTCTGCTGGCTGATGGCAGTGGGGCTGTGGAATGAGGAGGCATGCCATTTTGGTTTGACCTTGTAAACCAGCCTGTGGTTAAAAATTAGATCAGAAAATATTTTACGGAAGGTGTTGAGTAGCTGATAATTCCTAGAGTTCCATCATGTACATTTCCCTTGGGTTAGGAGATGGAAATTTATCAGCAGCAGAGATAGTTCTTGTAGGTGGATCTTACATACCGTAGAAGGATGAGTAGCTGCCCTCAGAGTCTTACATAGTGCTCTGGGGTCAAAATCTTGAATTCAGTCCTTATTTATTCTCGTCTTCACACAGAAGAAAAAATTCTCTGAAGCTAACAGTCGTCCCTGAACTATTGCTGACTTCAGAGTGCATTGGATTCTGTCATGCTTGGGGATTTGATTTATACTTTTTTTTAACCATTTCCCTTCAGTATCCGGCCGGAGCAGTGCTTACGGTGATGCCACAGTGGAGGGGCACCCAGCTGGACCAGGAAGTGTCAGCTCAAGCACTGGCGCCATCAGCACCACCACCGGACACCAGGAGGGAGATGGCTCCGAGGGAGAAGGAGAAGGGGAAGGGGAAGGAGATGTCCACGCTAGCAACAGGTTAGGACCGGGTCATTTGCAGTCAAGAGGCTATGGGAGAGTATTTCAGGAATAAGGTGATGGATCAGTTGCAGGAGGTAGAGTGATGATAATAGTGTTTTGTTTTTTTTTTTAATATACAGGTTAATAAACTCAGGAAACGGTTCAAGATCTTAGGAAGCATTCTAGATCTGTATTCTTTGTCCTGATTAGAACTATATCAAGTTAACTGCAGAGAGAATAGAATGTGGTTTTTCTCTTAAGGCCCCCCCAATATTCTCTTAGTCACTGTAAAGTGATTGTCGTGAAAATGTGTATTCTCCTGCTCAGATCTTTCTTGTTTCGTCATTACCCATAAACCCACTTCATAGCATTCTTGTTACAAGTGGCACTGTTCTAGGCTCACCGGTGATTAGCTATTACATATATGCTAGAAATGGCTCCTTGTTCAGTACGTTTACAAGGTAACAGAGAATTAAGACAAGAGCAAATACATATCTATGTCTGGAGATACCAGTGGTAGGGCATTTGGCAAATTGAAAGTAACCTATAAAATCCTAATCCATCCCCTTCAAGAAGTTCTGGTGGTTGCTACTGGATTGGTGGGGCACACATAGTCTTAACGGAGAGGGGAGACTAGAGAAATACATTTGTGATCTAATGTTTGTTAAATTTGTTGAGGCCCAAGATTATCACGTTAGTGCAGTGCAGAAATCATCAACAAGCATTTTGGACTCAATGATTTCTATCCAAATAAAAGGTCACTGAAGCTGTCATTCATGAGACATTTTCAGAGGACATCAGGGAGTGTCTCCCATACTCCGTTTCCTGCTGTTTCAACTTCAGTTCTTGGAACATCTCTTGGATGAGGGGGAACCTCTGGCTCCAATAAGTGATGATATTTTGTTGGAATCTGTTTTTTAACATCTTACCATAAAGGGTTTTTTTTTTTTTTTAAAGATTTTATTTATTTTTATTTGAGAGAGAGAATGAGAGAGAGCGAGTACATGAGAGGGGGGAGGGTCAGAGGGAGAAGCAGACTCCCCGCCGAGCAGGGAGCCCGATGCGGGACTCGATCCAGGGACTCCAGGATCATGACCTGAGCCGAAGGCAGTCGCTTAACCAACTGAGCCACCCAGGCGCCCCATAAAGGGGTTTTTACTTAACCTTTTTTTCTCTCTTTTAACAGGATTTCTAGGTTAATTCCATGTGTTCAGAGAATGTGGTCTTTGTGATTTTTTGTTTTTTGGAATTTATTTAAAACATTTTTAATCCAGTCTGCCATTGCTTGTTAATTGACACAGTTAAGTTTGTTTGTGATTAGTGTTCATTACTGATGAATTGGAATTTATGCCTACCATTTGCTTCCTGCTGCTTATTTGTTTTGCCTGTTTCTGTTTCCTTCTGTCTTTGCAGACCTCTTTTGGGTCTATTTGCTATGTTTTCATCCCTTTTCTTTTCTCTGCCCCTCCCTCCCATGTTTGGAGGTTGTTCACTGTTTCCAGTCTTTTGGTGGTTATCCTGTTCATTTCAACATGTACATTTAACTTACCCAAAACTAAAGTTCACTCACAGCTGCATCTTCTTCCTGCATAATATAGAGGACCTTAGAAGACTTGGTCCCTTCTTATCAATTTTTAAGCTGTTATTTTTGTGTGTTTTAATTCTTTTTCAGAAAAGGCCTGGGGTGCCTGGGTGGCTCAGTCGTTAAGTGTCTGCCTTCGACTCAGGTCATGATCCCAGAGTCCTGGGATCGAGCCCTGCATCAGGCTCTCTGCTCAGCGGGGGGCCTGCTTCTCCCACTCCACTCGCCCTGCTTGTGTTCCCTCTCTCGCTGTGTCTCTCTCTGTCAAATAAATAAATAAAATCTTAAAAAAAAAAAAGGCCTTTGAAGCTTTCAAGGTATTGTTGCTATTTCATGTAGTTTACGTGGTCAGTGTTTGTTCAGATTTACTCACATGTTTACCACATTCTGTGTTCAACATTTGCTTGTGCATGTCAGACCTTCTGTCTGGGATCATTTCTTCTTGAAATGCGTCGTTTAGATTTTCCATTAGGGGAGGGCCACTACTTTTGAGCAGATTTTCTTAGTCTGGAAATGTCTTCATTCAGCTCACATTTTGTGGACACGTTTTTGATGGGTATACAGTTTTGTGCTGATAGTTTTTCTCCCCCCAAAGTGAAAATGATATCCACTGTTATTGCCAGTAAGAAGTCACCTGCTATCATAACCACTGCTTCTTTGAAAATAGTGTCCTTACTTGCTGCTTATAAGATCTTTGTCATTGTTTTTTGGGATACAGTTAGGATGGATTTCTTTTTTCTCTTCTTAAGTTTTATTTATTTGAGAGGGAGAGAGAGAGCGAGTGTGCGTGCATGCACAATTGGGGGGTGCAGAGGGAGAGGGAGAAGCAGATTCCCCACTGAGCAGAGACTCAGACGTGGGGCTTGATCCCAGGACCCTGAGATCATGACCTGAGCCGAAGGCAGTGACTTAACCAACTGAGCCACCCAGGCGCCCAGGATCGATTTCTTTACATTTGTTCTGCTTAGTGGTCTTTGGGAATCTTGAATGTTTGGGTTAGTGTCTTTTATTCTAGAAAATGCTCATCTGTTAATCTCCTCAGATACTGCTTCGGCTTCATTTTCTGTCATTTTTCTTCCTGGGACTCTACTTACATCCATGTTTTAACCATCTTGTTTTCTTTTCCATATCTCGTAATATTTTTTTCTTTAAAAAAAATCACTGTGCTTAATTATTTATGGCTTCTTAAGATCTATTTGAGTAGCAGGCATCAGAAAACATCACAAATACAGGGGTACCTGGGTGGCTCAGTCGGTTAAGTGTCCGACTCTTGGAAGCAAGAAAAAAATAGAAGAGTTCGTGTGAGACTGATACTATTTTGTCTATAAATTCTTGTAAAAATTCAGCAGTGGAGTCATCTGGGTCTGGACTTTCTTTAAAGGAAGATTTAAAATTACAGGTTCATTCTTTAAATGATACAGAATTATTTGTTTCTTCCTATGTCAGTTTTGGTATGTTGTGCTTTTCAAGGAATTTGTTCATTTTATTTAAGTTGTCGACTTTATTGACATAAAGTTCATAATCTTTTTTTTTTTTTTTAAGATTTTTTAAAATTTATTTTAGAGAGAAAGTGCATGCACACGCATGGGTAGGAGAGAGGGGCAGAGGGAGAGGGACAGAATCTCAGGCAGACTCTCCACTGAACACTGAGCACAGAGCCCAGATATGAAGATCGATCTCGGGCGCCTGGGTGGCTCAGTTGGTTAAGCGACTGCCTTCGGCTCAGGTCATGATCCTGGAGTCCCTGGATCGAGTCCCGCATCGGGCTCCCTGCTCGGCAGGGAGTCTGCTTCTCCCTCTGACCCTCCCCCCTCTCATGTGCTTGCTCTCTCTCATTCTCTCTCTCTCAAATAAATTAAAAAAGAAAAAAAAAAAAAAAAAAAGATCGATCTCACGACCTGAGATCATGATCTAAGCCGAAATCAAGAGTCAGACGCTTAATCAACTGAGCCACCCAGGAGCCCCCATGACCTTTTTTTTCTTAATCATGCTTTTAATGTCCTAAGGGTCTGTAGTGATGTACTTTTTTCCATTTTTAATGTTGGTAACTTATGGGTGTGTTCTTTTTTCAAAGGTCGGTTTTCCTTGGAGTTACCAACTTTATTTACAAGGAACTGACTTTTAGCTTTGGTTTTTCTGTTTTATGTCTGCTTTCTGTTTTATTTCCACTGTTAATATTTTCTTTCTCTGCTTAATAAGCTTTTATATTATCTTTTGAGATTTCTTTGTTCTTTTTTTAGCTTAAGAAGATGGAAGCTTAAATCATTGATTTTATTAAATACATATTTGAAGCTAAATATTTCTGTGCTTTGCTTTAAAGTCTGCTTTGGCATATATTTTGGTGTGTTATATTTTTATTGCTCTTCAGTTCAGAATGTTTTCTAAATTCTGTTTTGATTTTCATCTTTGGCCTGTAGGATATTTAGAAGTGTGTTGCTAAATTTCCAAACCTTTGGGGATTTTCTAATTATTTTTCTGTTACTAATTTACAGTTTAATTTACTATGGTTGGGGAACATACTATGTGATTGCAATCCTTTCACGTTTCTTGAGACACAGCATTGCTTCTAAAATGATGTTCTGTCTTAGGATTTTTAGTGTTTTTAGGAGGGCCATTTTAGGTAACCTAGCCATGTTAGTAATAGAAGTCTATAAAGTTTTTTTTTTTTTTAAAGATTCTGTTTATTTGAGAGAGAGAGATAGCGACAGAGCTAGTGAGAGCAGGAGTGGGGAGGAGAGGGAGAAGCAGGCTCTCCGCAGAGCAGGGAGCCCAACGCGGGGCTCGATCCCAGGACCCTGGGGTCATGACCCGAGCCAAAGGCAGACAACCAACTGAGCCACCCAGGCACCCCTAAAGTGGTTTTAAGCAAACTTTTTTTTGTCAGGGATAAGTTAATCGAGCAATTGTTAAATGACTTGTTTATAATAATAATAATAACTAACTTGTTTTTATTTTAAGTCACTAAAGAAAAGGAAATTGTAATTTTTGGTATAGGGTTTACTTTTTTTGTTAGATTCTAAGAGTTTGAAAAGCCAATAGTCTGGCAACATCTTGGTCCGGGTCCAGACTTTGCTCATTTTGTTGACTTTTTCATTCATACATGTGTATTCACAAGTATGTTCTGCCAATCTGAAGATTTTCATCCATCTCAAAGCTTGCTGTGTTTTATCCTGAAAGTATAAAGTGAACTGCTAAATTTGAACTGCTACCATCCTATTACTTTTCTTTGCTATATCTTGTACATTCCTGAGCAATTCTTATTCATTTGTGGTCCCTATGCAGCTTGCTTTATTCTTTGGATGTATGTGTGAGCTTTTATGTGCGACCGTATTCTGAAGGACTTTTATTAGCTCATTCCTTTGAGTTACTTTTGGAATCATGGGCATTTATTGATCAAGTAAGACCCCATACTTTGATTCAAACTTTAATGTTTTGAAAATATTCTGGATATCTCCTAGGATATGTAATACAGGAAAATCACTTTTTTATGCATATGTAGGCTTGTGGTTTGTTATACACAGTCTATAAAGTAAAATGAAGCAAGAACAGTTTACAAAACTATGAGAGTGAAGCCATTAATTGATTCAGCAAATGTGTTCTTCATCTGTGTAAGATTGTGTTAGGTGAGACTGCCAGCCAGATTGTCAACAGGACCCTAATTAATTCATTTTCATTTTGGTCCTCTCTTGAATCAGCATATTCACTATAGATCTTGAGGCACACATTTAGTAGGGAAGCCCAGCTGTGTATCTGCAGATGAAGAAGGCTTAGTTAGTGCCCCGTTGAATATACGGGAGAACTCATGGGTCCAGTGTGGAAAGGGTAGAGTGGAGATTGAATTTTTCACTAGGAAAAATGGTAGGCGAGTTGAGAGGGTAAAGCAGTGCCAGGCCTTCTGGGAAGCAAGAAAAAGAAAGGACTGGGTCACTGTGCAACCGGACGATGCAGACTTTGTATATGGAGGAATCCCAGAAGATAATGCCTGGAGGCAGAATGTGGCCATGTGTTGGAAAAGGCCATAGAGTGCACTACTAAAGGTTTGATTTTGCTGCTGAGAACAACTAGGGCTGATTGTTTGAGAAATATTAACTTTTCCCATAGCAGGCTTTCAGGGCCATCAGTTGTATTTTGGACTAGTTTGTTCCTTTTAACAGAGCGAGATTGCTCCTTCTGTGTTGGTGGTGTTACCAAATAGGCATTTCTGAACATTTTGCTAATGGTAGGATTGTTTCTAAGCAGTAGGCTCCTTGTTTACTTTGGTGGCAGGAGGAAAGAACTGTATTCAGCTGGTTAGTGGTTGTGAACTAGCTCACATCTCATGTATTTTCCTTGGCCTTTTAGGCTGCACATGGTCCGTCTGATGCTGTTGGAGAGACTACTGCAAACCTTGCCCCAGTTACGAAATGTTGGAGGTGTCCGGGCCATCCCGTACATGCAGGTATCCCTCAGTTCATCTGGGTCCACATTATGGTTGGACCATCCTTCAGCATGCTCACATCTCTCTTCTAGAGGCTCTGTAGGCTTTTGTTGATGTTAGGTCATAGAATAATGGAATGCAGTTTTGAACTGCAAGTTATAGCCCTTAACTCTCTAGATGAAAAGGCCAAGGGTCAGAGAATTTAAAAAGATGTCCGCAGTCATCCAGCTAGTTATTGACAGAGCCAGGAGCAAATGTCTGCCCCAGAGATTCGTAGTGTGTAGTATTTATTAACACCGTGTTGGAATGTGGTCTGGTAGCTGTTCTCCCACTAGCTGCCTTCCTCTTAGGCAGAAAGTTCTTTACTTTTGAGCACAGCACACTGTCCTCTGTCAAGCCACTTTGGTTGGTTATAATGTAGTTTAGTCAATTCGTTTTGCAAACTCTTTGCAAAACATTTTTTGTGATGCCAAGTGTGGCACATGCCAAAAATTGACACTTCTGACTCTGGACACTTAAACTTCGGATACCTTGGGATGTAGGACCTTCTCGTGGATTGCAGTTACGATTGACAGGGCAGTCAGGAAGATTGGGATTTCTTCTGAACCCCCTGCGTTTGGAGTCGTCTTTAGGGTCCTGGAGCTCATGTTTTACCTCTCTGTTGACTTCCAGGTCATCCTGATGCTCACTACAGATCTGGATGGAGAAGATGAGAAAGACAAGGGGGCCCTGGATAACCTGCTCTCTCAGCTAATTGCTGAACTGGGCATGGACAAAAAGGTAAGATTGGAGAGTCCTGCCATGTGAGAAACAGGGACTGAGGTCCGTTTACAGCTTGTCATCCTTCTCTTAGAGGAACTTCACTTAGTTTTGGGCATAACCACCCACTGAGGGCTCCAGTTCTGTGGATTCAACAAAAATGTTGGCAGGGCCTCCTTTGGCCCAGGACTCCTGTTGGATCTGGACGTAAATGAGGAACAGACCAAGTCCCTGTCCTCACGGACCTTTTGTAGCTCCCTAAGCTGAAAACAATAAATTAGTTGTTTGTATCTTAATACGGCCTTTTAAGCACATCGGCCTCTAGGTAATCCGGGTGTAGTCCATGGGGGCGTTGGTGCCTGTTTTGACTCTGATTCCATGTGAGGAACAGTTAGTGCTGATAGGCTGGAGGGAACCTTGTTGAGAGGACGCCTCAAGCTTAAAGTAAGCGTGGGCTTCTGGGCTCTGCTTCTGCCTACAGGATGTCTCCAGGAAGAATGAGCGCAGTGCCCTGAATGAAGTCCATCTGGTAGTAATGAGACTCCTGAGTGTCTTCATGTCCCGCACCAAATCCGGATCCAAGTCTTCCATCTGTGAGGTACTGTTGCTTTGAGCACATGGGTGTGGGGAAAGGTAAGAGGATTGTCTGGTTGGTGCTAGGGCTGAGGGCAGAGGTGATAGTTAGAATAGGCTGTTGTCACTTCAGAGGAGAAAGATTCTAAGCTGTCACCTCTTGAAGAGCAGAGCCACCACCTTTTTCAGAATCCCTTCCAAGCCCTGATCTTCGCCAGCAATCCCTCCATTGGAGGGGTTACAGGGTTTGGAAGTTCCCATTATTGAAAGGAGGGGACTATTCTGCAAGGCACAGGGTGGCTAAGAGGATTCCCCTACTGTGTGTTGCTATAAGGTATGGTAATAAAGCAGAGAGAAAGCAGTGTGTGCGTGGTGGAAAGGAGATTAACACAAAGCAGAGAAGGTAGGAATGGAGGCTGAACTGCATCCAATCTTAATGAGCTTATGAGCTGTGGGGTTTGCTGGGATTTGCAAGGCTCTCCTAATGGTTTTATTTACAGTGGCTTTTCTCCTGCTTTTTATTCATGTGATCACTTACCCCATCTCCTTCAGAAGCTAGTTTGGTGGGGAGAGCCCCTACCGGGAGGGTGGGGTTGCTGAAAAGTGCTTAGAGTGGAAAGTTTTCTCTCTTGTTCTTTTTTTTTTTTTTTTTAAAGATTTTATTTATTTGACAGAGAGAAAGACAGCCAGAGAGGGAACACAAGCAGGGGGAGTGGGAGAGGGAGAAGCAGGCTTCCCGCAGAGCAGGGAGCCCAATGCGGGGCTCGATCCCAGGACCCTGGGACCATGACCTGAGCCGAAGGCAGACGCTTAATGACTGAGCCACCCAGGCGCCCCTTCTCTCTTGTTCTTGAAATGGGCTTCTTTTCTAGTTGCCCAGCGAAGAAGAAAACCCGCCCGTCCCAGGAGAAAGGTTATCCAGTCCTTGCCCCCTTGGCCTCTCGCACCTGTGTGTGGGCGAGTGGAGCTGGGACCTGGGGTTGGTTGGTTCTTACCATGCCATTGTTGGAAAGAGTTGGGGGGAGTGTTTGAGTTAGTTGGGGGACTTCTAACTCAAGAGACGAGCTCCCTCCCCCAATGACCCACTTGGAGACTACCGCCGGGGAGTTTCCTACTCCTGCCCCCAACGGTCTCACAAGCCTTTCTGGCCTCCTCCTTGTTTCCCCCCAGTCGTCTTCCCTCATCTCCAGCGCCACAGCCTCGGCCCTGCTGAGCTCCGGTGCGGTGGACTACTGCCTGCATGTGCTCAAATCCCTGCTGGAGTATTGGAAGAGCCAGCAGAACGACGAGGAGCCCGTGGCTACCAGCCAGTTGCTGAAACCACATACGACTTCATCCCCACCGGACATGAGCCCATTCTTCCTCCGTCAGTATGTGAAGGTGAGGCCTTTCCCTGGACGAAGGACCGCTCCTGCCCTCCTCCAGAGCACTTTCCTCTTCGCCCTCTGTGAGTAGGGCTGAAGGAGCCAAGGGCAGGGAGCTGCAGGAGGCAGACCGAGTGCCTTGGGGGGCTTTGATCTCGGTGCAGTTTAGTGAATAACCACTTCTCCCACCCTTCTGCTGGGGTTCAGACTCTTGACAACGTGTAAAGCAGAGGAACTGAATGAATGAAATCAGACTGGTCTGTCCTTTCATGTTAAGCTCCTTAGAAAAAGGTGAGCAGGCACAGGGTGACGTCAGAGGTGGATCATGTCCTTGTGTGTGTGTGTGTGTTGTGTGTGTGTGTGTGTCAGAGACTCCCCGTGTGTGTGTGTGTGTGTGTGTGTCAGAGACTCCCCCTGCTGTCATCAGAGGCCCTTGAGGGAGCTAGTTTAGAAGATAATCTTTCTGATCAGGTGAGTCAGGAACAAGCATTCCCACTTACCAGCCGTGAAGCTCGGACAAGTTCTGTGCGGCTTTCGTGTGCCTCGGTTTGCACACCTGGAAACTGAGGCTCCACATGGGATCTGCTGTGTAGGGTCGTTGGGAGCACTGGGTGACCTGACGCAGTCAAGCCCCGTGCTAAGTGCCCTGGGGCCTGTCCCTGTCTGTCGTCCCTGCCGTTTCTGCACGTTTGCGTCCTGAGTGGCGGCACCAGTGTGTTCCTCGCTGCACGTTCCCAGCTGCTTTGACTGAGACAGGGATAGAACAGGCACAAAACGTGAATCGCATCATGTCCTTCTCTTTTCTTAACCCTCTGCTGGTTTTCTATAACTTTTAGGCCAAAGAGTTCTTTGAGGACCCAGCTGTCTGCTTAGCTCCCTGGCTGTGTCACGACCGCACCCCGGCACGCAGCCCCCGTCCTGTGCCTTGCCCCAGACGTGGCACACTGCCTTCCTGCTTGCTGTCCTCCTGAACTTCTCTCCCTCTGCCATTACTTCCTTCCCCTCTAAGCTAATTCCTCCTTCACGATCCGGCTCACACACTGGGTCCTGGGAAAACCCTCCCCAACATGCACTTCCTGCTAGCAGGTCAGATAGAGATGGCTTTTCCCCGGGTCTCCAGAGCACCCTGTGTACACATGTGGAGTCTTTCCCTTGTTTGCACCCCCAGTTGCTTGGCAAAGACCCGATGAGTAACTGGTGATTGAATACGTGAGACATGTTGTGCCCCAAATTCTTGCAGGCTCTTCCCAGGGGACCATGCAGCCTGCAGGATAGCTACCGCTTCCACCATCCTCACACCCCTCAGCTCCTCCTCCTCTGTGGGATATGCATTAAGTGATCTGGCCATCCTGGTCTCTTTCTTTCTTTTTAAAAGATTTATTTGTTTCAGAGAGGTGGGGAGAGAAAAAGAGCACGCATGCGCACGGACACACACGCATGCGGGTGAGGGGAGGGGCGGAGGAAGAGGGAGAATTTTCAAACAGACTCCCTTCTGTGTGCGGAGCCCCAAGTGGGGCTCCGTCCCAGGACCCTGAGATCATGACCCGAGCTGAAATTAAGAGTTGGCTGCTCAACTGACTGAGCCACCCAGGAGCCACCACCCTGGTTTATTTAAATATCTCTTATTATCCCAGAAGGTTTTGGTTCTAGGGGAATAGACTGCATCTCTCACAGGAAGTCAGAAATCCTTCACCACCACTGTTTATCCCATTAGAAGTTTAATTTCTGTGTAAGCAGAATACAGCCAGTTCAGGGTCAAAACCCACAGAGTGAAATTTTGGAACTTTTAAGACAAGTGAGATCTGTGTCCATCGGAGCCTGGGGCCTTGCTGGGTTTAAACCAAGCTGTCAGGCTGTGATGACTCCAGCTTTGAAAGGTACCATTTACCAGCTCCAATATAAGCTATGCCTAATGAGCAGTAAACTAGCCCTTTTCCTAATTGTGGCTGTGGACAACTGTCCGTCACAGGTCCTTACACATGTTCTTCCCCTAGGGTCATGCTGCTGATGTGTTTGAGGCCTATACTCAGCTTCTGACAGAGATGGTCCTGAGGCTTCCTTACCAAATCAAGAAGATTGCCGACACCAACTCTCGAATCCCACCTCCTGTCTTTGATCATTCGTGGTTTTACTTTCTTTCGGAGGTAAGCGAAGGCCGCAGGCCATGTGCCGTTCAAGGAGAGGACACCTCGGCTGTGATGGCCTTTTTTCTTATTCTTTAAAAGATTTTATTTATTTGAGAGAGAGAGCGTACATGTGCGTGCAAGTACGAGTTGGGGGAGGGAGAGGGAGAAGCAGGCTTCCCACTGAGCAGGGAGCCCGCCTCAGAGCTCGATGCCAGGACCCTGGGATCACGACCTGAGCCGAAGGCAGGCGCTTAACCAACTGAGCCACCCAGGCACCCTGGCTCTGACGGCCTCTATGGCCCCCTTCCGTCCTCACCCTCAGGGAGTGTTTTCCCCAGCAGCGCCACTCACGCTGGTGGGCCTTGCCCCGGGTGTACTGTGTGGTGAAGCCGTGGAAGATGGATGTCACAACAGGCCATGGCTTTAGTTTCTGATTCTTTGCGTTTGACTCTTTCCGCATATGACGGTAAGGGACGAGTTTAATAATTTGGACTCCGTCTGGAAAACAGAAAACATACTAGTTCAATTACAGAGAGATTTTAATATAGGGAATTGTTTGGAGGGCCATTGAAGAACCAAAGAGAAAAACAGGGAGTGTTGAAACAGAGACCGCAGGTGCGGGCAGCAGCCGCCGGCAGCCATGTGTCTGAAGAGGAGTCGGCCTGCGGAGGGGCTGCTGCCTCTGGTACCCCAGGAGCTCTGAGGGGGAGTGATGCGCTTGATTCTGGAAGTGTGGAAAGAAGCTGATGGTTAGAACCAGCCGTACTGGTTTGTCCTTGAACAAACCGAAGAGCTGGTGGAGGCTGTCAGAGCGAAGGGCTGCTGCCAGGAGAGCAGACAGGAAGGAGCCGGTGTTTTTTCCTCGCGCCCTCTGGTGTCCCTTTTTGTTCCCTGTTGGCAGGCCCTGACGGCAGACGAGCAGTGTAGTTCGCACACTTCTGGGCCGGCCATTGCAGTACAGTGTGCGGTGGGGTGGGTTTGGAGGCAGCCGAGGGGCGGTAGTCACGCTGTCACAGCAAGCTTGAGATTAACTCTGGGAAGAATGACCTGTTAGCAAACCCCAAATGACAATTTCGGGTTGTATAGATGAACAGCCCAGCCTCTTCCCCACCTCTTTGACCTGAAAGATTATGAATCTGTTTTCTGGACCATTTCATTCTGGGTGGGCTGGAGTGGAGGCCAGCTTCCCTGTAGATTCCCAAGGACTCCCAGGAGGGGAGCGGGAATATTGCTGTTTTCCCCTCTTTGACAGCTTGCTTTCTCCCGGCTCCTTAATGAGTACTGAATTCACCGGAGTCTAGCTTGGCCGTGAGGAGATTGCTTGGTGTGTGTTTCTTACCCATTTTAGTAACAGTTCATGACACCCGGGGAGCTGCTGCTGGCACAGGTCCTGAGTCATTGACTCTTGGTGTTGCCTTTCCTCTCAAGTACCTGATGATCCAGCAAACTCCGTTTGTGCGCCGTCAAGTCCGCAAACTTCTGCTCTTCATCTGTGGGTCAAAGGAGAAGTACCGCCAGCTCCGGGACTTGCACACTCTGGACTCCCACGTGCGTGGGATCAAGAAGCTGCTGGAGGAACAGGGGATATTCCTCCGGGCAAGTGTGGTTACAGCCAGTTCAGGCTCTGCCTTGCAGTATGACACACTCATCAGCCTGGTACGAGGGGCGAGGGGCACGGTGGGGCAGGGAGAGGGCATGTGATGAGGCTCAGCCAGGTAGGCAATAGGATGGAGGAGTACCGGGCTTTTACGTATTCAGAGAACGGCCTGGCCACAGTTGAGCTCAGGGTGGATCCATAATGCTGTATATGAAGTGTAGTTGGCTTCAGGATCTGCGATTTCCCCCTCACCATTCTCACTCCCACCTGGTAGTGGTTCCTCCATTATGGGGAGGAGAGGCTTGGGCTTCTTACCTGTGTTACTGGCTCATATGGACAGGGTCGACCTGGAATTTGCCAACTTCTGGTTTTTGTCCTTGAATACTAAAGAAATGATGTGTCTGAAGATAAATTGTTCGGACTTCGGGGAAGCAAACAATATATTGCATGGGAGCCTATAGACGAGAACGTCTTCAGTATTATACACTTCTATAAACTAGTGTCCTTACTGTCGTGCTTTCACAAGAAAGAAGTAAACTGGGAAGAGAGGAAGAAAAGAAAAGAGAGTAAACTGGGTTGTAGTTTCCCATCATGGCCTAGCTTTCCTGCTGTGTTACTGAGTGGTGTGAAGGGCCCTTGCCAATGAAGGGCATTTGTGTGGTGGGAGCTAAGCGGAGGAGGCTCAGTAAGAGCTGCAGTGTGGGCCTTGGTCCCAGGTTCACTGGGGCACCTGGTCAGCAGCCTCGTACAGACCCCTCAAGGCTGCAGGGTGGTAGGTGCGGGCTGCTTGGTGGCCTTACTCAGTTCTGGCGATTGGTTTCCATTTCAGATGGAGCACCTGAAGGCTTGTGCCGAGATTGCTGCCCAGCGAACCATCAACTGGCAGAAATTCTGCATCAAAGATGACTGTAAGCAGTGCAGCGACTTCTGGTGGCTGTTGTTCATTCGTTTGTCTCTTTGCGAGCTGTTTATTGAGGCCTGCCCTGTGCCAAGCGCTGAACTGGATGCCAGAGATGAGGCTCTGAGCAAGGCACCTAGATAGAACTCTTGTCTAGCTAAGAAGACAAGTCAAACCTTCAGCGCGACAAGGGTCATAGATAAAATGTGGGGTGCTATGGGGGCACAGAGTAGGAGTCTAAAGACAAGAGGAGCCTGTGGAGTCTAGAGAATCATCCTAGTTGAAGTGGGGGCTGGGAGCCGATCTTTAGGTAGCTGTTGGGATGTTTACCAGGTCATTTCTGCAGAGGACGGGAGTTCTGGGCAGCATCTGGCAGAGAGGACTGGGAATGCAAGCTGGTGGGGAGGGGGCAGTGCTGGCCAGGTGCAGACACGGCTCCCGCGACGCGTCCGTCCAGTGCATTTGTCTCTGAGCTGCGTCCCTGTCTCCTCTGCCGGCAGCCGTCCTGTACTTCCTCCTCCAAGTCAGCTTCCTGGTGGACGAGGGGGTGTCCCCGGTGCTGCTGCAGCTGCTGTCCTGTGCCCTGTGCGGCAGCAAAGTCCTCGCCGCCCTGGCGGCCTCGGCCGGCTCCTCGAGTGCCTCCTCGTCCGCAGCACCTGTGGCGGCCGGCTCTGGACAGGCCACGACGCAGTCCAAGTCGTCCACGAAGAAGAGCAAGAAAGAAGAAAAGGAAAAGGAGAAAGAGGGTAAGTGTCACTCTCTTGTCTTGGTGACCAGGGCGAGGTGTTCTGATTTCTTTTGGATCACGTGGCTTATGCTGCTCTTCAGAAAGGGCTTTTACTCCGATCTAGGACCTACAACTCCGATGCCCTCCAGTGTCTAGTTTTGGTTTCATTGTCAGTTACACCTTGAATATATGGCTTCCCATACCAAGGAAAGGTCAAAGTGCACTCAACAGTTTAGTAAGCCAAGTTTGTTTTTCTGTGAAATAATAAATGACACTTGCCGTGTGGAGAGGTTGTCGGCATCAAACGATGCTTGTAAACGTGCCTTGTAAATTGTTAAATGCTCTGCGTATGGAAGCTGTTTTAGCTGACTCCTTACTATTGGAAAGGCAAAAGCCTTCCTGCTTCATTGCTTTTCATGGTCCTTGGATGCCTGGGTCGGGTGATAGGGGTGAAGAGTAGTGGAGGTGGTTTACCTTCTCCCGATTAATTATTCAGCTAGCTGTTTTGGGTAGCAAACCTCTGAAAGGAAATGCCTCCTCCAGGGTAGCTGTGTGTATGCTCACTGTCAGGCCTGTGTTGGCACTTTATCCTGTGCTTTTTTTGTAGCATGATTATCACGTGTCTCATATGGGGCTGGCCTTTGTTCTCCAATAAACCAGTGAAAGTTGTTTTCAAATTAGAACCATTTAGTTGAAGAAACTTTCAGAAGTGGACAGAATTCCCTCCCTCTTCATCTGGGAGCACTGGCTCTGAGACCCTAGAGCACGCTTCCTGCTCTCCAGTCCTCAGTTCTTCCCTGGTCTTGCAGGTGAGAGCTCAGGCAGCCAGGAGGACCAGCTGTGCACAGCTCTGGTGAACCAGCTGAACAAATTTGCAGATAAGGAGACCTTGGTTCAGTTCCTGCGTTGCTTCCTGTTAGAGTCCAATTCTTCCTCGGTGCGCTGGCAGGCCCACTGTCTGACCCTGCATATCTACAGGTAGGGTCCCCGGCTACGTTTTGACGGTCTGCATGGGTCCAGGAGATGAGTGATTGATGTAGTTCTGTCTTGCTTTGTGTTGCACACTCACAGTCACAGTGTCAGTATTTACATCAGCCTGGATCCTCTTGACTATTAACAGATGTCTTCATCTGGTTATCTGCTTTTAGCCATTAAACTGATGTCTTAAGCAAGAGATGATTGCTTTTCACCTGAGAGGGCTGTGTTTAGAAGTTTGTGAAGTGACCAGGCTTGACTCTTCAGGCCACCTTCTGAAGATAGGAAAGGACTGAGCTATACCTGTTAGGATCTACTGTTGAAAGAGTGCAAAATGATTTGAACTTAACCCCTAGTTTTCGGGAGATAGACATATCTGTAGAAGCAGTACCTGGGCCTTGTTGATAAATAAAAGGGACCTCAGGGTTTTCTGCTTCTTGGTAACGTGAACTGTCCTTTATCTACAGAAACTCTAGCAAATCTCAACAGGAACTCCTGCTAGATCTGATGTGGTCCATATGGCCAGAACTCCCAGCCTACGGTCGTAAGGCTGCCCAGTTTGTGGACCTACTAGGATATTTCTCCTTGAAAACCCCACAAACGGAAAAGAAGGTAACAATCGATGTATGGTCAGAGGGGCTAACTTACCTTATTTGACCTTTTTTCTCTTGAGTTAAGAACATGACCAACCCGCATAGGTGGTGCACATGTGAAATCTCTTTGGATGTATGTTAAGCACAGCCAACATGTGTACCACACAGATAACATACACTAGCAAATAAGTACAGGCTGAATTTGCCTTTGCGAGCAGGAGATCAGGTGGGGAGGACAATGCAACCCATTAAAGTTGCTTTAGGAAAGAAGGTGTCCCCATTTTCCTGGCAGCCCTGATGACATCCCCAGAAGTGTCTGCAATTGGATAACCATTTCATGACTTTTCCATGGGAATAAAAATTCTCTTCATCCACAGGGTCTGAAAAGATGGCTGTCACAAGGATTGTGGAAACCTGTAGGAGTTAGGCCCAGCTTTGTATGACTGTGTGGGGGCTGAGAAGTCTGGTGCTTCTTGGGCAGCATCAGCTAGACAGCAGTTAGTATTGGATAGCAGTCCAGTAAGACTTGCCCTTGGGCTTTAACTGTGGTCTTTTATTGACTTCTGTTTCAGTTGAAGGAATATTCACAGAAGGCTGTGGAGATTCTGCGTACCCAAAACCATATTCTTACCAACCATCCCAACTCCAACATTTACAAGTGAGCTTGTTCTGCTTTTTCCGTTTGAAGCTCCAGCAACAGTCCCAGTTGCTATCTCCACATGGGTTGGCTCTTACATAAGAATCAATACACCTCTGTCTATTTGGTCTTTGAACCCCTCCCTCATGGCTGGGGCCTTACACACACAGGGTACTCAAAATATAGCTGCTGAATTAGGTTTTGGTAAGCAGTCATTTGAGAATGTCTATAATGAAAGTGTCTTAAGTCTAAATCAGGTTAAGGTAAGTTTACAGAAAATGGCTATATTAAAAAAAAAAAACTTTTGAAAGAGAGTATTTATTAGTTAAGCAAGCAGTTGTTATTTCCCTGGTTTAATAGTGACTGTTCTTTTTTTTTCCTCTAAAGTTCATTGAGGTGTAGTTTATATACACCACAGAATTCACCTATTTTAAGTATACAATTCAATGATTTAATAAATTGTGACTTTTCTTGGAGTCAGATTTTATTGTCAGTTTTTAGGATTTTTCTGACCTCAGAATAGCTCAGAAATAGGAAACATCTAGGGTCGATTGGTTGAAATTCCTTTCCTGTGACTTCTAAGCCCTGTTGGGATTTCTCACTTTTCCCCTGTGTTCTTAACTAGGGTGGGGCTCGATTTAGGGAATATTGAGCCATGGCTCATTCGTGGCTTCTTCGTGAAGCTCGATTGCTTTCTAAGATGAAGATTTCCTTATGCTGATACTGGTTTCTTCCTTAGCACCTTGTCTGGCTTAGTGGAATTTGATGGCTATTACCTGGAGAGCGACCCCTGCCTGGTGTGTAATAATCCAGAGGTGCCGTTTTGTGTAAGTGCCGTCTTTAACATGGGTGATCGTGCGGCTTGCAGGGCCAGTGGGTTTCTTGTTTCCAGAGATTGAGTGTGGCCACCTAGGTGTTCGGTCACCAGTGGTATGCATGCTTACTTGCCACACTTAACCACCTTAAATAGAAACTTCATCCATGGATGAAGAGTGGGTTACAGTGATCAGTTTTGAAGAAGGCAGGATGAGCCAGTGGCCTTGAACTGATAAAGGGTTTTGTGTACTCCCGTGTTTAGTATATCAAGCTGTCTTCCATTAAAGTGGACACGCGGTACACCACCACGCAGCAGGTTGTGAAGCTCATCGGCAGCCACACTATCAGCAAAGTGACGGTGAAAATTGGAGACCTGAAACGGACAAAGATGGTGCGGACCATCAACCTCTATTACAACAACCGAACCGTGCAGGCCATCGTGGAATTGAAAAACAAGTATGGGCCCTTCAGGTTTGGGGAGGGGCAGCTTTTGGGCTTAACACCAGTTGTTGGCTTTGATGGCTGGAATCGGGTGAAGCAGCACGTCTCTAGAGGCCTGGTATGTCCTCTTACCTAGTGGAGTCAAGACTGGGGACAAAAGTGAAACACGGTTCCTAAGGGTGTTGACAAAGGTTCTTTTAAAATCCTGTCCAGTGGAGCCCATGGGGCCTAAGGAAGCAATTCAACAGCCTGCCTTGAGAGGGGAAGCTGAGTTAGGGGACTTCAGACTTCTCCTCCTACCCATGTTTATTAGGGCACTTCTAGTTTTACGTAACAGCTGTGTTGGGAAGAAGTTGTCATTTCTTGGGTTAAGATGCTGTTTGCTCACAGAGCCAGCAGTATCAAGAAGCTTCTCTGGCGCACGGTCCTTCCATTTCTACATGGCACCTTCCCTCTATGTCTGCTAGTGATGGATCTTTCTAGCTCGTGTATCCCAGCGTCTGAATGGAGGCACGTCATATGTGGGCCAGAGAAGGCATTGGCGTGGGGTAAAGGGTTGACTTCCAGAGACAGCACTGTTGTTGAAGTCTCAGGCATTGCTGTTGGGCAGAGGACGTGGGGAGGTGCTGCTTGAATAGTAAGGTGCTGTTCTGCACGGAGCAGAGGTATTGGTATTATTCCGAGGGGCAGAATACAGCCAGAGTTTACCACATCAGCACACGGAGCTCTGTTTGCTCTGTCTGCAGGAAGTTTTCTTCCTTTGAGGAGCAGTTCACATTGGTGATCTGCAAGTAGAAGCTGCTCATTGGGATAACCCACTCCCTTCTGGAGGAGGAGGATTTTCTGTTGTGTAGACTCAGCGCAGCAGCTGGTGAAACTCTCCGACTCTGCTACAAGACCATGGGTTCACACCCCAGCTCTCCTACTGTCTCTGGACATGGGAGAAGTTCTACAGCCTTGGTTTCTTTAACTGTGAAGTGGAGATGAGCCTACTCTCAGGGTGTTTTTTTTAAGGATTAGAATGAGTTTAGTGTATGTAAAGGGCTGAGAATAGAGCCTAGCACATAGCGAGTGCCCAGTAAATATTACCTGTAATTAACATGATTATTCTAAATTCTTACGTGCCTTTTCTTTTTCTCTCTCTACTTGGCATGTGGTACACGGCACATCTTAGGATTATAGGCTTCAGGGTGGCATACTTTTGGAGTAATGTCTTCCCTTGATATGTACTTCACTTTTTCTAGAATCTGGAAAATTACCTAACACCTTAAAGCACTGTGTGTTATATCCTTTTTTATAGAGAATATTTTTTGAATTAGGTTGCTATTACTTGCCACATCTCCTCTTAGAGGAACCACTTCACTGCCTTAGGAGAACGCACAGGGGGGACAGTCTTGCTCTTCGTCTCCTCAGACCGCAGTCACCGAGGGGTACATGAGTGGCCTTCAGGCCCTCCGCCGCTCTAGCTACCACTGTCTCTTCTAGGCCGGCCCGCTGGCACAAGGCCAAGAAGGTTCAGCTGACCCCCGGGCAGACAGAGGTGAAGATCGACCTCCCCTTGCCCATTGTGGCCTCCAACCTGATGATTGAGTTTGCAGACTTCTATGAGAACTACCAGGCCTCCACAGAGACCCTGCAGTGCCCGCGCTGCAGCGCCTCTGTCCCCGCCAACCCGGGGGTCTGCGGCAACTGCGGAGAGAACGTCTACCAGTGTCACAAGTGCAGGTGAGGGAGCGAGTGGCGCCCCGGCCAGGGCTGTGCATGTCCCTTGTATCCCCTGCAAGAGTCTCAGTGTGGGCAGTTTCAGTGTCTGCTGCCCTCAGCATAATTGGAGGGTTATGGGTCTGTGGAGTCCCAGGCTGGAAGGTGGGGACGGGAAGAATGGCACACGTGCCTGTCCCGTGGTAATCTGGGAGTGGGGGGTCCTTCGGTTTAGTGCCGGGTCTTCCTTTCTTGTTACCTGGTTGTGTAAGTCACCCTTGCCTCTTGTCATCCGGATACAGTTCCAGACAATGCGTGTGGCACTCAGTCACCCTCCCCCGCCCCAACCTCTTCTGTCCCCCCGACCCAAACACTTTGGTTCTTCAGGTCCATCAACTACGATGAAAAGGACCCCTTTCTCTGCAATGCCTGTGGTTTCTGTAAATACGCTCGCTTCGACTTTATGCTCTATGCCAAGCCTTGCTGTGCAGTGGATCCCATTGAGAATGAAGAAGACCGGAAGAAGGTGAGGCTGCATCCGTCCTAGACTCAGGGCAGTAGTTTTGCTCTGAGCTTTGGGCAGCAGGGCTGGTGGAGGGCAGTATGCTTTCCCTTCTGTTCTGAGTCTTCCTCATCTCAGCACTCTCTTCAGGGCACGGCTTTCGGGTGGGAGCAAATAATGGTGTAGGATATATTGGAACATGTGATTTTCATAGGACTTCAGAGAAGTGTTGGTTGGTAATGAACTAGAATGTCTCCAGGGACAAATGACTTTAGTTTTGGGACGGCTGAAAGAAGTCGGATGAGTGCCTTGCATTTGTTCCACAGATATCTCATATTAACAGCTGTTGGCCTTTCCTCAGTGTTAGCTTATCCAGGGGCTGGTTCTCAGTCTGCATGGTGTGGTGGGACTGGGATTAGGTGACAGTCAAAGTCGGGAGGAGCTTTTGGGATTGCTGCTAGGAGCAGCATGGGAAGCAGGACAACATTTAGCTGTGGAGTCAGAAGGGACAGAAGTTCAGTTCCGGCTGTGCCTTTCAGTGCTGTGTGACCTAGTGTCAGTGATTTCTCTCAGTGTTGCATACTTATGTATATGCTGTGTTATATAGTATATTATATGTTGTTACAAATAACACACCAACACCGTGGATTATTGTGAGGAATAGATAACGAATGTATGAAACACAGCATCTGACCTGTAGGAAATGTTTCAGGAAATGGTTAGCAGTTGGGATCACTCAAGGAAAAGCCTTCACACACTCCCCTGTCTTTTCCTGCCAGGCTGTTTCCAACATCAATACGCTTCTGGACAAAGCTGACCGAGTGTATCACCAGCTGATGGGACACCGGCCACAGCTGGAGAACCTGCTCTGCAAAGTGAACGAGGCAGCCCCTGAAAAGCCACAGGTAACCACAGGCTAGAGGGGCACGTGGAGAGGGCTCTGGGTCAGAAGCAGGAGACTCACAGCATGCTTCTTGGGTTGCAGGATGACTCGGGGACGTCCGGGAGCATCAGCTCCACTTCAGCCAGCGTGAATCGGTACATTCTGCAGCTGGCTCAGGAGTACTGTGGGGATTGCAAGAACTCTTTCGATGAGCTCTCCAAAATCATCCAGGTAGAGAAATGGGAGCCACTCTAGAGTGTTCTGTCATGCGTTTCCCATGCTGTTTTCAGAGCAGTCCTGTTGCCCCCTTCCAGCAGTGGGAGTCTTGGGTTTCCCTTGTCCGACTGGCTGAAAAGGCAGGGTCTAGGTGGTTGCGCTGTAAAACTTCTCTCACACTGTAGTTTCTCGTGGTTGGCAGAGACCTGAATTTGTTCCAGAAGACCGAGGGTAATAGATTATTTTAGATCTGTTTTCCTTGGCCCGTTCACAACCCATCTTTTAGTAGAGGGGTTGCTAGTTTTAAAAACCGGGTGTCAGGGTTCTGTTGCCTCTCTTTCTGATATGCTGTGTTTGTAGGCTGGAAGGGCAGGGCACACCAATGCCAGTCAACCAGGGTGGGCCGGGCGGCCAGTGCAGTGCTACCGACCTAATGTCCGTGGGACGGGAGGCTGGCCGGAGACACGCCAGGTCCTTGCCGCCAGAATTGCCTTTGCCGCTAATCTTTGTGTTTGTTCTTTATGAGACAGCATTACATGGGAGTTCAGGACATGTGCCTGTGATCAGGGGCTGAGTTCTGCCTCTGCCACTTGGCCTTGGGCAAACCAGCTCTCCTAAGCCTCAGCTTTCTGCTCTGTAATATAATAATGCATGTAAAGTAGTTTTTCAGACCAAAGCTGATTTCCAGTTAACTTTCTCTTCTTCCTTCTAGTTGCTAATTTGTTTTTCTTTTATCTTTTTTTTTTTTTTCCTTAGAAAGTCTTTGCTTCACGCAAAGAGTTGTTGGAATATGACCTGCAGCAGAGGGAAGCAGCTACCAAATCATCCCGAACCTCTGTGCAGCCCACCTTTACCGCCAGCCAGTATCGCGCCTTATCCGTCCTGGGCTGTGGCCACACATCCTCTACTAAGTGCTATGGCTGCGCCTCGGCTGTCACAGAACACTGTATCACATTGCTCCGGGCCCTGGCCACCAATCCGGCCCTGAGGCACATCCTCGTCTCCCAGGGCCTCATCCGGGAGCTCTTTGATTACAATCTTCGCCGAGGCTCTGCAGCCATGCGGGAGGAGGTCCGCCAGCTCATGTGCCTGCTAACTCGGTCAGAGCCTGCACCAGGATTGTGGGCCCAGTAACTCCTGCTAGCTCGGGGGTTGGTGGTGGCAGTGATGCTAGGAGCTTGGGGTGCAAAGCGTGGTGTTTGTCGCTGCCAGACAGGCCAGCTAACTTATTACAAGGGAGGAAGAGGGAGAGATGCCCAGGGTCTGGGTGAGTGAACTCCGTGAACATTTGAGACCAGGTTTCCTTGTAAATAGAATATTTGGCTTGTACTTTGTTGGTTCCAGTGAGGTTTCTTGAACAGTCTCTGGGTTCTGGTGAGAGGAGAAAGAAGTGACTGGGCACTTGGACTCCAGACTCACATGGAAGATGAAGCTTAGGCTCGGTGTCTGATGTTCCGTGCCTTGGACAGCTTAGCTAACTTCTCTGAGCTGAGGTTTTCCTCGTCTGAAAAATACTGATAATAGTAAATGCCTTAAAGGCTTATGGCGAGGGTGGGATGGAATAATTCCTGTGGGCAATAACTCGTATTTGTTGACTACTTAGGATGTGCTGATGCGGTCGCCAGAGCTGGATTTATTGAGTGTGTGGCATAAGTTCCAGAACACATTAGGTGATTGGTAACCATTTCTTGCTGTATTGCTCATTCACTCACTCAGCGGGTGTTTTTTGAGTGTCTGCTGAATGCCAGGCACTGTTCTGGACTCCGAGTGCACAATAGTAAATGGAGCAGAGTCGCTGCTTCCTGGAGCCTGCAGTCCAGGTGGGGAGACCTGCAGAAGCATACTTGCACAGTCCGGTGTCTGTCAGGAGATTGGATTGTGAAGAGAGGTACAGCGGGGGTGGCGCCCCGACTGCAACAGGGCTTACTGCTGGGAGATGGCCGGGGAAGACCTCCGAGGGGTGATGCTTGAGGAGGCGTGTTTGCAGTAAGGGGACGAGCCATGCAGATGTCTCAGCTGTGGCTGCACGCGTAGGACACGTCATGTGCGAGAGTGAGAGGCAGGGCTGTGCCAGGGACTGAGCGGGAGCTCTAGAGGCCTGTGTAAGTGGAGTGAAGGAGGCCACACGGGAAACGGGCAGGAGAACCAGGGGGGTCGCTGGGGGCCAGATGCCGGGCGATCTAGGCCATCGTAAGGACTTGGGATTTTATTCAGAATGGGGTAGGACCCGAGAAAGTGATCTGGTACAGTTGACGTCGTCATGACTAATACAGACGTTGTTACAGTGGGCCTTCGGTAGGAAATGTGGGTACCTCATGGGAGGGAAATTAGAGGCAGATGGAGAAGACGAGGAAAGCGTCATGACCCATCCTGGCAGGGGGATGTCGGATTCGGAGGTTGGAGGATTCGGTGTACTGGGCAGCGCCGGGGGGCTCTGCAGCCTGGGCTGTGCATGGGGAGGGGATCTCCTGGATGCTGGTGCTGCTCTCTCCTCAGTGACCGCTGCGGGAAAGGTGGCTGCGATGGGCACTCTGTTACAGACTCGGGTCTCGTGGGGCTGGTCTTGTGGTCAGGCCCCTGGGGAGGCCAGGTGGCCCTGGGCATTGAGTGCCTTTTTTCTGCGCTCCTTCAGGTGGGAAGGAGGGACACAGCCAGTGGTAGATAACAGGACTCTATTTCTTTGCTTCTCCAGAGACAATCCAGAAGCCACCCAGCAAATGAACGACTTGATTATTGGCAAAGTCTCCACTGCCTTGAAGGGCCACTGGGCCAATCCTGATCTAGTGAGCAAGATAACTGCCCTTTGACTCCTTCCTCTTTCTCTTTCTGCATTCCCTCGCTTTCTTTCTACCAGTCTCCCTGGGGTGGCTGGGAAGGGAAGGAGCAGTAGTCTGCAGAGTTCTCACCCAAAATGACTGTCCCAGGTCAGAGCCAGCCTCAGAAGAGAAGAGAAATGGGTGGTTGGCCGGTTGGAGGACAGGGGTCTCCACTTCTCCTTTTTCTTTCTTTTTTTTCTTTTCTTTTTTTTTTTTTAAGATTTTTTTATTTGAGAGAGAGGGAGATCACAAGCAGGGGAGGGTGGGTAGAGAGAGAAGCAGACTCCCCACTGAGCAGGGAGCCTGATGCGGGACTTGATCCCAGGATCCTGGGATCATGACCTGAGCCGAAGGCAGACGATTAACCGACAGAGCCACCTAGGCGCCCAACTCCTTTCTCTTTCTGATGGTGCCACCGGGTCCCAGACATCTTTGATCTGAGTCCCCTGAGCAGAGCTTGGACATAAGCCCCAGTCCTGGGTCTCACCTGCAGACCTTCCTCTTCTCATATCTCCTCCCGTTGGCCTTCTAGGCAAGCAGCCTTCAGTATGAAATGCTGTTGCTGACAGATTCCATCTCGAAGGAGGACAGCTGCTGGGAACTCCGGTTACGCTGTGGTGAGCTTAGGCCACATCTGGTTAGGGGCTCTTCAGAGAGGGGGTGGGGACTTTGGGTGTTGTCCTAGCCACAGAGGTGGCGGGGCGGGGCAACCACCATGGACAGCCTTGCTGGAGCCAGGTACAAGGTGCTCTGTGACTGCAACTTGGCCTGCCCTTCCTATCCCTAGCTCTCAGCCTTTTCCTCATGGCTGTGAACATTAAGACTCCTGTGGTTGTGGAGAACATTACCCTCATGTGCCTGCGGATCTTGCAGAAGCTGATTAAACCACCTGCTCCAACCAGCAAGAAGAACAAGGTACTGGGCGGGGGATCACAGAGGGCAGGGCAGGACGGCGGCCCCCTCCCGCCCCGGCCAGCACAGTGTCCTGCCTCGTGAAAGGCTCTGCCTTACCCTGCACTCAGCCTGCCCGTGGGAGGGCACCAATGCTTCCTTTGCCATAGCTCAGTAGACAGGAGTTGGGATTTTTGAGAAGGAAGGTTTCTCAGAGGAAAGTCAGGAGTAAAATAGATGTGAAGATACAAGAGCCTAGAACAGGGTGTTTTGCTGGAGGACTGTCCAGTCGCATTGGAGGACTTGCAGGCTCCCAGAAAGCACAGTGTTCTTTGCTGTCCCTGTGCTGTGGCCTACGCACATTGCGCAGTGGTGAGGTTCCCAGGCTCTGAAGTGGACTTCTTGATTTCACATCCCAGCTCTTCTCACTCACCTCGTGACTTTGGGCAAGTTCTTAACTCAGGCTCCTCAGTTTACCCGTCTCTGAAATGAGAACACAACACATGGAAGTGTTGTGAAGAATCAGTAATTGATGCGGATCCCATGCACCGAACCCTGGCTCGTGTTAGTCCGTAATAAACGCTGGCTGTGGCTGCGTGCAGTCTTCTCTGCGTAGGGTCTGCCCTCTCTGCGAGCTGCTGCTTAGAAGAGCCAGTTCTCTGCTAGGCTGCCTGTGAGCTCCTTGAATGCAGGGACGTCAGTTTAGAAAATTTTTTTTTTTTAATTTTATTTATTTGACAGAGACACAGCGAGAGAAGGAAAACAAGCGGGGGGAATCGGAGAGGGAGAAGCAGGCTCCCAGCTGAGTGAGCAGGGAGTCCGATGCGGGGCTTGATCCCAGGACCCTGGGATCATGACCTGAGCCGAAGGCAGATGCTTAACGACTGAGCCACCCAGGTGCCCCAGTTTAGAAATATTTTTAATGTCCAGGGCAGAGTGTAATATCTAGCAGATGATAGCCACTCAGTGAATCATTAAGTGAATGAGGAAAGCCAAGTTTTTATTTTAAAATAACGATAGCTGAGCCCCAGGTTCATCTGCTTGTACTGGCTTGTGGAAAACCCCGGCCATAATTCTTCCTCTCGGCCATGCCTGAGGCTCTCTGTACCTTACTTCTCTGCGGTTCTTGGGCCATTTGACCCCTGCTCCATTTCCTGATGGAGTCCTTCGATAGAAACAGAGTCTTCAAAAGTGTAGGAAGGCTGCTTTCTGAGTGGTAAGCACTAGGGAAGAAGCTGGATCCTGAAGAATTGACTACATTTTCCTTGACTCCCGTCTTCCTAGATAGTCCTTAGAAAAGGCAGGGCTGAGGGAACCCATCTCTCTTCCCTTTGATGAGGTTTATTTCCCTACAGAATTAGTTCTCAGCAGATAAAAACAGTCCTTGATTGAAGAGGAACCCCATCTGCACCTAACCATCACTTTTTCCTGAGGCAACAGATTTGCAGAGTTGCTTACCCTCTGAGCACTGGAGCCCAGTGTCGATGTTTGCACCGTGCTTAGTTTTAGCCTAGAGAAAGCAGCAGTTCTCAAAATTTGGGCTCCCAGGTGCCTGGGTGTTCCCCAGACTATTGGGGAATCTGTGAGGTTGACGTCTGGTTCATAATCCTCCTACGACCCTGTTTGCCCCCAGCGGTCTGGCGCCATTGGTGCTGATGGCACACAGTCACCGGTGGGTGAGGTCACTGGTGGGTGAGGCCACCGGGGCCCCAGTGGGAAAGGTAGCGGCTCCCAGCGACCCTTAGCCGGGCTCCCCACTGCCGTGCCCTTTGTCTCAAGGGCATCCTTGAGGAAACAGCACAAGTGAATATTAGTAAATCTTGACTCTGGGGTACTCATGTTTTGAATACTCAGTGTGACAGTGTGGAAGAACACAGAGTGCTCCTGCTGCACGCCGAAGTGCGGTGCTCGTCTTGAAGCACGCGGGTGATTGTTTCAGATGTAGGCTGAGCCAGCTGCTTTTCTTACGGAGCCCCTGTATGCTTGGGAAAATGTGCGCCAGGCCAGTTGTGGTTATTCAGAATCGGGTGTTTGGCAGACATTTTCTTGAAAAATGAATGAAGCGGGCCTGTCACGTCCAGAGGAATTGACATAATTCAGTGAGCCAGTATTTCCTGAATGACCAGCACATGCTAAAGAATCATGCACGGGTAAAAGATGAGTTTTAGTGTTTAACGGACTCTGAAAAGTTTATCCATTGATTTTAGTCTCCATGTAACAGCCAATCTTTAAGAACCTGTAACTTGCTGAAAGTAAAATCAAAGGAAGAAATCCGCAATTAAATGAGAAGATTATTAAAACATTCTTCTCTTTTCCAACTATGTATCTGTGTGCAGCTGGGTGTTTTTTCATGTACTTTAACCCAAACAACATCTCCCAGCAGTTTGAACACGGAAGCAGGTTGGGGAGTCTAGCTGTCTTATTAAGGCAGTCATTAAGCAAATTTTCAAAAACATAAAGTATTGCCACTCCTTTAGATGATTTTTATTTTGGAAACATAAAAAATGTCATTTAGGTAAATAGGTAGTGGATTTAATTCTTTCTTTAAGATGAAATTAGTAAATATTTTAAGAATTTCTCATGCTTCATTTTTAACATGGTAGATATCGATATAGAACCACACGTGCAAAAGCTGTTTAGGGTCCTCAGTAATTTCTTTAAGACTGTAAAGGAGTCCTGAGGCCAAAAGGCTTGAGAACGGCTGGCTTAGAGTGCTGTGTGGGTCCCTCTGCTCTGCACACTAGTTCTGCTCAGTAACGGCTCTTAAAATTCTGGAGACTGCTCAGGGACTCCTTGAAGATTGACGTTTAGGAAACTGTGAGTCAGGCTTGGGATAGGACCTGGTGTTTGCGGCCGAAGGATGGTCTGTAGGAAGCCAGCTACATCTTATCCTGCACAAAGCAGTGACCGTAAGTCCAGCGTGGAAATGCTGCTCTAACTAAATGGGGCCAAAATGCTTTAACAGGAACACATATTGGAACAGGAACACACATAACTGATATGAATGTTGATCCTTCTGATCTTCTTGCTTTTGCATATGTTCCTCTGGGGTGTCCGTGCCATTGTATTGGAGCCCAGCTCAGGTGTGCTCTGAAGCTCCCCACCCTGTTCGGCTTTCCCCCTGCAGGATGTCCCCGTCGAGGCCCTCACCACAGTTAAGCCGTACTGCAATGAGATCCATGCCCAGGCTCAGCTGTGGCTCAAGAGAGACCCCAAAGCATCCTACGAAGCCTGGAAGAAATGTCTTCCTATCAGAGGTGTGTTTGTCTCTTCAGGACTAGGAAAGTCAGGTCCCCTGACCCCTGTCCTGACAGCCCTACAATCCCCCCCTTCCTGTCACTTCCTTTTCCTTACCCCTTGCTGCGTCCCTGTGCCTGCCAGGGATAGATGGCAATGGGAAATCCCCCAGCAAGTCAGAGCTCCGCCACCTCTATTTGACCGAGAAGTACGTGTGGAGATGGAAGCAGTTCCTGAGTCGTCGCGGGAAGAGGACCCCCCCCTTGGATCTCAAACTGGGCCATAACAACTGGCTGCGGCAAGTGAGTGAGCTCGTCCTCGGCCCTCTCCTCGCTGCCCCAGCCCCCCATGCCAAGCAGCGAGTTTCTGCTCCTCCCCACGTGTCCGCTCTGCTTTTGCTTCCTTCCAGACAGGAAGCAGAGGGAGGTGCTTGGTTGCAGCCAGCAGTGTGATAGACTGGTCAAGACAGGATTTTTCTGTGCCTTTCTCATCAAGCTGGTGGGCTTGCCACTCTCCTCCCTGGCCACTGACCAGAACTAAGCCTCGGTGCCACCCCTCCCTTTTCTCCTTCTGTCATCCCTACCTCCTGCTGCCCTCTCCCTCTCTGTTCTAGCGAACCTTGTGAAGGATTAAGGTAATTCAGGGCATCCATTGGTCCATTCATATACAAGACAAGAAAGACACTATGAGGTTATAAGCGTTTAACATATAGCTATCCTTAGAATAGAGTTAACAGCAATTTGTGCTGAGGAAAGTACTTGCTGGCTTGTTTTCTTAGCTCAGTCATCATAGGTGGTTTCTCCAGATTGCTTGAGGGAACAACTTTCCATGAAATAGGGGGTTCCCGGGCAGCCACAGTCGCATCTGGCATTAGCTGGTGCTTTTCACCTTTAACCTCTCCGCGGAGAGGTGCCCAGAGGCCTTCTGGCAGGGTGGCGGTGGACTGTGCCCTGCTGGGGACCTGGCAAGACCACTCGTCACCTGAGACGGGGCTTCTGGCCTGTGTCCCGCAGGTGCTCTTCACCCCGGCGACACAGGCCGCGCGCCAGGCAGCCTGCACCATCGTGGAAGCTCTGGCCACCATTCCCAGTCGCAAGCAGCAGGTCCTCGACCTCCTCACCAGGTACTGCTCACACTCTGGGCTCGGCCTTGCCCATGTTCCTGGGGGGGTCCGGAGGTCAGGGTGATGGAGGGCACAGCCAGGCTCCGTACCCATGCCGTGCTGTGTGGAAAGCACAGAAATAGGAACGGCCTGGAAGCTGAGTGAGTGGTCGTGCTGCGGGTGGTAGCAGAGCAGGGGCGCTGGCAGCTTGCGGCCGTTGAGGTCTGACGAGCATAGGCACACGCAGCCTGTGCCATCACATTTCACCCTCACGGTGGCCTGGGCTTGCCGCGGCTGGGGCACTTGTCTGCTGAAGGCCGGATTCAAATCCAGGCAGTGGGGTTCCAAAGCGCATACCATCAGCCACTAAACCCTGTGGTACACTTGCCATTTCCACGAGCCGCTCAAAACCACAGTCTCGCTGCCCAGATAAGCACTGTGCGTTTTGGTGCTGGTTGATCCAAGTGGGTATCACTGCATCACGCTCCTATTGTGTGCGCCGGGTTGTCCCCACGTGTGGGGAGTTCCCAAGGGGGAAGTTTGGGGTTTTCTCAGGTGCCCAGAAGGAAGGGGGAGCCCAGGACAGCAGACGACATGAGCAGAGGGGGGCTGCTGGAGCCCCTGGAGCTGCGTTCTCACGGTGTCCTGTCTTTCTCGGGGCAGCTACTTGGACGAGCTGAGCATAGCTGGCGAGTGTGCCGCTGAGTACTTGGCTCTCTACCAAAAGCTCATCACTTCGGCCCACTGGAAAGTCTATCTGGCGGCTCGGGGAGTCCTGCCCTACGTGGGCAACCTTATCACCAAGGTAGCTGCCCCCCCCCCCCCCCCCCGCCCCGCTCAGGAGAGCCCTTCCCCGGTCCTGCTCTCATTATAGTCCCCTGATGTAGACTTTGTGCTACCCTTCTTTGCGGAGAAGAAATATTTGTTGGAAAAAATTGATCTTTGTGGCTCTGTGTATCATAAGGAGGTAACAACTTGCTGGGGGCATTTCGGCCATTCTGAGTCTTTAAGCCCTCCCTTAACGTCATTGGCACTGCCCTCGGCTTCTTAGGAGTCCTGCAGAGGTCCAGCTCAAGAGGTCATGGAACAGAATGGTGACTGCAGAGCGTCTGGTTGATGTTGTGGGCTCCTGGACCGCAGCTGGAGGGGGCTGATGTCAGCAGTGCTGTCACTAACTGTGCTTGTCATCCCATGTAGGAAATCGCCCGCTTGCTGGCCCTGGAGGAGGCCACCCTGAGCACTGACCTGCAGCAGGGCTACGCCCTCAAAAGTCTCACAGGTAGACGTAGCTGCCAGGCCCTTCCCTTAGGTACCCTGGGTCTAGTTTGCGGGCTGACCTTGGTTCCTGGGGTGCGGAGGTTGACTGTTCCCTCTTGTGTTGACTCTGTACATATGTAAGCTCTGGGTGTCCCGTCTCGGGTGGGCTTACATTTTTGAGCCCCTGTTAGCCGGTGACCAGTTCACTTCCTTGAGCACCCGCTTTGTGCTCGGAAGTTGCTTTGGAGTTGCTCATAACCTTTGGAAGACGTGGACCTTCCTTGCCTTCGTTCTCATTCAGAGCCCTCGCAGCAGCTTTTTCCTGTCCCCACAGGGCTTCTTTCCTCCTTTGTCGAGGTGGAGTCCATCAAAAGACACTTTAAGAGTCGCTTGGTAGGTACTGTGCTGAATGGGTACCTGTGCTTGCGGAAGCTGGTGGTGCAGAGGACCAAGCTGATCGACGAGACCCAGGACATGCTGCTGGAGATGCTGGAGGACATGACCACAGGTAGCGCCGCCCAGCGGCCTGGAGCGGGGGTGCCGTTCCTGCTGGAGGCCGGTGGCAGGCGTCTCTCCACGTTTGAGGAGAGTGGGAGAGAAGCTCTGGTTCTTGGAGCTGTAAAATTCCAGAGCTGGGCTCAGTCTGTTTAGACATTTTATTTATTTATTTTCTTTACTTATTTATTTATCTATCTAATTAACACTTTATTTATTTGACGAGGGTGGGGGAGTGCACACACAAGTAGGCAGAGCAGCAGGCAGAGGGAGAGGGAGAAGCAGGCTCTCCGCTGAGCAGGGAGCCTGACGAGGGGCTCGATCTCAGGACCCTGGGATCATGACCTGAGCCGAAGGTAGATGCTTAACCCACTGAGCCACCCAGGTGTCCCCCATTTAGACATTTTATATTAAGCTTATAGAACAGAAGGAAGTATGTGTCCTCAAGTTGGTATCTTTCGCTGGTTCTGGAAAATTCTCTGCCATCCTTTCCTCATTTGCCTTTGCCCCGATCTCTCTATCATCCTTGTGGAACCCACCCTCTCCTCCGTCTCTCTTTACCGCTCCGTCACGGGGCCCATCTCATCGTCTCTTTCTGCTGACTCCGGAGGGTTTCTTCAGTTCTTTCGTTTAGTTCATTTTTTTCTTCACTGTGTTAGCTCTTTAGTCTAACTGTTGAGTCCTTGTGGTTCTCTATAGGTTTTATAGTCTCTTGTGTTTCATTCACACTTCCCAAACGTTTATCTTGTAGTTTGCAAGAAGAGCAAACATTTCTGTGTCTGATAATTCTAAGGCTTGAAATACTTATCCATTTGATTCTGCTGTTTGTTATTCCAGCTCTTGCTTCTGGTGCCTTAAATTTTTTTGTATTTTGTGATTTTTGAGTGTGAGCTCATGTAGTCATGTTTCAAGGGTTTATCTGTGGAATTTTTTTTTTTTTCCAAAAAACTTATTTTTATTTTAGAGAGTGTGAGCCAGGGGGAGGGGCAGAGAGAGAAAGGCAGACTCCTTGCTGAGAGCCAGAGCCTGACATGGGGTTTGATCTCAAGACTCTGAGATCACGACCTGAGCTGAAACCAAGAGTTGGACGCTTAACCGACTGAGCCACCCAGGCGCCCTCTGTGGAAATTCTTTAGAAGCCAAGCCAAATATGGGTTTCTCCAGTGAGGATTTGTGACTGCTTCTGCAAAGCATCTCCGGGCACTGCTGTCATGGGATGGTCTTGAAGGAAGTTCTGAGCTTCAGGTTTCTCAGACCTCTTAGGTAGTATGAATTTTGAGCCACAAACCCCTGTGAAGGGCAGCCTGTTAGGAGTTCTCTCAAGGGAGATCTGACCCCCCTCTACTCAATGCCAGATTGTAAGGGAAGACAATTTTGTTTCAGTGACTTGCCTCAGGGAAAGGGAAAGTTATTTCTAGTTGACCCTTAGGACATGGTGTAGCTCTTTTGGGGCATTAGACTTTTGTGTGTGGGGGAGGGGTCCCCACTGGATTCTCTACCTTGGCAGACCTGGGGCTTTGCATCTAGCTCTCAAATCCTGGCAGGTTGTGGAAACCAAAGCTCAGATACCAACTTCGGAGTTTTGCTAACCTCCATAGGTTCTGAATTTCTCCTGGTGTTTGGTTTTTGATTCATCTTTGCTAGTGTGGCAGTTCACTGATAAATGTTATTCAGTATTTCACATTATTTTTAAGTGGTGAGGAGTGGGAGTAGGTCAGGAAGTGTAGTCTGCCATATTGCCAGACATGGAGGCCCTTCTTTTTTTTTTTTTTTAAAGATTTATTTATTTATTTATTTGAGACAGAGAGAATGAGAGAGAGAGAGAGCACATGAGAGGGGGGAGGGTCAGAGGGAGAAGCAGACTCCCTGCCGAGCAGGGAGCCCGGTGCGGGACTCGATCCAGGGACTCCAGGATCATGACCTGAGCCGAAGGCAGTCGCTTAACCAACTGAGCCACCCAGGCGCCCCTTTGGAGGCCCTTCTGATGTATTTTCATCATGCCATGCTGAGCTGGTTTGGGTGGGCCCTTTTTTATTTTTAAGATTTTATTTTATTTTAGCACGAGCAGGGGGAGGAGCAGAGGGAGAGGGAGACAATTTCTAGCCGACTCTGCGCTGAGCCCAGAGCCCGTCATGGGGCTTGATCCCAGGACCCTGAGATCATGACCTGAATTGAAACCAAGAGTCGGACGCTCAACCGACTGAGCCACCCGGGTGCCCCATAGTTGGACCCTTTTGAAGCATATTTCTTCCTTCTCCTATGACTTGGAATTGTCTCTCTGGCTTGTAGAGGGCAGTCCACCTAATTGTTTTAAGACTGAAGCTTAAAGCTATATATGACTTCCCTTTGATTCTCCTGGAAAACAATTAGGATTATTATTTGACATTTTGGAGTACCTGTTTTGGGCAAGAGGATGTGCGCTGAGTAAAGCATAGTTCCTCTCCTTAAGGAGGTGATCATTTGGAGAGGAAGCAAGAGGTGTGCACAGCTAACCGTGATACACTGTGTTGACTTGGGTGCTGGGGCTTTCAAATGGAATGTGGTCTAAGCATCAAATCAATTAGCTTCAAGTTTCTAATTGAAATATTGATACTGCCACGTAGGGCATTTGCAAATTTACCAAGAAGGAAGAACCTGTTGGTGACTGTGCACGTAAAGTCTCATCGGGGTTTGTGTGTGTGAAGCTCTCTCCTAACTGACGTGGCCACTGATTTCTGGCAGGTACAGAATCGGAAACCAAGGCCTTCATGGCTGTGTGCATTGAGACAGCCAAGCGCTACAACCTGGATGATTACAGGACGCCTGTGTTCATCTTTGAGAGGCTCTGCAGCATCATTTATCCTGTAAGCGGTGCTTCTTCCTGTGCCTCCCAGGGTGTGTGTGTGTCTCATTTTGCTAGGAAGCCTCTCAGTCATGGGCGGTCGGACCAGCTGTGGGTCATTTGGTCAACATTTTAGAAAGCTCCACTGACAAACACAGAGTCAGTCTCCTAGTTTTCCGACTCCTAATGATGGGAAATCTGATGACATTTCTTGGTATTACTTCCTAGATTTAAGGTCTAGGTCAGTCTTAAAAATGGGGTCTAATCTCCCATTGCTAAGATCCTGTTGCTTTACCCATTCAATATGCTATGAAAGAAGCAATATGGAGCTAGAGTGAGAAGAAATGCTCACTCTCTTCCTTCTTCCTCCACCTGTGTTTAGTGCGTGCACACATGCATGTGTGTGTGTGTGCGCGTGCGTGCGCACGTGTTTCCCTTGCCTAGCTATCCGAGAGCATGGTGTGGCCCAAAGACGAAAGCTGAAAAACATTAGCGTCATCAGTTAACGATGAGGGTCTTTGGGGTTAGGCGCATCTGAGCATTATGTGATAGAGGGACCCTCCTCTCAACGTAGGGGTCATTAGTGCCAGAGTCGTCCGGCCGCAGATGGGTTATCATCACTTGAGGTGAGCGGGAGGAAAGCCCCCCCTTCCCTTGGTTCAGTAACATGGCTTTGTTACGTTGCCCACGTGCTGACTGTGGTAGGCTTTCTCCTTCTCCACCCTTGAGTTTCAGAGGAGATGCTTGATACTGAAGGCTATTTGAAGTGTATTTGGAATCAGCCCTGAATTTCCTATCGTTTATATCTTAAAATGTGTAAGAGGCTGGATGAGTGTATGTTTCTCTCGGTGTCCATGGAACAAAGTAGGATGGTCTAAATCTGAAAGGCCTCTGCCGTCCCTCTATGGTGTCTTTAATGCCATTCCTGCCGGTGCGTTGTTCTTTCTGTCCTTCAGGAGGAGAATGAAGTCACTGAATTCTTTGTGACCCTGGAGAAGGACCCGCAACAAGAAGACTTCTTACAGGGCAGGATGCCCGGGAACCCATATAGCAGCAATGAGCCAGGCATTGGGCCACTTATGAGGGATATAAAGAACAAGATTTGCCAGGACTGTGACTTGGTGGCTCTCCTGGAGGACGACAGCGGGATGGAGGTAACAAGCATAGGACGTTGCCACCATGGTTAAGAACTCGGGCTGGGGTCACATCCACGTTCCTCCCTGCTTAGTAGCCAGTTAACCTTGGGCAGGTAGTTTGCTTCAGCTTCCTCCTCTATAAATGGGGCCAGTGGTTCCCACCTATGTACCTTACCTGGTGTTAAGGTTAATTACCTGTAAAGGGCTCTGTCCAATGCCTGGCATGCGGTAAGCAAATGGTTAGTGGCTATTGCTTGTCACGGAGTAGGAGTTTATTCTTATTGCTCTGACAGAGACTTCCCAGGGATTCCAAGTTAATTAAGCTCCCTAAAACTGGCACAGTGGCCCCTGTGCAGATTCTGGCCCTGTATCTAGTACCTTGTGGCAGACCTCCAGGGTCTGGCCTTGTCATCTAGGGGTGGGAAAGCGTGTTGGGGGAAATAGAGAAAATGGTTTTTCTGGCAGAGCCTGAGAGGGACTCTGGGTAGGAGAAGGTCCTCAGCAGCAGTTTCTAACGTGGAGTCCGTGGTTTGGGTTAAGGGTGCTTGTAGCCTCTGAAATTGTGTCCCAGATTCTGTGTGTTGTGCACACACGTGCAGTTTTTAGAGACGGGGAGGCGATGGGCCCAGAACACAAAAATGATGAGTTATGAACCACTGCTATGAAGTGCCCTTTGATCTTGAAATGTCCTTGCCTTATAATTGTTTGCAATAACAGCCTCATTTCCTCTGCTGTTCAGCTTCTAGTGAACAATAAGATCATTAGTTTGGATCTTCCTGTGGCTGAGGTTTACAAGAAGGTCTGGTGTACCACGAATGAGGTATGTGCTTGTTTTCTCGCTTGGAGGTGGGGTTGTACTTTTCTGACTTAGGCGGACTTGTACCGGGAGGAGCCGTTGTTAATCGTCACTACCCAGTTGGTAACCATGCTTGCACAGCTGGGCTTCCCTGTTTGTGGTTGTGGAGCAAACCGGTGGCCTTGCCCTCCTTTTGAGGTATCTGACCAGAGGTGGAAGAGCTTCAGGGGAGGATGAGCATTTCTGGCTGTGTGCAGCCGGGCTGGGCAGTGTCGGAGGAAGCATGTGATGGGGGGTGCTTGCTGCCTTGTGCCCTTTATACACGGGCATCTCTTGACCGAGATGAGCTCTCTGCTTTTTAGGGGCCTGCTCACTTAGAACATTTTCCAGTGGTGGTGTCAAGGAGCGAGCATGGTTCCTGTGTGACTAGCTGGGGAATTGAGATGCAAACAGGCAGTTCTTGAGGCGGGGAGAGGGAAGTGAAGGAAACATGGCCCTCTGGTCCTTTGGCCCCCTCAGTACTGTTTGACCTCTCCTAAGGGTCTCAGATATTCTGCTTCCCCTCTCCCTCCTCTTTGCCTCCCCTCGCTCCCCTGTTCCTTCCTTTCCTCCTCCTCCGTTTCTTTCCCTTTCTTCCCTTTTCTTTGCATCCCTTTGTTGGGGAATTTTTAGTCAGTGAGTCAAACAAGTAACTGAAGAATGGTGAGCCAGCATGCCCTTGAAGCACGGTAAACTTTTCTGATTTAGTCCCACATGTTTCTGGAGAGTTTGAGACACTAAATTGGTCGTGTCTGCTAGTATGTTTTGGCCTTCAGTCTGTCACGTATTTTTGCTTGTCTCCTTTCTGTTCTCCGCTGTGCTGGGAATCCTGGTCAGTGGGTGCTGTCAGTGGCAGGGGTCCGCACAGAAGGTGCCCCATCCCGTGATCTCGTCACTGACACTTGAGTATCCGAACAGATGGTACAGATTTGATCCCTGGCACATAAAAAATAAGGACCAAGCTTGTATGGCTGTCCTTAGAAATGGGGGTACAGAACCCAAAGAGCATCCATGGGCAGCTCCCCTTTTGTACTCCGAGGCAAGGAAGAAGTTGAGGGTCACCGCCTCTCACATTAGCACTCAGTCCACTGAGGGGTTCTTCTGGCAAAGTCCAGAGTTTGTGGTACCTTTTTATCAGGGCCTTCATCAACTTGCCTTTTTACTCCACCCCTCTGTTTCCATGATAAACAGCCTGTCTCCTTAGCTGCTGACTAGAGCTTGTTCTGTTTTCTTTTTCTTTTTTAAGATTTTATTTGAGAGAGAGTGAGAGCAAGGGAGAGAGCGCACGAGCAGGGGGAGGGGCAGAAGGAGACAGAGAATCTCAGCCAGACTCCACGCAGAGCACAGAGCCTGACACGGGACTCTGTCTCACGACCCTGAGACCATGACCGGAGTTGAAATCAAGAGTCAGACGTTTAACCGACTAGCCACCCAGGCGCCCTGAGCCTATTCTGTTTTCTGTGTCTCTGTTTCTGCCCTTGTTGTCCGGCCGTTCTTTCTCTAAGTTCCCATTGGGCTCCGATAGCTGGGAATATACTTCTGCAAGCGGCCTTTCTGACAGGTTCTCTCCCAGGAGGGTTTTCTCTCCTGAAGCTGAGCGTGGGCTTAGAGGCAGTCAACTTGAATTAATGTGGTACCTCCTCTTCAACTTTATTTCATACAGGGTGACTTCAGACCCCTGTTTCTTAATTCCAAAATAACAATAACGTAGATGGGAGAGTGCTTAACTTAGTACCCGGTGTATAGTGACCTGTCACCATCCTCCAGTCTAGTAAAGTTTGCAAAAGACTTCTTTCTAATCACTCCATCAAATTAGAGGTTTTAACTTGAGTAATTTTGGAAGAACCCTTTCCTTATTATGTGATTATGTGAAGACCTCAGGATTGGATTATGCTCTTGCTTTTGATTCCTGAGTCTTGAATCAAAGCTCTTTGATCTGATTGATCTTGCTTGTCCTGATTCTTTGGGAAGTGGTCCCCGTTGGTTAGAATTTGTGCTCCTGAAGGAGGCACAGGCTTGGGATTAGACTGTGCTTATCATTGGATAACTCTGAAAAAGCTGTTTAACCTAGTGTAAGAGGATGATGTGAAGTGCTCCATTAGCATAGAACTTAGCACAGTTAAACACTCAATACATAATAGTGATTATCGTTGTTACGTATAGTTTTAATGAAATTAAATGAGAATGTGTTTATAAAATGGTTCACACCCACTCTTGGCCCATAGTAGACACTGCATAAAATTAGCTTCCTTTACCCTACGTGAGTTGCAGTATGCTTGGATTCTAGATGTTGTGGGTAAGACCTTGTAGAGAAATAGAAGAACAAGGCCAGGTGTTGAGTCCTTTGCATTTTCTGGGCCTGTTTACAAGCACCTTTGTCTACCTGCCTCTGCTCAGGGAGAGCCCATGAGGATTGTTTACCGCATGCGCGGGCTGTTGGGTGATGCCACCGAGGAGTTTATCGAGTCCCTGGACTCCACCACAGGTAGGCCCTCCCCACAGACACTGCTGCGCGTTAGGTGGGGGGTCTGGGGCCAGTGAGTGGTTCACATCTTGGGATTTAGGGGTATTCTGAACACACATTGTCCTGTAGCTCTGATTGGAATTGATGGGAGATTACTTCTCCAACTGAGGAAAAGTACAGGCATCTATGGCCTGATTTAGACCCCTCAGGAGTTAAAACAACAACAATAACAAACTTGGGGAATAAAGTGCAGTTAGCAACAAACTTGAGTTCAGATTTATTTTTAGTTTAGGTTTTTGGGGGGGTTTTTTTGCTTTTTTTTTTTTTCTGTGGTGGTGGTGGTGCTTGTATTTTCATATATTTGAATAAATAATTGTAATTGGCTTTAGTCTTGTAGTTTATTTATTCTTTTTAAAAGATTTTATTTATTTATTTGACAGAGAGACACACAGCGAGAGAGGGAACACAAGCAAGGGGAGTGGGAGAGGGAGAAGCAGGCTTCCCGCTGAGCGGGGAGCTCAGGACCCTGGGATCATGACCTGAGCCGAAGGCAGACGCTCAATGACTGAGCCACCCAGGCGCCCCCAGTCTCATAGTTTAATATCCAGTATTGATCCCTTCTATTGCTATGCTTTTCTTGGAGATAAGAAAGAGGAAACTAGTGGTCAGCCCGGAAAAGGATTATCTGTTTTATTTCCATCCTTCCCTTCCCTGTCATTTCTGTGTGGCTTCCCTCCTCCCTCAGATGAAGAAGAAGATGAAGAGGAAGTGTATAAGATGGCTGGTGTGATGGCCCAGTGTGGGGGCCTGGAGTGCATGCTCAACAGACTGGCCGGGATCAGAGATTTCAAGCAGGGACGCCACCTTCTCACTGTGAGTTGGGGGCAACAAGGAGGGAGCAGCCCTCTGCTTTGAGAGTGGCCCCTGTGGAGAGAAGCTTGTGGCCACTGTGCCATGTAAGCCTAAGAGGGTGGCATGGTGCCACAGGCCAGGGCAAGGCAGCCCTGGGCCTGGCAGCCTCCCGAGCCCTCTGTCCCGTAGGGTGCCCCCCCCGTTGGCCCCTCCCCACCAGAGCCAGTGCGCTGGCAGCCTTCGGCCACATGTCTCCAGCCACCTGTGGGGCCAGTGCCTGCCTGTCTGCCCGCAAAACTGCACTTGAGTCCATTATTAACTACTGTTGCTTTTTAAACTGATTTTCTAGGTAGTTCTTTTATTTATTTGGTAGGATCTTGTTTGGGTCTTCATCCATCTATCTCCTAAGGAGTAGAGGATCCCAAAGGCACCATAAATATTACACTGTTACTTTCAGCTCCAGAGGATATGAGAACGTGTGTTATTGTAATCGTGTCCTAAATGACCTATGTGAAGAATTAAAAAAAAAAAAAAGCGTTAAAAGAATTACAATCTGAAAATGTAAAAAGAAAAAAAACAAACTCATGTCTTGATAAAGGAAAAGTGTTACTTGAAAAATAAATAAATAAATAAATAACTGATCTACATGGTTCTGAGCTCCCACAGGCCATGAGCCTTGGAATCTTTCTGTTTACTATTAGAGTCTGAGTTAGTACTGGAATTTCCCTGGGACAACAGATTGTCACCCGTTCCACTAGGAATTGGTGTCATTGCCATAGTTTTAGAGATGGTAGAGATATGCCAAGCCCATGTAGGCTATTGCCAGAGAATGTTGCTCTTTAAAATGCCAGTCTGGCCTGAGATCCTTCCCACCTTACCATGTCCCCTCAAGAAACACTTTTCCTTTCTTCTCTCTGCACTTCGGGAAGAGTACCTACTGATTGTACGTGACCCCTCTCAGACGTTTCTTTCTTGCTTGTCCCCACGTTTTATACTCTTAAGATGGCCTCTTGGGTTTTGACCGACTTTTCTTGGCAGGTGCTCCTGAAATTGTTCAGTTACTGCGTGAAGGTGAAAGTCAACCGACAGCAGCTGGTCAAGCTGGAAATGAACACCTTGAATGTCATGCTGGGGACCCTAAACCTGGTAAGGAGTATGGGCTGCAGATGATAGAGTGAGCCTCAGAAGTCCTGGGTAGGGGGAGGGGCATCTCAGCTCTGGGCTCAGATGAAATGGGTTTGTGGCCTTTTCAAACCCTTTATCTCTGTCTGGCTCACTGGCCCCAAGGCATGGATCATTTAAATGGTCTCTTCCTGCTGGCTCACCTCTGTGCTACTGCCAGGACATGCAGGAGCTTTCCCGGTCCCTTTCCTGAGTTCCGATCAGAGATAAGAGGAAGTTAGTCTGTGAAACAGTCCAGACTGCACAGTGTTGGAGAAGTAATGCCAGTGTCCTCAGGGCGACCAAGATAGAGATCTGGAACAGCACGATTTCATTGTCTGCAGAAGTCCACACAGTTGTCTCTCTCCACACACGCACACACACACACACACACACACACACACAGCACGATTTCATTGTCTGTGGAAGTCCACACACTTGTCTCTCTCCACACACACACACACGTCACACGCACACATCACACACAAATGCGCGCGCACACACGTCACGCACACGTCACACACAAACGCGTACACACGTCACACGTCATGCACACGTCACACAAACGTGTGCACACGTCACGCACACGTCACACACAAACGCGCGCACACGTCACACACACGTCACACACAAACGCACACGCACACGTCACACACACGTCACGTCACACACACGTCACGCACGCGCGCGCGCACACACACATGTCTCAGGCAGTAAGGCCATGAAGGACATTGGTGAGGAACAGATCCCATCAGCAATGAGTGGTTGTGGTCTTCTTCCCAGAGTAACTGGGTCTCCTCCGACAGGCCCTGGTGGCTGAGCAAGAAAGCAAGGACAGTGGTGGTGCAGCTGTGGCCGAGCAGGTGCTTAGCATCATGGAGATCATTCTGGATGAATCCAACGCTGAGCCCCTGAATGAGGACAAGGTGCGTGGGGCCAGTCTGTCCATCTGCAGACACCGGGAGCATGTACTGTGTCTTGTTGCCAGCAGCAGTCTTGTTTGTGTGTCCAGATGTGTCCACCAAGAATGATTGAACATGTTCTGGTCATAGAAATGACAAAGCTCCGCTAATGGTGACATGACGGCATTGAAGCCCGAAGTCTGTGGATTCGGAGGAAACGAAGCTGCTGAGGATATTCTTTCACTCACAAGCTGCTCATTAATGGAATGCTGGCATGTTCCAGCTGATAGGCAGGGCCTTAGCCCAGCCCCTCATTGTCCACTTGAGGGAACTCCAAGCCCAGAGAAGTAAAGGGAGCCGTTCAGTGTTCCGTAGTTGGCTGCTGGCAGAATCAGGCCGAGAACCTGGGTCTCCAACTCCCTGGTTCAGTTTCTCTCCACTGATTGCACCCTTGCCTCCTCCTGTCCCTGTTGGTACTCAATGTTTTGGCTAGAGGTGTGACCAAGTGAGTATCAGGCAGCCTGCGTTCTTTTCAGGGAGGGGAGTTTGTGTTAACATTTTTAAGTACCTGACACTATGAACAGAGCCACACAGAAACTTAGAAACTAGTATCGAGTGGAACTCACATTGTTCATTATTCCGCAGGAAGTGCTGAGACAGTTTTTCTAGGGCTGCTTTTGATGGAAGTGGGTGACATCTGGGGTTCAGATATCGGCTGACCAAAGTCCTGACCCTGTTACTGAGCCTTCTGTCCTCTTTTCTACTGCAGGGCAATCTCCTCCTGACGGGTGACAAAGATCAGCTTGTGATGCTCTTGGATCAGATTAACAGCACCTTTGTTCGCTCCAACCCTAGCGTGCTCCAGGGCCTGCTGCGCATCATCCCGTACCTTTCTTTTGGCGAGGTGGAGAAAATGCAGATCTTGGTGGAGCGGTTCAAGCCATACTGTAACTTTGACAAGTATGTGCTTGGATTTCAGATGGCTACGTGAGGGTCCTCACCAATACTCTGAGCTAGTTCTGTGAGACTTAGGGGAAGAACCACAGTTTCTGTTAAATTTTTGTGTATGTGTCTGGCCTTTAAGGGGTTCATTGTAAGTGGGGAGTCAGTATGCTGTGTTACATTGGCTCGGCAGGGGGAGTGAAGGGGCTGGTGAGATGGAACAGGGGCATGACAAGATGGAGAGAGTCAAGTGTGAAAAGCATGAAAACGTGAGAGAATGTTGGGAGTTTGGGGGACGTAGCAGGTAAGGAGGAATGGCAGGAACCAGATCAGCAGGATCGTGTCATGCCAAGAAGTCTAGACTTGATCCTGTAGATGTTGAAGATCGTTAACCGAGAGAACAACGTGATACATGTGTGTCCTCTCCTTCACACCCTGGGGCTCTGCTCTCTGCTGCAGGTATGATGAAGACCACAGTGGCGATGATAAGGTTTTCCTGGACTGCTTCTGTAAGATCGCAGCTGGCATCAAGAACAGCAGCAATGGGCATCAGCTAAAGGATCTGATTCTCCAGAAGGGAATCACCCAGAGTGCGCTGGACTATATGAAAAAGCACATTCCCAGCGCCAAGAAGTAAGAAACAGTTGTGTCGGGGCGGCTGCTTTTCTTCCCTCTTCTGGTTCCTTTTCTCCTTCATTGCTGTGGCCTAAAGCTTCACGTAGTCCCGTTTGGCCCTCCTTAATGTCTCCCTCCCCTTCCGGAAACTATCAAGGTGACGACTCAGCCACCTCAGAGTCCTTTGGGGCTGGCAACGGGAGGCAGCTTGTTGGTTTCTGTTCAGAATACTCACTTCTGTCTGGCTGCCTAGCTGAGCTAGGTGATGCTTTGTGATTCTTGATGGCCCTCTTGAAGGGTCATGTTTAAACAAGCCAGAATAGAATCAACAGCTGGTTTCTAGATAGGCTTTGTTCCTCTGGCCTGCTAATCAGCTTCTTTTCCTTTGCAGTCTGGATGCTGACATCTGGAAAAAGTTCTTATCTCGCCCAGCCCTGCCATTTATCTTGAGGCTTCTTCGGGGGCTGGCCGTCCAGCACCCTGCCACCCAGGTGAGTGAGTAGCCAGCATGCCTATGGACCTTATTCTGGAAGCAGGACATGTATGGTGAAGGAACCACACGCTCTAATCTGCAGTGGCTGAATGAAGAGAACCAGCTTAGTTAGCCTCAGGATGTGACTTCCGCTAGCATGTAAGACCCCTGGAGTAGAGGGCACTCTCAGAGGTCATGTGGTTCAGCTCTGTGTGGAGAGGAGTAAGTATAGTGACTGACTTCCTCCCGCGACGCATTCTTACATGGGGCTTTATTATCTCATGGGTCCTCTGAGCAGCAATTGAACTGAAGGTATGGCTGGCCAGAGTGTAAAACAATTTTGATTTCTGGCTGTCGTCATTGGAGTCATTTGGGACATTAATAGTACCATCACCACCATTTCTTGCTCTGCTTCAGGCACCTGGAAACTTTGTCCTCAGAGAGACCCACCATTCCATTCTGCTGCTCATCCCTGATCTGGAGTATCTGGTACCCCTCACAAATCCTCACTGGCCCAGACAGGTGGCCAGGCTGGAGTTTTTCTAAATTAAACTTTTCACTTTGAGATAATTGTAGGTTTACCTGTACTTGTTAAGGAGAAATCTCATGTAGCCATTTCTTGACGGTAACATCATACGAAACCACGTACAGTATCATAGTTGGGATATGGACACTGATATAGTCAGGATTCATGACAGTTTGTCATCACAGAGATCCCCCTTGTTCCCTTTTTTCTCATCGGCCCTGGCACTAACCCCTGGCAACCCCTGATCTGCTCTCCGTGGCTATAATCTTGTCACTTCAAGAATGTTACATGTGGCATCAGAGAGCATGTAGCCTTTCGGGTTGGCTTTTTTCACTCAGCAGCATTTTCTGGGGATTCATCCAGGTTGTGTGTATTGGTAGTCTGTTCCTTTTTATTGCTCACTAGTGTTCCATAGTGTGGATTCCACAGGCTGCCTCACCATTCTCCCGTTAACACCTGGATTGTTTCCAGTTTTTGGATGTTACAAATGAAACTGCCATAAACATTCACGTGCAGTTGTTTTGTGTATGTGTAGAAATCTTCATTTCTCTGGGATAAATGCCTAGGCATGGAGTTGCTGGGTTATACAGTAGTGGTGGATTTAGTTTTATTAGAAACTGCGACACTGGTTTCTAGAGTGAGTGGCTGCCCCATTTTATATTCTCACCAGCAGTGCGTTGAGGAGCTACTGTCCCTGCATCCTCATCAGCATTTGGTGGCACGTAGCCACTTTGATAGCTGATGGTGTTGTATTTATTTATTAATTTTTAAAAAGATTTTATTTATTTGACAGACATAGCAAGAGAGAGAGCACAAGCAGGGGGAGTGGGAGAGGGAGAAGCAGGCTTCCCGCTGAGCAGGGAGCCCGATGTGGGGCTCGATCCCAGGATCCTGGGATCATGACCTGAGCCAAAGGCAGACGCTTAACGACTAAGCCACCCAGCCGCCCCCTCTCTGCGATTTTAATTTGTATTTCCCTAGTGGTTAACGGTGCTGTACACCTTCCGTGTGCTTTCCATCTGTGTGTCTTCTTCAGTGACCTTCCTGTTCATATCTTTTGCCCATTTTCTAATAGGATTTTTTTTTAATGTTGAGTTTTGAGAGTTCTCGGGGCTGTTTTTTTTCTGTGTATGGTGTTCTGCATCGAATGTAATCCCACGTGCTCTTTTGGGGATCGGTTCTGATAGCTCATTCCAAAAGTAGGGTAGGGTAGCTTGGCTATAGGATTCTTGTGTCTCTCTTGTTTTAAAGTTTTGTTCAGTTCAGTGGGGATAGTCATAATTAGCACACCTTTGTGGAGATAATTTTTCTTACATGGGAGTCTTCACGTATATTAGTTTCTGTGTTCCTGTAACATTTGTTTTATATGCAGGTGAATCTAGGAGTGGGGCTGTGATATGGCCAAGCCTGGGTCAGCTGATTTCCAGGCTTCTTTGTAGTCACTAAGTCAAATTACTTTCTTTAGACTAAGACTTTATTTAGTTAGGAACTCAGCATTCACACTTGTGACCATTCACTTCCTAGCAACACATTTTTTTTAGCACTTGTTGTGTACCTGAGCTGTGCTAGGCTGAGGCGACATTGGAGACCAGGGTGGTCACAGCCTGTGATTCTGGGAGCTCACTCTCTGGTGGAAGATATAGCCATGTACCCGGTAATTGTAGTGTGAAGGTGATAAGTGCAGTGTGAAAGGGGCCAAAGGAAGGAGGATGCTTTAGAAGAAAGTATGGCACCTGCTAAGGCTCAGGAACCAAAGGATGCTAGAAGCGCTCGGGGGTTGGGAGCAGTTGCATGGGGATTGGTGGGGGTGGGGGGGAGGTGGAGCGAGAGCTGACCCCGAAACAGGGCACATTCTCCGAAGACAGGAGTATGCATTTTCTGCCGAGGGCCATGACCGGGCCATGAACTGGAAGAAGGGGAGATGACAGATCACTAGTAGAGATGGTTGGATGCCTCTTATCATAATCTAGGTAAGAGGTGAAGGCAGCTGAGCTAGCATGTGAGGTGGACAGTGGGTGGGTTCAGCAGTGGTCTGGGAGGCAGAATGAATGGGATTTGGAGATTGGTTGCACATGAGGGGTGAAGAAGCTGGATGAGTCAAGAACTCTGTTCAGTTTTGGGTTGGGCGACAGGAGAGTGGTGGTGCCCTTGAAGGAAACCTAGGGGATTTGAAGCAAGGTGCAGGAGGGCTTGTTCTGTCAGACTGTTGACATGTGTCTGCTTGCCCAATTAGAGTGTAAGCTTCAGGAGGGTCGGGTCTTTGTACCCCTAGCACGTAAAGCATGGCTTCCTGCAGATGTGTGTGCGCACACGCATGCAGCTACCACCCAGCGTGAGGAGGTCGGCGTATCTGCGCAGTAGTTCTGTAGACTGTTGCACTGTGGGCTCAGCATTTAGGATCAGGAGATGTGAGATGACCTATAGTTTTGCTGAGGTGCAGCTTGGAAGTGTACCTGCTCTGAGGGCAGGTGTATGAGCCGGTGAGTGATCTTAGTTGAGCGCTGAGCTTTCACATTACAAGTTGGTTCTATTGTTTGCCATTTATTGTCAAATACGTATGGTAGTAATTAGCATTAATACACTTGTGCCAGGGGGTGGGGGGATTTTGGTGGTACAGTGCTTCTCCACTCACCTGGAGAGCATTGTCAGGCCTGCCCTGCCTTCCGTGTTCTGTTCTCCCACACGTGTCGACAATGTGGTGCTGTCATGTAGTGACTGCCAGCCATCTCAAGCACGGGTTTCTGGGTGATACCTATTTTTTTTTTTTTTTTTTAGATTTTATTTATTTATTTGTCAGAGGGCGAAGCAGGTAGAGGGAGAAGCAGACTCCCCGCTGAGCAAGGACCCCAATGAGGGACTCGATCCCAGGACCCTGGGGTCCTGACCTGAGCTGAAGGCAGACGCTTAACCACTTGAGTCACCCAGGTGTCCCTATTTGTGACTAATTTTTAATCTTCACCGCAACCCTGACATTATCAACAATTTTTTTTAAGATTTTATTTATTTATTTGGGGGGTGGGTGACAAGCCAGAGGAGAGGCAGAGAGAGAGGGAGAAGCAGACTCCCTATTGAGCAGGGAGCCTGATGTAGGGCTCGATCCCAGGACCCCAGGATCATGACCTGAGCCAAAGGCGACGCTTAACCAACCAAGCCACCCAGGCATCCCCATTATTCCCCTCTTATAGACAGGGGTACTGGAGCCAAAGAGCAGAGTGACTGGTCAAAGGTCAGTGACAGAGTCGAGCCCTCCTCCATTTGTTGAAATTTTTGAAACACAAATTCAAAGGATTTGATTGAAACTGAACAGATGACATGAGATTGAGTACAGTCTGTTGAGTTTTCTGAACCTATAAGCTCCTGGATAGAATGTTTGTTCGCCTAACTGGAAGCATGTATGTCTCTGGTCTCTACTTGGTAGGTTTTGATCGGAACAGACTCCATCACAAACCTACATAAACTGGAGCAGGTGTCCAGCGATGAGGGCATTGGGACCCTGGCAGAGAACCTGCTGGAGGCATTGCGGGAGCATCCTGATGTAAACAAGAAGATCGATGCTGCCCGCAGGGAGACCCGTGCTGAGAAGAAGCGCATGGCCATGGCAATGAGGCAGAAGGCTCTGGGCACCCTGGGCATGACGGTAAAGCCACTGTCCGGGAGTCTCCACGTTCTTGTCTATGCTGTTGAGGAGGAGATAGCTGTGCTTCGGGTCAGAGCTGGGTTGGGGATGGTGGGGGTGAAGGCTGGCGAGGAGGAGGAGGGAACTAGGTGTGCCAGGCACTGTGCCAGGCGCTTTACCTTCTGTGATCTTCCTGACAACCCTCAGAGCTGTGACTATGGTCCCACTACGCAGATGGGACTCAGAGGCTAAATGACTTAACAGATTCACGGAAACAGTAAAAGTGGGGATGATAATGATAACACTTGCTCGTGGAGAATTTACTATTTGCCAGGCACTATGCTTAGGCACCTTGCTCGTAAGATTTTATTTAAGCCCTCATGTGATTCTGTGAGGGTGATATTACTATACTCATTTTCTGGTTGAAGTAATAGAGGCTGAGAAGCAAAGGAAATAGGCCAAGGTGCATGATTAATAAGAGGTGGACAAGAGTTTGAACCCACGTCTGTTGGACGTGATAGTCTGCTCTTATTGCTGCACGTTGGAAGCCATAGTCCTACGAGTGTCTTCTCCAGAGCACAGGCTTGGGTGTCAGCAGTTTAGAACTCCCATGCGAACCGTAAAGTGAATCCTAATGCAACAGCCCTTGGCAGCTGAGACTGGGGAGTGCTGGCACAAAGAAAGGGGGCTTTTCTGATGGTGCATGGCAGCCTGCAGGAAGAGAAAGCAGAGGAATCTGGGTCTTTACCCTCATTGGAAGCCACCTAAAGAGGTTTCCTTTCCATGCATCCTCCGTCTAGTGTCTGTGGACGGGCAGCCCTGTTCCCGAGCATCCCCAAGCTAGGGTGGGGGGTGGGTGGAACTCACCTTCTGACATACCACTTGGGTTTCCCCTGCAGACAAACGAGAAGGGCCAGGTCGTGACCAAGACGGCGCTCTTGAAGCAGATGGAGGAGCTGATTGAGGAGCCGGGCCTCACATGCTGCATCTGCAGGGAAGGGTACAAGTTCCAGGTAGAGTGCTTGGCCTGGGCCTGACGCGCAGCCTGGCCGCTTGTGCCAGTGGTGGCCTTCTGCAGGCCTTCTCCTTCTTAGATGGGCTGGTGTCGAGGGGTGTGTCAGGGCCAGCTGTCCTCTCTAAAGGGAGGGGAAGGCGGACTGCTCTGAACGTTAGTTTTCACCACCACCCCCCCCATCACCATCACCATCACCACCACCACCACCACCACCCCCATCACCATCACCATCACCACCACCACCCCCATCACCATCACCACCACCACCCCCACCCCCATCACCATCACCATCACCACCACCACCACCACCCCCATCACCATCACCATCACCACCACCACCACCACCACCCCCATCACCATCACCATCACCACCACCACCACCACCACCACCCCCATCACCATCACCACTACCACCATCCTTGACACCACCACTCACTGGATTCCTTCTGTATACTAGTCCCAGTGCCCAGAGCTTTCTCTAATTTTGTTTCTAAAGCTACAGAACCCCAAATTATGGATGGGAAAACAAGGGTCATGTGGCAGAGCCAGAATTCTAGCCCAGGCTTCTCGGACTCCAGACCTGGGGCTTTTACAAATACACCATGCTGCTGTTAACCAGGATACCTGGGGGAAGATCAGGACCTCTACCAAACTAGATTTATGACTGAAAGGAGCAGAGCAGCGAGTGACCCGTTTGTTCCCCTGAAGGCCTACAAGGCGTCCTCTTCCCTTCCAGCTTGAATGCCCTGCTTAGCGTCCACACTGCTGAAGGGCCACAAGCCTCGTGAGTCCTACTATGGCACCAGCTCCTGGGAGCAGCCTGATAAGTGTTGTAAAGCAAGTGACTTACCCGGAAGGCACTTTATTCTTCCTTTTCAGATAAATAAAGCAGCAAAAAAAAAAGGGTGACAGTGTAGGCTTCCATTTCTGTTTTCCTATCTGCACAGCATCTGCTTTATTTTGGTTGCTCCCCATGTTCCTCGTCTCCCTGGGGCTGTGCCCAGCCAAGTGCTTAACCAAGAGACCAAGGTGCTGATCCACCACCCCCTCTCTGAGTGCATTCCTTCCCGGGAGGGGAGGCCTGCGGGTCCCCTCTCCTCTGCTTCGCCTCTTCCCAAAGCCTGCCTTGAGGTTCACCTCACCTCCTCCTTTTCTGGTGTCTTTGCAGCCCACAAAAGTCCTGGGCATTTACACCTTCACCAAGCGGGTAGCCTTGGAAGAGATGGAGAACAAGCCCCGGAAGCAGCAGGGCTACAGCACCGTGTCCCACTTCAACATCGTGCACTATGACTGCCACCTGGCTGCTGTCAGGTAGGCCTGGGCTCCTCCGTAGGCTGCTTCCGCAGGTGCTTCCGTCTGGGCCTGTGTCGCTTCAGGGGAGGGGCAGCTTGCCCAGGACCCTGTACTGGGAGGGGTAGATGCCAACTGAGGGTTTCGTCTCAGGGGAGTAGGGTGTCCTGCCTTAAACCCAAGAGCCACTTGTGCCGTATGACTAGGAAAATCCACTTGGCTTTTGGCCTAAGGCTGGAGAAAGCAGCCTTGCTTCCCTGAAGCAGCGAAGCTGGCATTTACCATATTGTAATAGAGAGGGCTAATTCTCTCTGGAGTCAGCTGCATGGGCTAACGTCTTTCCTTAGTATTAGCAAACCCTTCTCCACCCCCACTCGTCTAGGTGCCCGGTTGCCAAATCAGTTCCAACGGTCACTTGTCCCTGCTCTCGTCCCAATCCAGGCTGGCTCGTGGCCGGGAAGAGTGGGAAAGTGCTGCCCTTCAGAACGCCAACACTAAGTGCAATGGGCTCCTTCCGGTCTGGGGGCCCCACGTCCCTGAATCAGCTTTTGCCACCTGCTTGGCAAGGTGAGTGTTGAGCGGTGTGCAGGGCAGAAAAGGGGGTTGCCAGGAGAAGGGGGGGGATATCCGTGATCAGCTCGGTCTGGAGGCCTGTCACTGTCCTTGGGAACCCTGGTCTCTGCGTGCTGTCAAGGAAGCTGCGTCTGGAAGAGGGAGGAATTCGGCTGCGAGAAACCAGCACCCTGAGTGTCTGGTGCATCATGTGGAACTTCTGGTTATTCGCTCCCTCTTCTCCCTTGTTGATCTCAGAGCATAAGACACAGAACCCTGACTGTGTCCTCAAAGTCAACATTTCCCAGATTTCTCTTCTGCAGTGTGTGCCTCTGAGGTTTAAATAACACAAATAGCTCAGTGGCATGGGGAATATCAGGCTCCTTTTAAGCATCCCTCGTCCTCAAATCCAGAGTAGAGTTGATGAGGTCCCCACTCTTGCCGGTGCTTTGGGGAGTGGTGCCCCACCCCATGTCCTATTAGAAGGCTCAGGGATGGGACACCTGGGTGGCTCAGTCGGTTAAGCATCTGCCTTCGGCTCAGGTTATGATCCCAGGGTCCTGGGATCGAGTCCTACATCAGGCTCCCTGCTCAGCGGGGAGCCTGCTTCTCCCTCTGCCTGCCACTCCCCCTGCTTGTGCGCTTCTCTCTCCCTCTTTCTTTCTGACAAATAAATAAATAAAATCTTTAAAAAAAAAAAAAAGAAAAAAAAAAGGCGGCCCAGGGATGGAAAGGTACCTGGCAGTAATGATGATGGACAATGTATTGAGATGCTTACATGTGCTGTTACTACACGCATTCTCCAGATGAAGAAGTTGAGGCACAGAGAGGTCGAGTAAATTACCTGAGGTCGCACTGTCAGGCAGAGCCCAGACTGATGGTGGCATATATTGATGTAGAAAAATACCTTTCATTTGGAGGTTGAAAAGATTCTTACGGATAGATCACCATGTCAGAATGAATACCTTCCACATTTCTTCTTCCAAGATGTACTTCCAGATTTGGCCACGATACGTTTTATGACATTTGTCCATCAGGAAGTGGGCCCCCCAAAACTGGCGAGTTCACCTCAGAGCTTGGAGAACATCTCGTTCCATCCCAGCAGAAATGGAAATGTCCCCTGTTCCCATCTTCACGCAGGCGCCCATGGCCGTCCTCAGCTTGGCCCTTCACTCCTCTGTCTGCCTGTAGGGCCTTTGCCACCATTGGGCCATGCCAGCCGAGGGGGCTCTGCCTTCCAAGCCGGGCTGTCCCCAGGGAACTTGCTTTGCTAACGGCCTTTGTTCTCCTGCTCCCCAGGCACAACACTTACCTCCAGGAATGTACGGGCCAGCGGGAGCCCACGTACCAGCTCAACATCCACGACATCAAGCTGCTCTTCCTGCGCTTCGCCATGGAGCAGTCATTCAGCGCCGACACTGGTGGGGGCGGCCGGGAGAGCAACATCCACCTGATCCCGTACATCATTCACACTGTGCTTTACGTCCTGAACACGTCAGTATCTCAGCCCCGCTGGGCAGTGTCCGGCCGGCCCCCCTGTGCCCCTCTGCCCAGCGTGGTCTCAGTTTTCTCATGTCTGCCCGCGTTCGTTCGGAACATAGGGCTGACCTAAGGTAGCCTTTGCTGAAGCACGCATGTTCATCTGCGGCTTTTTGGAGTCCCACAGAATAAGGTGCTAAAGGTGACTTCGTTTCCAGAACAGTTCCATCCCCCGCCGTGGGCAGCCGAAGGCTGTGTCCTTGGACTCACTCTCAGCCCAGAGGGGAGCAGGAAGTGGTCGAGGCCAGACCACCAAAGGACCTCCTTAGCTTCCACTGCCACATAGCCTCCACTCCTCGCGGGACTTGGTGCTCTTGGATGGGGGAGGCCGTGGGTCAGAGCTGCACACAGTCACTGTCAAGCGCACAAGGTGTAACGGGAGAGGGTTTCACAACCAGGGACTGCGGCAGAACCAGGGACCCTCCTCATAAATGGAGGACTGGACTTGCCATCCCTGTTTCCTTTCTAGTGAACAGTGCTTCTGGCAAGTTGAGGGGCAGGGAGTGTTGAAGATTATCTGAGAAAGTCAGCTGATAGCCAGGAGGAGAGAGGGCTTGTATTTTTATCTATTTTAATTGTCCCGCATGGAGTAGTTAGTCTGATAACGAAAAGTGTAATTTTAAAGAAGCACTTAGGGTAGAGAATAGTATTCATTCATTTCGGCCCAGATTTATAAAAGCAAATTAGGATATTTAATATACTTAAGCTCTTAGTTTGCACAGTTTTGTGCTTTAGGCCCTGTTTTCCCACAGGAGTCTGACACCTGCGTTGGGCAGGGAACTGGCTGGCTGTTGAAAGGCCGTGTGCAGTCCGCCCGAGGCCGCTGCAGGCGGGTGAGGCAGGAGGACAATCTGTCTCTTGTCCTTTCTGGTCTGCTGTCTTCAACAGTGTTGTTTTCCCTTCCCTCCCATTTCCCGGGGAGATAGAAGGCTGACCTCCAGACCGCAGCCCTCATTGTTAAAAAGGTGCATGGGCAGGTCTCTGTCAGTGTGTGACGTCATCTGCTAAGCTGTGGAGACCGTCAGAAGAAGCACGCACATCCTGACAGCACCAGTGTTCCCACTGTCCAGACCGCTGCAGCCCTGAGCGGTGCTAATTACCAGTGTTTGTGGGGCCTCTGACAGAGCGCTTGGCTTTGTGGAGACCTGTCTCTTGGCAGCTGTGAGGCGGAGCGGTTTGTTCCACTCCAGGGGAAACGCAGCCCCGCAGAGGCGGCAGAAGGGAGCCAGCGACTCCGGGTAGCCCTGGGTTTCTCAGGTGCCTGGGACTAGTAACTCCTGCTTGAGTCCCTTGGTCAGGGTAGGAGTCCGCTGTGCCGTGGCTGTCTCGGTCAGTGAGAAGCTGACCTGGAGCTTCATGGGGAGGCACTGTTGCCCAGCCACCGGCCGCTCCCTTAGCTGGTCGCTCCACTGTGGTGTGAGTGTGGTCCCAGCAGGGCCTGGGTGGCACATTGGGTCCACGGGCAGTTGGTCGCACTGAAGTGGAGCAGAGTGGGCATGTGCTGCAGTGGTAGAGCACTTCTGACTCCCCGTTCTGGAAAGTCAAGTTGGGAAGGGCCCATCTGTGCCATCCGTGTCTGTTCTTCAGGAGCGGAAGGAAGCAGGGTGTCCATCCCCTCCCACGGTCCGGTGTCTGCCAGTGCTGTCTACAGGCCTGGGGACTTCCATCCCCGTGGCTACTGGGGTCCTGTTTTCTTCTCCTCCCACAGGATGAGGATAGGGCATCAAGTGCCCTTGTTGTGAGAGCACCATTCAGGCTATAGGGTCAGGAGTATATGATCAGGAAGGTCTCCAGTGGTGTCCCTGTGCCGTTCCAGTGGCCACTTGCTGAAGCTGGTGGCCGGGGGTTGGGGGGCGGGGGGCGTTCACGGGGATTGAGAATGCGGAGGCCCAGCTCGGCATCCAGGCTGCCGGGGTTCGAAACCCAGTTCTTCTCCTCCCCAGTATGTGACTTTGGGCAAATTCCTCTTCTCTGTTGTTTCCCCTTCTGTGGAATCGGGGTAGTACCTCTGTCCTAGGGCCGTTGTCAGGGTTAGGTGAGATGATCCATTTCATGCTCCCAGAGGTGCCTGGTAGTGAGGCTCGTGATCACGTCCTCACACTTCAGGCAAGAGGGAGAACAGGGAGCCGTGCTTGCCCAGAAGTAGCTGTTGTAATGGAGGAGGGGACGCAGACACATAGGGAAACACAGAAACGGAGCGCCCAGAGAGGGGACCGCTGTGGACGTAGCGCAGACAACCTAGCTGTGAGGACTGCGTGGGCCAAGCGAGAACACGGGCTGGCTCACAGAGTCAGAATCTGGGCTCACTTTGGCTCCCTCACTTACGGACCTGCTGGCTTTGGGAAGGTCACTGCACTTCTCTAGGCATCAGCTATCATGGTAAAAAGGTGCCAGCTGTCACCTTCCAGAGTCGTTAGGACACTCTGATGGTGGAGTATTTGTGAGTGTGCCCGCCATATGCAGGGGGCTCAAGAGCCAGCAAGTTGTCAGAGCTGAATGGGGGGTGGGGTGGGGGCAAGGAAAATGCCACCAAGAAGGGCTTAGAAGGGAAGCTGCAGCCCTCGGGGAGGGGGTGGAAGGGGTAGTCAAGAGTGGGTGGCCGTGCTCCATGATCTAAGCATTCTAGAAGCTTAAAAGAAGATGAGAAATTGACCAAATGTCCTTCCCTCTTGCTGCTGGTGCCTTGCTTCTACCCTGGTTTCATCGTGACCCTTTTGTTCCAGAACCCGAGCAACTTCCCGAGAAGAGAAGAACCTCCAGGGCTTTCTGGAGCAGCCCAAGGAGAAGTGGGTGGAGAGTGCCTTTGAAGTGGATGGGCCCCACTATTTCACAGTCCTGGCCCTCCACATCCTGCCCCCCGAGAAGTGGAGAGCCACACGTGTGGAAATCCTGCGGAGGCTGCTGGTGACCTCTCAGGCCCGGGCAGTGGCTCCAGGGGGGGCCACCAGGTCAGTCTCTGCCTCGGGGTACCATCTTCCGGGCTGCCTGGTGTCTGCTTTGTGTATTCCCCATGTGTGCTAAGGGAGGGCCTGCTCGCTCAACTCAGTCCCTTCTGCCCTTTCTCATCTCAAGTCTGCCCTGCTGAGAGGCTGGGCCCAATGGCTGGCAGGTGCCTGGCTACCTCTGGGTCTCGTGTTAAGCCACTGGAAAGGTGGAGCCAGGCTTCAGTGTGTGGAAGATTTCAGAGAAGCAGCCAGCCAGGCACAGGGCAAGATACTGATGAGAAGAATTAGGGCCAGGAGGGAGCTAGGGCAGGTAACTGGCTTTTCCCAGTTCTGCTGGGCTGGCCATTAACTGGGAAGGCTTCCGCATGGCTGCACTGGGGATTTTCTCTTCTGATCACGAAAAGCTCATTATCTCTCTCCTTGGTCACATTCCTATCCCGTCTGCCCCATGTTCCATGAGCCTTTCTTCCGTTCATGTGGACATGTCCCAAAGAAGGAACGACATTTCAGGAAGGAATTATCTTTGTTTTCATGACCTTGTGCTGTGATTTGGGTCAGATGGGCGGCATCTTGAGAGAAACAACTATAAACAACAAGAAGCCCTTTGAGATGACTGCGGATTTCCACACATTGCATGGACTCCATGGGCATGACTCTAGGCTTGTGGTGGCCCTGCACAGTCTCTGCGTGTCCTGGGCTCCAGAGTAGGCTGTAGGTTTTTCAGCTTGCTTCTGCCGCTTCCCTGGAGTGGAAGATCTGTGCTCGTCTGTCTGCCTTTGCTCGGATCTGAGGGAACATTTCCACATTTGCAGGCCAACAAGGGAGCGGAGGAGGAGCTTACCAGCCCCTGACAATGACAGACCAAGGGGGCACAGACCAAGGGGGAAGAGCCGTGTGCCTGGATTGGCACACCTGGTACTTTCGCGTCCACCAGCTCTGATTTAGCCTGCCTTGCTGGTCCCAGGCACCTCCCACCCTCAGAGAGACCAGGTCAGGGCTCTGCTGTTGAGTCCGGCCAGTACCAGCTGCTTTGTGTCGAGGAGGAGGGGGCGAGTCTTGTCAGCTTCCTGCCTCACCCCTGCCCCAATTCCAGACCTATCCCCTTCCAGTGTTTCCCAGAGTTCAAAGCTTCATGCTGAACTAGCTGCTAGAAATCAAAAGTTAGATCTGGAAGATACCAGGTTGTTGATAAGGCAGGCTCAGCCCGTTTCTGTGGCACAGAAAGTGGCTGTTTGCGGGGCGCTGGCTCTCAGTGGCAGGTGTGAAATCTGAAGGCACGGGAGCTCTTCTGCCTTCAGCAGGGAGACCAGAACACGGCACGGTCCCAGGCGGTTCAGGAGAAGCCCGTGGGGCCACAGCTGATGCGGGAACACCGTGTGGGCTTCGCTCCCGAGCTGCTGTTTTCTCTGTGGCGGTTTAGTCACCTCTGCTAATTAGCCTGAAATAATTAAGTTGGGCAGGTCACTCACGATTCCTGCTTACCACAGCACAGCAGCCACCAAACCTGGTGTGGGGTGGAGGCCCGAGCCGGGGAGGGGCCGGGTGTGAGCCCCGTATTTGGGACACCCTCCAAGGAGAGACTGTGCTGGAGGGACGCTCAGAGGGCGTCCTCCTGGAGGTTGGGCGGTGTCCCTGGCAGGAGACTTTGTCCCGAGTCCATGATGGGGTGGGAGGCAGTAGCCGATACAAAATCTAGGGATTTGCACAAGAGAATCTGACCTTCTGCATCTCTTACGCTGAAGAAGGGTTTCTCTGCCAGGAACTTGCCAGTAGTTAGGCCTGGGACTTTCTAGGCTTCCATCAGAACCTTATCTGGCGTCTTGTGTGCCTCCCTTACCCCCAGGCCTGCCTAAGGCTGCAGAGTCTCCACGCAGGGCTGTGGAGAGAGTGGGTGCTTTGGAGGACATTGGGGTGCAGGGAGGGAATAGGAAGAGTATCGTAGCAAACAGAATTGTCTCACTTCGTTATTGTTTTACTTTACTTTTGTTTAATGAATTTATATTTATTGGATGTAGGGGTGGATGGCCCATCCCCTGCTCATCAGTCCCTTTGCTTGAGGCCCATACAGGATAGTCTTGGCTTCTGTGATAAATAACCTCTTTGTCTGTCTCACTTTGCTGATTCTTACATGTATACACTTTAATATTAAATTTTAGTCCCTTTAGTTACGGGCTTTGTTCCAGCGTGTGGTAAGATACAGGATTTCCACGACAAGGTTTCATCTAGCCTTTACTTACTGCAGATGTGAGGGCAGCGTGCAGATAAAACCTCCTGTAGATCTTGGGTGGTAGAAGCCGAACCTTAGGACGGATCTTTCACTGCCGGTGCAGAGGGGGGTCTGGGCTATTTCACAGTGGCTTTACCACCGTGATTTAGGGTCATCGCTCCTCACGCCAGCAGTGTCTGCCAAGAGGGGACGGTGTCACAGGCTGTCCCCAGCATTCTGAGGGCCTGCTGGCCTCTCATCCTGCACTGAATTACTGGGTTAAGTGGAGATGGTCCTGGACAGAGGCAGAGGGGTGTGGTGGCAGCTCTAGGATTACCCAGGATTTAGGAGGTGTCGGTTGCACCCTCCATCCTAGATATTACTCTTGCTCAGCACCAGTTTCCCCCCCACAGCTCGCTGTCTTTCTAACACAGCCCGTGGTTGCCAAATTCCTGTGTTTGGCTGGCTTGAGTCTGCTGACTGTTTGTGAAAATTCTCCTGGGGGCAATGTCCGGACTGAGGGAGAACCTTGTTTCCCGCTTCGTTTATGAGGTCCCAGCGAGTCCAAGGGCTTGTGTGGGGGCTGAACACAGGGACACATGGGACTCCTTGGTGTGTCCTCAAGGCAGTGGTCTTGGGTTGCCACGTGCACCTTATGTCCACCAGGCTTTGATTCACCTGTACGAAGGATGAGTATTTCATGGATCATTGTCCAGGCTTCAGAGGTTCTTGCCCACAGCTGCTTTTTTCTGACAAGATAGGCAGGTGGAGGGAATGGAGTGGCGCACAGATTAATGTGATTCTGGCCTTGCTACCGTCCTGCTCTGCTCTGTCCTTGTGCGTATCGGTCCAGGGTCTTCATGGGCATGCAATCGGATTTTCTTTTCCAGGCTGACAGACAAGGCAGTGAAGGACTATTCTGCCTACCGCTCTTCCCTTCTCTTTTGGGCCCTCGTCGATCTCATTTACAACATGTTTAAGGTAGGGAAGCCACTGGAAGCTCGGCTGGTTTCTGCGAGCGTGTGAAAGTTCAGTGCTCCTGGCGCTGAACCTGCTCCGCGGCCGCTCACCGCGAACGAGCCACCTCCTGTGGAAGGGATCCGCACGCCGGCTTACGGCCTTCCGTGTGTGGTGTGCGACTGCAGCCAAGGCCGCTCCTCTCACCCGGTCTCAGGCCTGCTGCAGGCCCACCTCCCTCCGAGGCCCCCCTTGTTGGCTCTTGTCCCCTCTGTCTGGGTTACCTGCATTGCCTCGTGTGAGTGTGACTCACGCCAGCCCGGCTCACAGGGACACTGCCCTCTGCCTTGAGAGAACTCTGGGGTGTGGGGGTGGTTCCTTTTATGGTCTGAGTGGGACCGCTCAGCTGAAGCATGGTGAGAGAGTGCCTTTCCTGGAAAAATGCCGATGTGACCTGTGCAGGAAGGAAGAGTGGTCTCTTGTAGCTTGGAGGTCACATCACATGGTGCATCATAAAGGGGCTGCCAGAGGAATGACACGAGACTCTGTTGTTCCTAGAAGCAAAACACGTCCTCCAGGGAAACTTTGATGTGGGGGGAGGGAGGAGGGCTGCTTTTTGGCACTGACAAAGCCTGACTGACTTGAGGCATTAAGTAATCCAGCCCCGGGCCTGTCTCCTGTTGGTTCTTGTAGAAGGTGCCTACCAGTAACACGGAGGGAGGCTGGTCCTGCTCTCTAGCGGAATACATCCGCCACAATGACATGCCCATCTACGAAGCTGCTGACAAAGCCCTGAAGACCTTCCAGGAGGAGTTCATGCCAGTGGAGACCTTCTCGGAGTTCCTCGATGCGGCTGGTCAGTGTCAGGGTTTTATCTCTCAAAGATCTTCTCCAGCGGAACCCATGTGATCTTAGTGGGGCCGGTCTTAGCTTTCATCTTCACAGCAGCAGACACACGAGCAAGGTCTGGGAGAGAGATGTAAACAGCAGGCCCCTGGTAGTAAGCACAGCAGCTGGGACATGCGGGGACTTCCTGCATCCCAGGCCCTGTGCTGCTCACGTGTTTGAGGTGGGTACTCTGGTTACCCCCACTTCACAGATGGGGTAACTGAGGCTGTGGAGATTAGATGTTTCCTGTGGGGGCATACCTGAGAAATGGGTAGAGCCTCTTTTAAATTCCTGACTTTTTATGATAGTTCAGAGAATTCACGTGGAGCTGACCTGCCTTCTTCCTGCCTCTTGGGGACTGAGACTTTTTATGTCACAGCTACCCTGGGGAAATGGGGAAGAGTTCAACTCTGATTCTAAAAATAAGTGGTAAATATGAAAACAGAGCAAAGAGCATCTTGGACACCCTTGGACAGTCCCTCATCCCACAGCTGGTGAGAAAGAAGTTCCTAGTTCTCTCCCGGCGACAGATGCTGTGTACAACGAACTGGTCATCCTCCTTGCAAACATGTTAGAGTTTGCTCGCATCTCATCAGCAAGCCCCGCTGACAGCCGGGGAGGTGGTTGGGAAAACGCACGCAGGTTGCAAACGTGAGGGCCCCGTCAGGCTGCGGGTGCTGGTGCATCAGAGCCTGGTCGCTGCCGGCCTGGGGGGTGGGGGTGGGGCGGTGCCAGAGCCAAGGCCGAGCGGACAGGGCCTGCCCCGCTCCTGCTTTTTGTGAAGGGTGAAGAAGCCAGGAAAAAAGCCAGGAAGAAGTCAAATCCCACTGTCAAGAGAAAGCCTCCACTGGCATTTTCCCATCTGCTGTCCCCTGGGAACCCTACTCTCAGAGGTCTGGAGCCATGCTCCTTGGGAATTCCGCTTTCCTCCCAGCTCAGCGCCACCTGACGGAGTGTTCCCCATGTGCACTGGGACTTCCAGGTCGGCTGTACTTTCAGGTGGCCTCTGTGGAAGCTGAGCAGGTCATGGGCCTGTGTTGGCTCTGCTCAGCTCAGTGTCTTAACTGTTGGCCTTGACGCTTCTCCCCAGGAATGGTCCCTGCCTAAGAGCAGGTGGCCCGTGTACATATGTCCTCGGTGCCGCGCTCTGCCTGTCACCAGGGCTCTGGGGGTGTCTGAACCTGGGCTGTGAGTGGGAACGGAAGAGTCTGAGTAAGAGAGGAAGAGGTGTCAGGGGAGGAAGGTGTCCATCTCGGTTCGGGGCTTCCCGGCCGCCCTGCAGCTGGTGGCAGCGCCCCCGGCCTGAAGCCGGGGAGAGCAGGAGCCTGACGGGCGGGGGGCCTCTGTGGCTTCACTCCGGGGTCCGGTTTTTACAGCATGATTTTATTACTTTGTTTAAACTGGTAGAGAATTTCAGAACATCAGACACACCCTACTGAAGTGCAAGGGCAAAAACACCTTCCAAAGCCAGCACAGGGTGATGGGCGCAGCCTTCCCCCCACTGGCGTGGATGCTGGGGGAGGACTCAGAGCGGATGGCACCAGGCCTCGGGCTTAACCACTCACGGCTGTGAGGTGGGAGCTCCCTGCTTGGTGAGGGAGGGGCGGGGGCCACAGCGGCCACTGAGCTTCCGTGCACTGGCACGTTCACATACGTGGCCTCATTTAATCCCCACAGTGATCGAACCAGGACATGTTCCTGTCCCCATTCGATAGTTGTGGAAGCAGAGTCCTGAGCTTTGACAGCTCACTCGGCGCCCTGGGACTAGTGGTTGGAATGAAGTCCAGCTGAGCCCAGGGGCCTAGTACCCTGTTCTCTTCCTTCCAGCCCTTGGGGCCACTGGTATTAGCTTTTCCTTGGCCCTGGCTCCTCCAAGAATAGGCTGAATGCCGTGGACTCCCCCCTCAGAAGACCCCTCCACTTCGCACTCAGTGTCAGCAGACTGGAGGCCCCCCCTTGCGGTGGTCCATGGACCTGGGTTAGGACCTCTGCCCCAGGCGGCCGTAGGGTCGGCCTCTGCCATGTTAACGCCTTTAAACACACAGTAGCGCCCAGTTCTGGAATGCAGCTAACTCCTCTGACAGAACGAGAGTGCTTGCTCGGTGACTGTTGCCCCAGGGGGCGGCCATGTCGGAGCTTGTCGGGGCATACCGTGTTCTCTGCGCAGATGGGGCAGCCGTGACTCTGGGGCTGGGGGCTGTGCATGCCCGTGCCTAAGGACCTCTGCCCGCCCCTGTTTTCCAGGCCTGTTGTCAGAAGTCACCGATCCCGAGAGCTTCCTGAAGGACCTGTTGAACTCAATCCCCTGAACAGCACACGGAAGCTGCCGTTGGCAGAGACCGAAGCTAGCTTGCCTTCCATCCTCTGTGTTCTTCCCTCCTGTGCATTGACTCCCCCGACACGGGACGCTGCGGCATCACTCCTCCCTCCCCCCCTCATGTCTTCTTGGAGTGGCTTGGGGTTTTTAGGCTTCCTGTTTTATCTTGTGTGTGTGGTGCACTAGCTATGAAGTTGTCTGTAACCCAAGCCACGGAAGGACCTGTACATACCTAGGAGCCACGAGCTGTCCTGGCCGACTCAACACAAGTGTGCACATCTTGAGAAATAAACGAATGACTGAGTACACATTGAAAGAGAAGGTGTTGCCTGCTGCTTAAACCCACCCTCGGTGCCCCTGGCCAGACGCTGTCCTTGGCCGTCCTTGGCCGCGCGGCCCTCTCTGGCGCGAGCACAGGAAGACTGACGTATCCGAGTCGCCGTTCTTGTCGGTGCCAGATGGAGCCTGTCTGCTCTCGGCCGGCAAGCTGGGGCAACGCGTTTGAGGAGCTTGAGCTTTCCTAAAACAGACCGCTTGGCCTCTGTTAGTTTTTTGGCCTTAAGAGCTGGAACCCAGAGACTCGCGGAGCTGATGACTGCAGTCCCCGGCCGGAGGCAGGCACGGCAAAGTGAGGACGCCTGTCGTTCCTGCTCGCTGTGTGTCAGACAGCCTCTGGCGACTTTGCTTCAGGGTCGCCGTGTTAGGTAGAGGGCCCGGGGCCATCTGAGCCCCGGAATAGCGAATAGCTGCCCTTTCCTGAGCCGCCCTCTGCCGGGCTCCAGAGAGAGAGAGAGAACGTGTGTGCGTGTTACTGTGTGTGCGTGCGCGCACGCTTCCAGTCTTCCCAGCAGCCGTGCAGGAAAGGGCCTGGGATCAGGCGTCGCCGGCGGGTCTGTGCCCCGCACCACGGTGGCAGCGGCCTCTGGGGGCCTTGCGGGCCCCTTTCCCGTGCTCGTGGGCGGTGGCCCTGTGGCTAGCGAGGCAGCAAGACCCGCAAGGGCCTCTCCCCAGATTGTAGGGCAAGGCTGCGCCAGACGTGGCCTCACGGGGAGGAGGAGCTTGCTCGTGGCCATCTTTTGTTCCCTGCGCGCCGCTCTGCCAATTGCTTCTCCGAAGACGCCACCTCTTTCTCGATGCCCAGCTTGTGTGGCTGGTTCCTTAGGCCGGACCATCCGGGACGGGAGGTCCCTCTGGGCCCCTTTAGAAGACCTGCATGTCCAGGAGGCCTCGGTGTCCCTCCCTCAGAGCCCCTGACCGGATGGCCACAGGCAGGCGGAAGTGTCCTGCTTGGGCCTTGGCCAGAGAGACAAAGGCGATTGGTGGCAAGAGCCCAGCTGGTGCCCTGGCATGCGAGAGCGTGTGTGCCCGAGTGCACAAGTGCACGTCGGTGTTGGGGCTGGACGAGGGGCTTTCTGGGGCACCGACGGACTCTGGGGAGGGGCTCTCCCTCCTTTGCTCAGATGCCGGCTCGACCACCTCGCGTGTCTCCACAGCCTCACGCGTAAGATGGGACCGTCGGCAACTGCGGGGTCCATCCGTGGGCTTCTCTGTTGCCACGTAGTAAGGAAATGGCTGCTCTTACTAATGAATTCATTTTCAGTCTACGTGATTTTGCCTTTTTCTTTAGCAAAGCTCCGGGTCTCAGCTGAGGTCCAAGTGTGTCTAGTGAAGGAGGATGAAGGACTTTGGTCTCAGGGACACGGGCTTCTCACACTGACCACCGCAAGCTCACGCCCGCTCTTGCCCCTCGCCTCCCACTGGCCGGTGGTCTCTGAGGGCCCGTTTCAGGTACACGCTCGTGTGCAGGATTGCTGTTCCGTAACATCCCGGCGGGGAGAGACTGGAATGGCTTCATCGGGGACAGCAAAGCCAGAAGGGAGAGTGGGGGAAGGGGCCTTTGTAGACAGTCGGGATGACCCCTGCTTACCAGGTGTCGGGCCTGCTGTTTCGGCATCGTTGGAGGCTGAGCCACCTTCACAGTGACACCTCAGGGCATCGTGAGTGTTGACAGGGCGCCTGCAGAAGCTTATCCACAGCCTGTTCCTTTGGCCTGCAGAGCTGGAGTTGCCAAAGCTCCTTGCAAGGTGTTGGTTTATTTTTCTCTGCCCTTCATTTTTGTATTTCTTGCAGAGGCCTCGGGGAATTCTGGCTCCAGCCCAAACGCCTCAGCCTCTTTCACCGCCACAGCTTTCCCGGTGTCTGCCTGGGCCACTTCGCGGTGACTGCCGCAGTCCCAGATGGGCTGCTGGCGTGGGGGCTGCACAGGCCTGCGACAGTCCCTGGGTGGCGCCTTCAGCAGAGCTCAGGCGGGAGCGTAAGCTGGTCCAGGGAGAGCACTCTGCCCCCCAAGCCCTTGTCTCCTGACCGTAGTGTCGAGGGATCCCAGGCAGAAACCCACTTTGTCCCTTCCCGCCCCGAGCTGTCTTCTGGGCTCGTTGCTTCTTGGGCCCCGTCTTCCTCAGCAGGCAGCCCTGGTTGGGGGATTCAGACAGTTCCGGACTGGCAGTGCGGGGTCATGGCTGCGGTGGTCAGCCCCTCATCTGTGTTCAGCAACAAAGCTGGAGAAGGGAAGTCGGCATGTCCCTCCTGAAATGGCTAAAGCCTCTGGCGTCCTCAGTCTGTCGCGTCTCTCCTGGCGGCGGGCTTTCCGAGTTCAGTTCTCTGTTATGGGCTATGTGGGAGGCTGGGTGGCCCCTTCTTCCCGAGGCCCCCTCCTCTGCCCCCAGTTATGTTTGCTGAGAACCAGGGCCTGGGTCAGGTCCTTTGCACGTAGTTCCCACATGGGCCCTGCAGGTTACGTGTTAACCCACCTTGTACTTGAGGTGACAGCCCCCAGAGGGAGTGTCTTGCCTGCCGGGCCTCAGGAGCCGCTGGTGGGACTCCAGAGATGTCTCCACTCCCTTACCTGACTTGTGCACCCGAGTCTTTATGTCCACTTGGCACCAGGCATGTGCTGAGGGCGTGACGGTGTGTCGTCTCTGTCCTCATAGAGCCCAAGTTCCCGTGAGGGGTGCTAGGTAGGAGCGGGTGAAGGTGAGCGGGCGGGTGGCAGTGCGGGGCTGTGGCCACCACGCAGGGCGATCGTGGGGTGACCGGGTCAGCGTGCTCCCCCTCTAGCCCACCCACGCCACGTCCTCACGCCCGCTTGTAACGGGCCAACCCCAGCGGGGCACTGGGTCTGTCTGGCTCCCGGCAGTCCCTGCTGCGTTGGCCAGGCGGGCCCTTTTGGGGACCGCGGACCAGCCTGATAGGGAGATTCACTCTGCTTTCTGGCTTCAGAATACAGTGTTCTCTGTCACCCCCGGCCACCTGTCACCACAGCTGCACCCTTGACTCAGGAGCCTCCTCACAGCTCTCCCTGCTTCCCCTCCGCCCTGTGCGGTCCGCTTAGTTCAGGCCGACGCTGCCTTACTCAGACTCCGGTTTGTGCGTTGACCTCTACGGCGGAGCCTCGGCTCCGCCCCCCAGCCCGCCCTCCTGCCGCCCCCCCTGCCGCCACTCCACACCCTTGCCCCTGCTATGCGCTTGCTGTCTCTCACCGTCCCAGCAGCACCGAGAGGACAGCAGATGGGGGACGAGCCAGGACCCACTCCTCCAGCTTCTCTAGGCCACTTCGACCCTCTTTCTGCCTCAAGACTGGTCTGTCGAGGCTCAGATGCAGCGGAGGGAGCAGGGCGGCCTCTGGACGAGAAAGAGGCTGAAGACCAGCCTTGCCCAAGTGCCCGTGAGAACCGGCTGCTGCGCCTCCGTCGCGCCTTCGCCAAAGAGAGCGTTGCTAGGAGAGAGCTGGGGGTGCTGATGCTGGGGGCGGCTCTGAGGAGGATGAGGGTGTAGAGGGGGGCCGGGGGGTGGGACCTGGCTTGCTCCCTCCTGTCCCCGAGGCCGGGGGGAAGCCCTCAGGGGTTTTTGCCGGCACGGGCAGCTAGAAAGAGAGCCTTTCCCAAGACCGAAGCAATCTGTCACGTGAGCTCAGTGGTCGTCGTGCTGTTCTCCTCTCGTCCGTTGTGGGCCGTGTGGTGTCATGGGGAAGCCCAGCTCTGCTGTGCGCCGGGTAGCGTCCTCTCGGAGAGTGAGCGGCAAGTCAAGTGGTGCCGTGGAAGGTCCTAGAACTGAGCACGGCCCAGGCACAGGTCCCCTTAGCTGATCGTCAGGGGATCGCAGACGGCCGAGATCAGGGGCCCTTGGGAGGCTGCCTGCCTCGTGTCTCGGCTGCCGGGGCGGATGCTCAGCCCGGACACGCAGGCACGCGTGGGCACGTGCCCGCCAGCCCCACAGCTGCACCGGAGCCCGTTGCTTTGGTGACTCCTGTTTGCTTCTGCTGTTCTGCGGTCCCTGCCCCGGGCGCTGCTCCCTTTCCTGCCTGGCCTTGTCTGTTCCCGCATCTTGGAGCCTCGTGGGCTGCCAGCTCGCCCACTTTGGCCTCCCTGAAGCCTGGAGCGGCTGGGCAAGGCCTGGCCAGGTGCGGGGCACGGGGGCGCATCAGTGAGGGGAGGCGCCTGCCCTCTGCATTGCCTCCCCACCCCGAGGACCCCTGGGCTGTGCCCAGCCGCCGTCGGTCAGGGCTGGCATCCTCCTACCTCTCACCTGTGCCCCTTTGCCAGCTTCGGGGGCACAGAGTGGAAGAGGGGCTTGCCTGAGGCCCACATCCCAGGCCAACAGGGTGTGGGGCATTTAGGCTCAGGGACTACTCCTGGCCTGTCATCTCAAGTGCCTGAAGAATGGTTTCCACATATTGGCTGACAACAAGAAAGAGGGACTGGTGATAGGCTTGGAGGAGGGGGCGTTCTCTTTGGGAAGAGAAAGTGGCCAGTGGGGTGCAGAGCCCATGAATTTCAGCATCTGGAACGGGCCCCATGCTTCCGCCTGAGGTCAGGTAGGGGGTTGGCCTGGCCCCTCGGGAGCAGGAGAGATGAGTGCCTGGGACATCCCAAGCAAGAAAACAGCTGGGCGAGGCCAGGGGGCTGGGACAGGACCAAAGTTAGCCTGGGGTGACCAGCTCACAGGGCAATCAGCCAGTGGGCCCAGAACTCCCACCCCAGGGCCCGGCACTCTGGGTGTGGGCAGGATTCAAGGAGACGGGACTCGAGGGTCTCACTGGTTGCTCTTTGGACTCTGTCCTTCAGGTCCCTCTACCACCTTTGCCCAGTGTCCTTGTCACCCCATCTGCCTCGACTGTCCCCTAGCCTGCTCGGTCTTCACAGGAGGCCTCCTGCTGGATCCCTATCAGGCTGTTCACAAATTTAGATATTTGGGGACCCCACCGTACTCATATTTCCTGGGCATCTGCTCCGGGTTAAGCACTGTGTCAGACATGATCTTGACCTCGGTTACTATTGTTCTTCCTGTTTCACTCAGGTGAGTTCACTTGCCCAAGGCTGCACGGCCCCTAAGGGGGACGCTGCCGCCGTCCAGCCAGCCGGAGCCCTGCTCATTCACCTGGGCCTGCTCCCCATCTGGTCTGGGCATGGATCTGGTCAGATCCGCCCAGCTCCCCACACAAGGCACAGCTCTGGGAGCCAGGGCCCAGCCAAGTGCCCACAGGCAGATGGGGCGGCCGTGTGCTAGGAACCATGCTGAGGGCGGGACAGACGGGATGCAAGGCCCTGGGAACACGCTCCTGGCTGGGATGACAGGGCGGATCTGTGGGCCCTGTTGGCCCTAATGCCAGGGCAAACAGGGCCATGAGGAGGTAGCTTTTGTTTGATGGGGCCTGAGTGCCGGGCCTGGGAACTGCGAGCGGCCGGTAGCCCGGTCCCCAGTCACATGGCTACCCTCAGCCCCGGCCTCTCCGTGGGGCAGGAATCTGCACGTTCCTGGGGACGAGGTCACAGCCCCGTGGAACGTGACTGCATGCAGCAGGACAAAGACACTTTGTTTCCTCCCCGGGATCCGGAAGTGGTGGCCAGTGGACTGATTCTTTTCACGGCACAGGACACCAATCCTTCCCTCCTTCCCTGCTCCCAGTAGCCAGAGGGGCTCCGGCTTCCTTGAGAGCGAACTTATGGGCGGGGGACCCAGGCCACAGGGACCGGGCCCACGAGCCTTCCCTTTTCCCTTCCTCTGCTTTTCCCTGCCTGCTGTGTGCGGGGCTGCACTCAGCACCCGACACTCTCGTCTATTATGGGCGCACTCATGGAGGTGGGCATTAGTAGCTCTGATAAAATGAGGGAATAGAGGCTGTGGGGTGGGGGTGTGCCTCACCAGAGTGGGCGCTCTGATAAGGATTGCGGGAGGAAATGCTGGGTGCCAAGCCAAATTTCAATTTCAGATGAACAACGAAAAACTTTTAGTATGAGTATCTCCTAACTAGTGTGTAGGACTATTTTTTTTAAAAATATAAGTATATCCCATGCAACAGTTGGGACATTCTTATACTAAAATAATTAGTTCTTCTCTATCTGAAATTCACATTTAACTGCACGGCCTGCATTTATATTTGCTAAGCCTGGAAGCTCTAGCTCAAGTGGTTGTCAAACACACAAATTTAAGCTAACCCAGGCCCTGATTTTGAGGGAGCCCCACAGAAGTGGGAGAAACAAGTCCCAGATGCAAATCCCGATCACTGTGGGCTTGAAGGAGCAGCAGGTGCCCCGGCCTGGAAGCTGGGGAGAGCCTGGTGTGTTTGGAGAGCTGCCAGATCGACAGGCCTGGAGTGTAGGGGAAGGGGCACCGGGGCTGGTGAAGAGGTTCCTCCTGAAGTGTGGTGAGCAGGGCAGGCAGGGGCGAGAAGCCTGAGCTCCGGCCTTTCTTCACCAGACTCTGCAGAGACCCCATGGGCTGGCCCCACATCCCTCCCCAGCACGCCCACCCTTCTCCATCCCACCAAAGCTGCTCAGCTCTGGGGTCATGTTCGAGTTCAACTGGCCGCGCAGACTTAGACCACGCCCTTCTCCTCTCTGGGCCTCAGTTTCTTCATGTGTAAGATGAACGTGCCTCATCTGGTTAACCAAGAAGGTGCTTGCACAGTACCTGGCAGAGGGGAGGCTCTGGAAACGTGAGTTGTTGGTGTTGTGAATGACTCACCCCCCAGGAGGGGCTTCCGCAGACGTGGTTTGGGTTCCATTGAAGGAAAATAGCGGCCATCAGGGCCAAGAGCAGTTTGGAAGGAGTGAGTCTCCTGTCATCGGAGGCATCCGACGGCTGCTGTGCGTCAGGCACGCCTCATGGGGGATGATGATGTTGAAGGTCATTTCCAATTCTAAGGGCTGGGCAGCAGGAGAGGAGTTCAAGGGCTTTGGAGTCAGACGGCGCTGGGTTCCAGTTCTGCCCCCTGTACGCCGTGTGACCTTGGCTAACTGCCGGCCTCACCCTGCAGCCCTCAAGTTACGGCCCCCGTGAAGGCGATCAGCAGTGCTGCCTCCCAGGATAAAGGTGACCGTGTTTGCTAAGTGCTCGGCACAGAGCAGGTGCCAACGAGTTGTGGGTTCTAAGGAGCGTCTCCCTGATGTGGGAACGGAGGCTTTGGAGGAGCCTTTCATGGGGCCCTGCCGGGAGCCACCCATCCCCTCCCCGGTTACTCTGGCTGTCCCCCAGCGTGTGGGGCGAGGCTGTGGTGATGGTCGCCCAAGTGTTCTGAGTCCAGAGGGGACCGGGGGGAGGGAGCAGGTCCAAGGAGAGAGCCCGCCAACCCCCGGGATCTCCCCAGCACCCTCGGGAGGATTGTAGGGCCGAGTCTGGGCTCTGTGCTTTGGGGCAGCTGTGAACCTGACGGGCAGGCTGGGCGCCGGGCCAGGCTGCCCTCCGGGCTGCATTGTGCTGCTCCGGGCTGCTCGGGCCTGGGGGAGCTGCCGGTCCAGGACGCAGACGCGTGCACGGAGGCTTTCGTTTTATGAACTCCTGGAGGGTGGAGGGTGCACAGAGATCTGTCCAATTAGCAACTTTTGGGGAAACTGAGGCCCAAGAGGGATGGGACTTGCACAGGCTTGTGGGTATCCGGCACCGTGGGGCAGGCCGCCTCATCAAGAAGCTGGCAGAGCAGAGGCCCCAGACAGATGGGGCCACGGGACGCCTCCCCACTTCATTCTAGCCAGCCAACTTGTGCCTCGTCCCGGGGTAAGTGCTCACGGGGTGTCACCCTGGGGGCTGGAACTCTTGTCATCCCCATTCCACAGGGAAGGAAACTGAGGCCGCCCTGTTAGATCAGAAGCGGCAGAGCAGGGATCTGAGTCCAAGTCCACCTGAGGCCTCGGTCTGTAGTCATATCCCCCTTTGCCATCTGACCTCCGTCCTGGTCCCAGCCGGACTCTGTCTTGGAGACGTCAGGTGGCCGGGCCGGTGGGGGGCCGTCATGAAGAACTTCTTACTGTCCCAGAGGCCGAACGTGGCAAATGAGTTCAAGAAGGGTTTTGGGGGGCGAGGCACATCTGGCCTGCGTTTGCACAGCCTGAGAGTAAGAATCGTTTGTATATTTTTAAAAAAGGTTGGCAGAAATACAAAGCAGAATATGTAACAGAAGACCGCACGCGGCCCACAGAGCCCCCAGATACTACCATCCGTCTCTTTGCAGAACATGTTGGCCGAGCCCTGGTTCGGATGGGGGGTCTGGTGCCTTACAGAAGTGAGGCGGCCTGGGGACTGACACCCCCCCCCCGAAGTCCCTAACGCCCTAAGCCATCCTGTGCCAGAGGTCACACTGCTGAGCGCCGCTTTGTTGGGAAACACCCGCAGTCTGACTCCCCAGCGTGTCCGTGGGTCCGTCCGTTGAGGTGGTGGCCAGGCTCCGGCCGGGGGCTGCGGGAAACAGCCCCGTGACCAGGGAAGGGGGGTGTCGGTGTTGCTGTGGGAGTCGGAGTGGCCGAGAGGCCCCCGCAGTAAGTGCCAGTGGCCCAGCAGCTCGGGGAACCCACCGTCTCACCCAGCAGCACATCCAGAGCGGGGGGCCCGGGGCGGGGAGCAGATCCCACGTCTCGGCCAGGCCGTCAGGGGCCGGGCTCTCTGCGGGCCGTGGCTGTTGGCTCTGCCCCCCAGGCTGGCTGCCCGCGGGGTCCAGGCGTCACACCAGCCCGTGTGATTCCTGCGTCCTCTTCTTGGGAAGCCTCTGTGAAAGCCTCCGGAGGCTTTCCCTCAGGTCTCAGGGGTCAGGAGCTTGGCTCAGACGAACCCGAGTGTCCCTGGGGCTCCCCCAGCAAGGGCAGGGCGGGATGCTGTCGGGTGGGCAGTGACCCTGCCTGCCGCAGTCCATCCTGGGGCTCCCGGCACGCCTCACTCCTGCGCTCTCACTAACAGAACCGGTCACGTAGGCCACCGCGCTCCACACTGGACGTGCCTGTGCCCCGCGGCCACGGCCATCCCCGAGGGTCCTGTTTCTCCTCGCTCTGGCTTCAGAGTCTGCGCAGGGGCAGCCGAGGGGCTGAGGGAGGCTGGGAAGGCGAGGGCCTGGACAGGCTTCAGGGGGGAATGAGGCGGGGCCCCGAGACTCACAGGTGGGTTCAGACGCTGGGTAGTCGGGAGGCCAGACAGAAGGACAGCTGTCCACCTCAGACAGACTGGCGGTGACCTGGAGGGACAGAGAGTGCTTCAGCCTCAGCCGGCCTGAGTCCCCTCATCTATGAGGACATAGGACCCCCAACAGCAGGATTAAGTGATTATGACCGCTGAGTGCTGAGCAAAGTGCTGTCACCGACCACCCTGCGGCCGTGACGGGGAGCCACCGGTGCCCTCTCGGTTCACAGGACACGGGGCCTGGCTGCCACGAGATGCGAGGTGCGGACACTGCCTGGGGGTGGAGTCCTGGCTCCGGGCATGGCCCCCGGTCCCCAGCACCTGAGTGAGCTTGGGGGGGCTGCTTGCTGCCTGACCCTACTGCGTGCCACAGTCCTTCCTGGGCAGCCACCAGGGTCTTCCGGCCCCAGCCCTCTGCTTCGGGAACCCTCTATCTCTCGCCTACTCTGCCTGCTCTTCCATGGCCTCGTGTGGCCTCATTCCCCCATTTTACAGATGGGCACACCAAGGCCCCAGTTAGGGGTGATGGAGGGACCTTTAGGGCAGGGCTCAGTGAGTGCTTTCCAGAGTCTGGTGCCTTTTTCTTTTCTTCACACGTAGGCTTCGTTGTTTTTCTAATTCACTTTTATTCTAGAAGCTCTCCCCACAGACAGCTTTCCCCTCCAGCTGTGGCTTCTCGAAGAGTTCAGGTCAGTGGTCTTGGAGGACGTTCCAGGGTGGGTTTGTCTGGTTGCATCCGTGAAAGGTCATTTAACTGCTGCTTCTAACCGTGGTATGTCCTGTAAATGGGAGGGCAGGGCCAGCGGCTGGATCGGGGTCTTGTCGCGACGTCCGGCAGGCGCGGCTGAGGCCGAGGACTGTGTCTGCCGGCCCCTCATGTCCGTCCGAGGGCCCGGCCGCTAGGGATGCCGTTGGTCACTTGGTCAAGGAGGGCACCGCGCAGCTGACCGACGGCCCCTCGGCCCCACGAGCACCGCACTCCCTCCTCCACCGCTGTCTTCTGAGCGCGTTGTCTGTGCCACGGGCGGGGGCGCCTTCCGCTTGGTGTCCGCTGAGCCCAGGAGTGGACAGGAGCTAGGGCTCGTGTTGGAGGATGGAGGGGACATGAGGGGCGGGAAGGGGCCACGAGTGTGGGGCAAAGGGAGGGGACACCTGGGCTGAGTCGTAAGCAACTAGGAGGGCTGAGACCAAGGTGCAAGGGGCAGCAGGGGCAGCGCATTTCGGGCCAGACAGCAGAGGCGAAGGTGGGAGGGTCAGAAGCAGCACGGGATTATGGGGGATTGCAGGTGTGTGTGGGGGAGCACCAGGGTCACCCCGCGGGAGGAGCGTGCGGCCCAAAGCCTGTGGCCGGGCACCCTGAGACCTGCGTGCCTGCTGAACACACTGCCGCCCCTTCCCGAGGCTGCGAGGCTGCTGAGCTGAGCTCTTGGCGGAGCCACTTGCCGGGTGGGAACCGCGGGGCTGCCTCCCACAAGTCCTCCGCCCTGTCTCCACGGTGGCATCCCTGTCCAGAGCACCTGCCAGCTCGGGCATCGTAAAACCTGCTCAGAGAGGGGCTCCTCCTCCCTCCGCCCCAGCTCGGCCCTCTTTCCACCTCGTCCTCCAGAAAGCCTCGCTGGCAAAACCCGAGGGTTTCCTGGCTCCTGGCCTCCTGGCAGACACGGACGTGGGCCCCAAAACAGCCCCTCGGTCTGAGGACAGGCCCGGGAAGGGCGGGAGGTCCAGGAGCTGTGACAGAAGCATCTGACGCATCTCAGCCCGCCTTCCTCTGGAGTCGGGGGCAGCCTGTTCTTCCTGCCCCACCGCCAGGACAGCACCCATCACTCTCAGTCGAGCAGGTCCCTGGCCAGATGGCAGTGACGTCACCTCCTCTTGGGCAAGCTTCGTCTGCCAGGGCGGGGTCCCCGCCAGGTGGAGGCTGGTACATGTCTGGGCACCTGAGCCAGGCAGGCCGGGGGCACAGGGAGGCAACCACCCAGCCAGGATCCTGAGTTCCCTGTCCCTTGAGTCTCGTGAGTGCGGGCCACGGTCCTCCCCTGATGGCCTGGACCCTGGTCTCCACGATGCAGGAATTCTCGTCTACGACTCTGCATCCAAAGGTTCGAGTCAGGGCAGCTGAGTCTCAGGAGATGGAGGAAACTGAGAATTCGCTGGGTGCATGTTCCTAAGTGCCAGGATGGGGATGGGGGGGTCAGGCAGCTGCCCCCCAAAGGCAATGGGGTCGCCTGGCCTGTGAGGAGACAGCTGTATCCACACTGACCTTTCTGTTCCTCCAACAAGCCAAACCCTTTCCAACCCCAGGGCCTTTGCTTGTGATGAACGCTCCCTCCTGAGCCTCATAGACGCCTTCGTGGCCTTCGAGGCTTGTTCACGTGGCATCTCCTCAAAGGGGCCTTTCCCAGGTACTTGTCCAGGGCTGCCCTCTGTCCTCTCTACCCCATCGCCCTGATTTACTGTCTCTGGGGCACCTGTCCCATTCTGAAGTTGCCAGGTGGATCCGCTTGGTTGTGTGTTAACAGCTGGCCCCCTGTCTGGCTGTCTCCTGGTCCCAGCTCTCTCTGGCTTGGGTGTAACTGTAGCTTTAAGCATCAGCTCCCTGGTACCCGAAACCCCGAGGCAGGAACACAATCCTGTTCTCTCTGTACTCTTGGCATTGAACTGGGGACACCTGAGGATATTTCTACCAGTAGCCTCACGGTTAATTTGGCCTTTCAAGGACGAGCACCTAAGGGAAACTGAAGCAGCTCTCAACTCACTTCTATCCCCAGCCCCATCTTCTGGAACTGTAGGAAAGAGGAGGGAAGGAAACCAGGAGTGGCCTGTGGGAGGCTCCCCCAGGACAGTGGCTTTCATCCCTTATTCTTTTCCAGCCAAACTAAATAAAGTGCCCCCCCCAAACTCACCCTCACCCCGTATCTGAAGAGAAGCCCTAAGGTCTAGCTCTGGGGGACATTGTGTCAGTGGGAGCTGGAGTCCTACCTGCCTGACATGCCCACCCCCCAACAACAAGTGGGCCATGGCTGCATGTAGAACAGAATAATTACCACTGGCCAGAAATAATAGTCTCATTTTACAGATGGGGAAACTGAGGTCTGGCGGGAGTGATGGGCCCTGGCAGCGCCACCAAGGACCTCTGCACAGGCCTCTTCCCCTTGGCCTTGCCATGCCCCGCCGGCCATGCACCCCCCTGCCGGCCTGTGGAGGGCCTTAGTGTGTGGCCCGCCCTTTCCCGGGACCCCAGAGGACCCTCAGGGCCAAAGTCTGCCTCGGATGGCCCCGGGGCTGGCTATGGCCTTGTCCTCCGCTCTGGGGGAGAGGATGCACTGGGGAGGTGCATTCAGCTTTCTGAAGGGGTTGTGAGGAGGGGGACCGTGCCAAGACTCAGTGCCCCTTCCATGGAATTTGGGGGACAAAGGCTGTTCCCACCGTGGGGAGTGGTGTCCCTGGCAGGCCAGGGAAGAGGCTCTGTGCTGAGGTCAGCGTGGGGCTGACTCACACAGGTGCCTCTCCCAGGGGCCCCGTGGAGTCGCCCTGGCTGCCCGAGCCTGGCCTCCCTGGGGCTCCCACGAGGCAGCCTGGTGGCGCGGGGCCCTGTACACGTGCGGGCTGGAGTGTGCCGCCCCTCTGCCCGGTCCCCCTGCCTGTGACGAGGCCTGAGCGATGTCACAAGCGCTGGGCTGGGGGAGCTGCCCTCATTCACCGGCAGGCCCCCGGGCCTGCTGACTTGGGGGTTTTGTGCTGCGTTGGGGCTGGGCCCGCCCTTTGAGGAGGATGTCTGTCCTGGGGGCTCCTGGCATTCACGGAGGAGAATGGGGCAAGCGAGGAATAACAACACACAGATCACCCCTTAGTTTGCTGGTCCGGTTAAAGAAAGTCGGCAGCCAGGCTTCTAGGAAGAGAGGGTGTGGGCCCAGCCCCCCACCGTTGGTAGGCACCACAGTCACCCGTGTGGCCTGCCCCAGAGAGTGAGCTCTGAAGGGCAGGGACAGAGCCGCCCTGCCATGCCAGCCGTGACCGGAGCCCCACACTTGGGGGTCCTCGGGAGGCGCTCAGGGCCGAGGGAAGTGGAGCGGTGGGGTGCCGGGGGAGGGGAGGTGCAAAGGGTCCAGTGGATTCCCGGGCTCACACCCGCCGGCTGTCAGATTTCTTTCCCAGTCTGAGCTCTGGTTTCACTGACCACACAACGGGTTTGCTGAGCCTGCCCTCCTAGAGCTGGCGTGAAGACTCAGCGAGTTTACAGAGGGCTTTGTAAACTGTGAAGTGCGGAAAAAATGGTGAGCTGCTTTTATTACCTGCCACGGGCAGGCAGATGCCTCGTAATTCCTGAGTTCCTCCCCAGCTCGAGGTGGAGGTGCCTGGCCTCCCTCCCCAGGAGAACCTGTCCTGGCTGAAGCTCAGAGCGTCCTCAATTCCAGTTCCAATTTCCAGCTGGGGAACTTCCCTTGGAGACAAAGTGTGCTCCTCCTTAGGACTTGGAAGAGAACACAGTGGTGAGCTTAGGGTCTGCAGAGCTTAGGGTCTGCAGCAGAGAGACCTGCTTTTGAATCTGCGCTTTGCTATTTACTAGCTCCGGTAAGGAGAGCGTCCATGGGGGTAACAGTGGCCCAGAGGATAGAGCCTGCCCAAGGCAAGAAGGCCACCCCATGGAGGGTTGGCCTAGTGGGGGTACTGGAGCCCAAAAGGGGTAAAAGTTTGTCCACATGGGGGAGTGGCCCCGAGGAGATGCCAGAGCGCGAGAGGGTTGAGGAGGGCATCCCGTGCATGTGCGGGGGGCCAGGGGGTGAGTTGGGGGCAGCAGTGGGAAACTGGTTACCGAATTGGTAAATATGCTAAGGATAAAGGAAGCCAGACTTTCACGTCAGAGAAGGGAGCTGCAGGTCCAGAAAGGGAGAGAAAGGAAATGAGCCCTGTGCTGTTAGACTGGAATCTGAGGTGTCCACGTGTATGCGTGGTTTTCAGTGTGAGAGATACGGAAATAAATACAGATTGAAATGTGTGCATGAGGTATGCCCCACGCAGACACACGTGTGTGTATGTGCACATGTGTGTGTCTGTACAGAGAGATTTCCTGCCCCTGCCTCCTGCTCTGTCTGCGGAGAGGGCCCGGGAGCAGCAGCTTCCCACTTGCAGTGAGCACATCTAGCACCCATTTGTTGGCCTTTATGTACCATTCTCCACTACAGGAACCAGGGTTCTTTGGAGACATGGCTGATTCTAAGGGAAAGTACGGATGCAACTGGGATATCTTGTGGCCGAAAGCAAGGAAATGCTCAGAGATTGATGGAGACATGCCCCAATGCCCCAGGAACCACTTCAAGGGGCACCCCCAGACCCTGGTTATGTTTATTATCACCAACAATGGTAATAGGGGGTTGTAAGCTGTTGAATACAGTAAGAAGCCATGGGTCCATACTGCTATAACTCAGTAAGGGAATCAATTGAAAGTCTGACGAAGAAAGGGATCTTTACATAGTTTCAAAGTCTGTCGTCACAAAATACTTACTAATTCCAAGGAAGGTAGTAAGTTGTCAATGCCAGCTTCCTGACTTGAGGGTTTTACTGTGGTTGTGTAGGGAAATGTCCTTGTTTGTAGAAAGTAAACGTTAAAGACTTTGGAATGATGGGGCCTCAGGAACAACTTACTCTCTTACTCAGGGACTTCCTCTCCAGTGGTTCTAGAAAAATCTTCTTCTTCTTATACATGCCAATTTTCTACAGGTTTTCAATCACTTCAAAGCTTTACAAGCTTAGTATAAAAGCAAATACATAAATGACAACAAAAGAATTCCAAAACGGAGGTGGGCTGAGTGCGGCACTCAGGCAAATCCTGACGTACTACGTGCTCACCTAATGTCCATAGTTATGCTGAGGTCTTTCAAGCTGCCTGCATCTCCTGGCCTTATCTTCTCTTTCTGCCCATCCCTGCCCCTTCCCTCCCTGCTTGAAAGTCACCTCCTCCAGGAAGTCCTTTAAGAAAATGTCATGGGTATCAGTGACAGTGGTCATCTGGCCTCTTGTGGGTCCTGGGCTCCTGCTTTAATTCACGATTGCTGATGGCACGAGAAGCGCAGAAGGTGGTTGGACTGGATGAAACCCCATCCCCAAGCTCTCCTCCTGCCCTAAATTTCCAGCATCTTCTAACTGGGTGTCTGCCCCTTTCCTCGGAGCAGGTGTGTTCCCAGACCGAGTCAAGGTCAAGGCCCTTCCCATCACTCCTGTCCCAGCATACCTGGGTTCATGGAGCCCTTGGCAGGGCCGTTCTTAAATGGGTTTGGCAAAAAGGGGGGCCTTATCCTTTTTCTCCATTTCCAGGAAACAGGGTTTCAAAAGCACACATGCTCACGCGATCCTGCAGGCTCGGCTGCGCAGGACTGCAGCACTCGCATTCCCTGGCCCCCGGGCTCCTTACCCACCGCTTCCCACACTGCCACTGGCCGGGGCGGCGCAGCCTGGGCGGGCACCAACGGAGGCCTCGCTTGGTGCCTGGCACTGAGCTGGGGGCTTTCCCCGCATTAGCTCATTTAACGCTTGCGTGTGATGAGGCCACTACAGTTACACCCCACTCTACAGGCGAGAGGAGGGGGGCTCCCGGAGGCCATGCTTTCTCCGAGGGCCCCTACCAGGCACCTGGCCGGCAGCTTTGCATACAGCTGCTCGCTTCATCCGCACGGGACGGTCCACAGGAGGACCCTGGGGAGGTCCAAATTACTTTCTTCATTTTTTTAGGGGGCCCAAAGCTTCTACAACTCGAGGGGGACGCTAAGGTAAAGAATACAAAAATATTTTGCTTTTGCAAATTATACAAACACACAAGCGAGTGAGCCCTTGTGGGGGCTCCTTCCTGGCCTTGGGAGCTCTGGGAGCTCACGCACCCCTCGGCTCTCTGGTAAATCTACCTGTGCTCAGAGAAGTGCGGTGACTTGCCCGGGTCTCTCAGCTCACGAGGAAGGTTCGACCCAGATTCCTGGGAACCTTCCCTCTCCTGTCCTCTCCCCGGGTCACATTCTGGATCTTGCCACATTCTCAGAGTGAGCCGGGCCAGGGGAGGGTGGGGCTCTGTCTGGCTTCAGGGTGGGGCAAGTTAGAAACCCCAGGCTTGGAGCTTCCCAAGAGTCCAGGTTCTTGGGCCCTGGGACCCCCAGACACAGATTTTGTGGGCGGCGCCTGGGAATCTGTATTTTCAACAGGTGCCCAGGTGAGGTGGATGCAGTCACCCCTGTGGGGACACCTGGCTCCCAGACACCCCCTCCTGCCCCTGTCACCTCTGTGTTTGGCTCCCTGCCAGGCTGGATCTGGCATTGTGGCTGAGGTCCAGGTTAACAGCCGTGGGCTGAGCGGGCCTCACTCCTCAGGTATGCAATTAACAGCCCTGAGAACAATGCCCTTGTTTTAATCATTACAGCTCCGAGTTGCCTGGTAATTTGCCGCTGCTTTTACTGCAATAACAAGCTCTGGCTTGGGAACAGGGGGCGGAACTCTCTCCTTTCATCCTGGCATTCCGAAACACCTGCTCAGGGGGCTGTGGGAGAGCAGGGGAGATGCCTGGCACCGCCTGGGACAATCTGGGGAGTCTTCCTGGGGGAGGTGGCTGCTGGCTGTCCACTGGCAGGATCCAGAAAAGGGCTGGAATTTGGCCCCACACTGGGGATATAATGGTAGATGGCCGGGGGGGACACCACCCCTGCCCTTGTGGGGCTCAGTCTGTTGGAGGCCAACAAGTAGAGAGGCCAGTACACTCAGAGGGGCAGATGAGGTAGCGGTCAAGAGGGCCCCCAACTCAGTTGGGGTGGGGCCGGGATCAGAGCAGGCTTCCTGGGAAGAGATGACATCTCCATTGAGCCCTGAAGGGTGAGTGAAGGTGGGCCAGGTGAAGGGGGGGGGAGCAGGCTGGGCATATGGCTGTTCTGGTCAGAAGGAACAGCAGGTGCAAAGACCAATGAGACTGGTGATGCAAACTGGCCTCATTGGCCGTGCTGAGGGTTTGGACCCCAACTGAAGAGTGACGTGTGGTGGATTCCGGTTTTCCAGAGGTGGCTTGTAACACTATTTCCCATCTCTCTTGCTCTTCTTTCAACACGACCTTGACCTTCCTCCCATCCAATGCTGGGTCTATGTCCCCTGCCCTTGAACGTGGGTGGAGTCTTGTGTACGGCGGAGCTTTGTGTCTAGCACTCTGTGATCTCCAAGTTGAGGTCATAAAAACGCCTTTCCATCTCGCTCTCTTGGGATACTCACTCTTTGAACCTGGCCGTCACGCTGTGAGGAAGCCCAAACGAGTCCACTTGGGAGAGACCATGTGTAGGTGTCCAGCCCACAGCATTGCTGAGGTCCCGCTGACAACCAGCACCAAGCAACAGCCACACGTGTGAGCAAAGACTCCTCCAGATGGTTCCCAGGCCCACCCCTCGAGTCACCCCAGCCTTCCAGCTTTACCAGCCGAGGCCCCAAACATCACCAAGCAGAATTAAGCCATTCCCCAAATGCCCGGTCGGCGCTTGACCACAGACTCTGAGCGTAGTAACGTGGTTGTTTGATGGCATTAAGTTGTGGGTACTTTGTTGCTCAGCACTAGTAACCCGCGCGGATGGCGCAATGCCACAGGACTCATGCGGGGAGCCAACGGGGTCGGAGGGATGCGTTCGAAAGTTCATCTGGTCTGCGGTGTGGGAGGTGGGTTGGCGGGGCTGAGACTGGAGACGGGGGGCTTGGTCAGTGATCGAGAGGAACCTCGAAGCCCCAGCACCGAGGCCACGTTCGTCCAACCCCCAGCAGCGCGGGAATGCCCGTCACCCCGTGCCCAGTGACCGATCGGCCTCCGCCTGCACACACCCGGGGCCCTGACGCTCCCACGTCCCCAGGCTGCCCTTTCCTCTGTCCCTCTGAGTGTCACAGTGTTCTATCTCGGGTCGAATCGCAATCTGCTTCCCTGAAGCATCTCTGTGTCAGATGGACGTTGTTCTGTCCCCAGGATTCCCCTGCAGCCCCTCTCTTCTGTTCTGTTCTTCAAGGATGTGACGACCGGAACCCTACAGCCGACTCTTCTGTAAGATGAGCCACTCCGGCTGCTCCTCACATGGCTTTGAGCTGAGGACCCGGGTTCGAGTCCTGGCTCTGCTACCTCTAGAGAACAGGGATAACAGGAGTGCCCGCCTCCTCTCACTGTGTGAGGTGACATGTGAGTGTGCGGGAAGCATCCGGCGCAGGCCGAGGACTCGGCGTCAACTCGGACAGTAGGGCCGAAGCCGGGTCCTGCCGCCTCTCATGGCTGTTGAGAAAATCCAATGAGGCCGAGGGCAGGAAAATGCTTTACAAACGGAATTGCCAGGATGGGCAATGCTGTCGCTCTTCTATTATTGTTTTGAAGCAATTCAGCATTGGCCTCACCTGCTCTTGGGGACCAGGTGGTGGCCAAGGGGGTGAGGGCCATCCTTCAGGGGACACTGGGAGGACAAAGGCGGCCCTGTTCATGGCTGTCATCCTCTCTCCATCCTGGCCCGCCAGGCTCACCCTTTCCGCCTCGGTGTGAGGTCACGGTCAGTGGCAGGGCTTTCTGTAAGGGCCGAGGGTGCTGAGGGTGCAGGGGGGCTGGGGTGATGGTGCGACTGGGGCTCACAGATCCCCCATCTCTCCTTTGTACCCCAAGACCCCACGAGGACACCTGACTTTGTCCAGGCTTCCCCGGACAATACCTGGGCAGGTCCACCAACCTGGATCGTGTTGACTCAAGTGGCTTGGGCTTCCAGAGATGGGAGGGAACAGTGGGGGCTCCTGGGGCCCTTGTGGGGAGGGACTGGAGGGTGAGGGTCCTGCCTCCCCCATCCTGGCTTCAACCCCAGCATCTCCATCTGGATCCGATTTACATAAGACTTTGAAAAATATATTTTTTTTCTTTTAAACTAAAACAAGGTTTTAAAAGATTTGCTCCAGTCCACTGCGCCTAGAGAGGGGAAAGGATTGCCCAGGTCACTAGCCAAGCAGTGGTAGAAATGCAACCAGAATCGGACGGAGTAGCGATCAGCTCACCGCTCCCACCAGCACGGATCGCCGGGGATCCGCGTTACGCGTGGGGCGCCAGGGCTGGAGCGCGTCATCCCAACTAGCCAATCCGTGTGCTCCATTTCTCCCGCCACAGGGGTTGGCTCAAGGGCGGACACGTGAACAAAGCAGGACCAATCAGACTGAGCCTCAGGGCTTGAGCGGGGGTGATGGGGAGGAGCCCGGGGGCAGGACTGAGCCCCCCGAGTGGGGCCGGCTCTGCAGCGGGCCCGGGAAAGGTGGGCGCTTGGTGATTTTTAGAGCAGCTGTATCCAGCCTCACCTGCTGCCAGACTTTTGGCCTCTTTATTGTCTGGGCCCGATCTTTGTTTAGCTGCCCCACAGTGCAAGTGACAGTATCTTCCTGCAGATGCCGTGTTCCTTTCCAGGCCTGGGTTGTTGCCAAGACCGCTGGGCGCTTCCAGGCTCTTGGCCCTTTGACCTCTGAGCAACCTCCTCGGGGTTGCTTTCAGCCCCCATCCTCAGAAGATGCTGGCCGTGGGACGCGGGCAGACGCCCACACGGGGCTCCTTGCCCTGCCCTTGGAACTGGTGGGGCTGCCTTTCTCACCGAGGCCACAGCCCCTCAGCCCCCCCCCCCCCCCCCGAGCCACAACCCCCGGCACTTCAGACCCTGAATCATCCACCCACACAGGCCTCTGCTCCTGAGCTATGAGGAAGATGCCTTCTCAGCCGAATTCCCCGCTCAGCCTCTGGCTGGGGGTGGCACAAGGAAAGCTCAGAAGGGGCTGCCTCCCAGCCGGTCATGACCCAGCTGGGCCCCAGGTGCCTGGAGGTCACCCAGGGGCTCTTCCCACAAACTGGAGCCAGGCTGCCCGGGCTCGGATCCTAACAATGCCACATGCTAGCTGTGTGGCCTTGGCAAGTTACCTCACCTCTCTGTGCCTCCGGGCTCCTGCAAAATCAGGATGCTGCATGACAGACTCTTGGACGAAGAGCTGACATACATCAAGGGCTTAGAACAGCAACGCTGGGCCCGTGCCTGGTGCTCTATAATGTTCGCGATGGTTAGGATCCCTGTTTCACAGATGGCAAAACTGAGGCTCAGAGACAATGACGAACTTTCCCAGAGCACACCGCGGAGCGGGCCGGGTCTGTGTCATTCCAGAATCAATGACCCATTTTATTGCTGCTTGAGTGGTATTTTATTGCCCTCAGCACATCACCTGAATGGCTTTCTGCAGCTGGGACCGGCCAGGGCCCTGGCGTTCAACCCGAGGCAAACGCCTAGGGACCCCAGCCTGGCCTCTAATCCCGTCACGGTACTTTAGGGGAGGCCCTAGAGGTTTTCCATATCGGCGCCGTCCAGTATGGTGGCCACTCACCACGGGGCTGTGAGGCCCTGGGGCCGGGGCTCGTCTACCTTGAGCTGGGTTCAAAGTCTAAAATGCGTACTGGATTTGGAAGTTGCAGTACAAACGAAGAATGAAAAATCTTACTGCTTTTCGATATTGACTATGTGTTGAGCTGATAATATTTTGGATATAGTGGGTTAAACAACATGGATTATTAGAATAAATTACACCTGTTGATTTTTCCTTCTTTATGTGGCTGCTAGGACATCCGTGACTCACTTTGTATTTCCACCGGACCCTGCCGATCTAGGCCATTATCCCATTTTACAGGTAAGGCAAGGGCGGCTCAGAGGTGTGATTTGCTCAATTTCGGGGTTTCCGAAGGCGGGGCTGGGCCTCCAAGTCCCGCCCCGTGGGCTGCTTTGGGAGGCGGGAGGGGGGCTGCATCCCGTGATAGGAGGCTGGCCACAGAGCTGTCTTCTCCAGGCCACGGTGGCTCTGTCTGTCCCTCTCCAGCTGCCCCTCCCCCCCCCCGCCCACACCACCTCCATGCTCCTGGCCTAGGCCATCGTGTCAGAGAATCAGCTGCCCTGGTGATTTCTGAGAGGCCCTGCGACCAGCCCCATCTGCCGGAGGGAAACACTGGCCATGCTGTTCTAGACAGGAAACCCATCTCTGCTTCCAAAGACGTCCTGGGATGGAAGCTCTATCACCCTTCTGACTTGGCTCATTCTGGATTCCAACACTGTCTCCTCAAAGTCTTCCTACTGTCTAACCCACACTCCTCATGCTGCAATGTGGGCCTCCTCCCCTGAGGCTGGCTCCTGAGGGATTTCTCAAGAACAGGTGGGGTGGGGTTATGAAAGAACAGCACAGAACATCTGGACGGGCAGCTCCTGGCAGAGGGAGCCGCTGCTCACCTCCCCGATGGTGGCGGCTGGGTCCCCCTCTCTCCCTAAGCACTCAACAGGGTGCTCTCTCCCTGTGGTCTCCTGAGCCCTCACTTCTGGGTGCCCAGAGCACGTTGTCACCCCATCCCCGGAAGCCACTTTATAGTAACGTCATGTAGGTGACAGTGTAGGGCATTGACTTTTGAATATTTGATCACAACTTACAGTAAAAAAATATATTTTTCATCACGAACTGGTATACAACACACACACACACCTTGTTTATGAAGCAGGCCTTCCCTTGCTATGTGCCCTATATTTTCTTACTCTTTTCTACCTGCTTCTATTTATTATTTATTATTTTTTAAATTATTTTATTTTATTTAATTAAATTTTTTAAAGATTTTATTTATTTGATAGAGTTAGTGAGAGCAGGAACACAAGCACGGGGAGTGGGAGAGGGAGAAGCAGGCCCTCGCTGAGCAGGGAGCCTGATGCGGGGCTTGATCCCAGGACTCTGGGATCATGACCTGAGCCGAAGGCAGATGCTTAACGACTGAGCCACCCAGGCGCCCTGCTTCTATTTTTTAAATGCTGCTCTTAGTCTGCTACATTGATTTCACACCCCACTAATGGGTAACAACCTGCAGGTTGAAAAATGCTGGTCTACGTGGGCAAGAACTCAGGCTCTGGAGTTGTCTGTGCCTGGTTTCTGTCTGTAAAGGGAGCCTGCTCATCCATCCTGCATTTGGGGCTGTTGTAAGGGCTGGGCCCCTGGCACACCGCAGGAACACAAGAAGCAGGTAACAGCTGGTACGGCTGCACAGATGTGCCCGTTCGGGAGAGTGGGCAGGGTGGGACTTCACCTCTGGGCTATGATTTGGGAAGCTGAGGCTGGATGCCTAGGATGGATATAGTCAAGTATACCATTAGATAGTCATTCCTTTGGCTTGACTATTGCCCTGCCCAACTTGAGTCCTTTTGTGTGTGGGTAGAACTTCTCGGGGAGCAGCTGCTCTCGGGTCCCCATGACTTTGCACTGACTCTCCCAGCCCTAAGGGACAGAGGGAAGGAAAACTGGGGGCACGAATGTGCCTGGAATATGGGGATGAGAGACTGGAAGGTTCTCTCTGGACACCCGGACATAATGCCTGGCCTCCCCTCCTGCTCCCCACCCTGTCGGGCCAGCTAGCCCTGACCTCCCCGCCGAAGCCACCCTCTGGCTTCACCACACACAAGCTGAGTGCTCTTGGGTTGGTCCCTGGCTCCTCTGAGCTCGAGGTGCCCCCTCTGTAACACCATGCTTGTACTCCCCGCTTCACTGGGTGGGGGTGTCAGGCTTCAAAGAAGGGGTGCATGCGAAGTATCCCACACCACTGCTGGCACGTAGTGGGACCCAAGACATCTTGGTTGGCCCTTCTCAGCACATCTCCCTTCCCTACATACTCCCTAAAAACCAGCTCTTGGGAAAAGATCTGCCACGTGAAGCAGTGAGTTCCCCATTATTGGAAATATCAAAAAAAAAAAAAGAAAAAAAAGGCCGGAGAACCAACAGAGTTGTTCTAGAAGAGGTTAAGATAATCCTGGTTTCCGGCACGGAGTAGGGGCTTCGTACACGTCTGTGGAATAAATAAATAAAGAACCGTGATTCCTGTATCGGGAAGGAACCCCGCTACAGCTGGGCTCCACTGCAGCCTCTCCGGGCGGGGAGCTTGTCAGAGCTGGATGCTTGGCTCTCACCGCCCTGGATTCGGACTCAGTTGGTTTGCGGTGCACGGGGTGTTTGCGAAAGCTCTCTGGGTGATCCCACATTTGAGGACAGAACACCAAATTTCCTTCTAACCCCAAGATCGTGAGTCCGTATCACAAAGTCATTGACACTTTGTGTAAATTTAAGTGCAAGTTATCTCCTACACTGTGTGATAGAGTAAACGGTTTACGAAATAATCTCAGATGGCAGAGTCCAGCTGGGTTTTCTAAGTAGAAAGTGTTCAGCTGAGTCCGCTAAGCCTTAATGCTGAAGGTGAGTGGTCCATCGGCATCTACGTAAGTGGTTCAAGAGGGTCCACGAAGCACACCCTGGATGCAGAACCTTCGCGAACCACTGAATTGAACCAGGAGTCTCCAGTTTGATGGGAGAGGCCTGGCCCCTGACTCAGGGGTTCCCGGTCTGTTGGGGGAGGCATAGCCCCTGCCCTCATCCCCAGCCTAGGGATGCCTGTCTCTGCTCCAGCTTCATCCAGTGTTTTTCTATCCATCACCCTCACGAAGTGAAGGTTCTAGTGAGGGGGGGACGTGGTCCCAGCTGCCAGGGCTAGCTCGAGTAGGTCATCTTTCCACCTTGAGGAACTTTCTATAGAATTCCTCTCCCTGGTATCCTTGGGCGGATGGGAGAGACCCAGTGACGGACTGTCCTTAGGGAATCCTTGGTCTGATGCCCTCCCGGGTCCCCGCCCTCCGGTGTCTGGGCAGGGGACCGAAGCAGAGTCCCTATCCCCTGGGAACCTCCTGGCCACGGGGGTTGGCAGCTCCACGGTGCCTTCAGCTCACCTGGTTGTAATTATCTCTTTGGTTGGTTGTCTCCTCCCTCAAACAAGAGCTCCTAATGGGCAGGGAGTCTATTAATTTTCTCCGGGTCCCCAGGTTTGCTGACTGACTGCCTGATGGACCAACGTAGTGAATGAACGAATGGGGAGGTGGGGGGGTTGCAGGCAGACCCTCAGAGAGGCAATGTTCCCTGCTTATTTGCCCCGGACAGCCTCGAAACCCTCCCGCTTCTCTCCTTGGAGTCCTTGAGTTCCCAGAGGATTGGGAACATCTGTGCATGTGTAGACTCTTTCACTGGCCTTGTGAAAATATGCCTGGAGGCCAGGTGGAGCCCTGAGGCCCCACAAGGGAAGGGTCACAACCCTGCAAACAGGCTCACTGAGCGCTTCCCAGCAGGAATCCTGTGGGGCCCGACAATGGGGGCTGGGGGGGGGGACAGCTTCCTCCTTCGTGGCTTTGTGGGGGATCCCTTGCCTCTGCTCTCTCTTGTGTGGAAAACCACACGTAGAAAGAGCTGGAAGGAAATGCACCCAAACAGAACAGCAATTGTCTTGGTGGGAGTAGGGGATCTATAATCACTTCTCTGTCGTTTCCAAAATTCCCAAGCATGGCCTGGATGACAAAGCCAACCTGCATCGTTCCATATTCGTGTGCCAAGCCTGCTCTGGTGAGCCCCCGCCATGGCTCTGCCTGTCCCCTCGGGGTTAGTTTAATTTCTTGAGATGCACTAGAATGTTCTCCAGGCCCTGCCTGCCAGGCGCCCACGGCTGCCCTGCTCGGTCTGAGCTGTTCCAGTGGCAGTGGCGGTGGGGGGGGGGCATCTCTTCCTGTTGCTGGCACAGGGTCCGTGCCAGGGGGTGGCCCGAAAGAGCCCCAGCGGCTACCCAGTACCTGTCACGATCTGACGGCTGCTCTCCAGGGGGGCCTCCATCGTGCTGAGGTCCTGGCAAAGGGGTGAGGGCAAAGTCACCTGCCCACAAAAGCTGCCACCCTTGTGAACTCTGGGCTTGTGTCTTCACCGGGCCCCGAGATCTTTCTCTCCTTCCTCAACCCATTCGTTCCTTTCTTCATCCACGTATTCAGCGTCTGGCCGCACTTTCCTGCCTGGCCTTCCTCGCCGCTTTTCTGGTTTCCTCTCCCGTCCCCTTCACCTGTGCTCCCCCAGGAAGCTTCGGTGCATGCCCCCTCCTCTGCACCAGGCCCTGAACAAAGCACAGAGGCCAAACATTAAATCAACAAGACCCTGGCTTGAAAGAATGCCTCATCTGGTCGGGAAGAAAGACGGGTAAATGAGTAATCCGGGTGAAGTGTGTTCAGTGAAGCAGTGGGGCAGAGGAGCAGACAGGGTGGGGTGGGCCATGGCCCTATCAGGGCAGGCTGCCTGGAGGAGGCATTGCTTGCAGCAGAGGAGTCGGCCAGGGAGGGAGGGGAGAAAGACAGTCTGGGCCAGGGGACGACAGGGCTGCTAGCACCACCGGGGTCACCCTCTCCCCTTCCCCTCCACCCTGCCCCTCACCTCCTCCCAGAACCACTGTACGAGGTCACCAGGTGGGGGCAAGGTGAGAAGGGGAATTCTTACCAGCCACTGGGTGGGAGGCTGCTGTGCGGTGAAATTCAGAGCTAAAGTCAGCTATGGGGATTATCTGGGAGCCTCAATTATCCTGGCTTTAATTTATCTGTCCATCTCTTCCTGGCTTTATTGCAGGGAGTTCATGTGATTATCTATGATATTGCTTTGGGCGGGACCCAGACAGCCCAGAAAAATCAGCCCCCTTTTCCCTTCTAGATCCCCCCCCCCCTCCCTGCCTGGGGCTTCAGGTCAAGGGGGCGGATCCAGCTCAACTGGGCGTGAGGCACAGAGCCCTCAGCTCTCCGCAGAGGCTGCTGATAAAACTCCTCCATCATGAGGTGACCTGCCTCCCAGGAGGGTTTGTTTGCTTTTAAAACAAGAAATAAATAGAAACTGACTGTTACACCCCATGGCAACCTCCCAGAGGGTATTGAGTATTCTGTGCTGAACTCCGGGGAGGGGTCCAGAAATGCCAGCTGATGTGACCCGAGTGAGTGCAAAGCAGAAAGAGGTCTCAGTGCTGTAGGGAGGGGGCTGGGATGTGTGGCCAAGTCTTGGCTCCCGGTGACCACCTGCTTTGCAAACTCTAATATTTGGCTTGCTTTGGGCTCACCACCGGGACGATTTGGCAAGAGAACCCAGGAGTCCTGATTTAAGGGCCAGATGGAAGTATCTCATCCTGGAGAGGTCCTTGGAGAAATGAGGTGTCAGGAGGCCCCTACCCCCAGGCCCCCCACCATGCCTGGCTGGGTCCCATCAAATTCACAGCCCAGTGCTGAGCTGGGCCCTGACTGTAGGGTTTGGGGGGGGGGGTTGGATATCTGCACCAGGTGGGTCCTGCCAGGGAGATCTGAAAACACAACCAGCTACACAATTTAGTGGGGGCCCAGTGCAAAATGAAAATGTGGGTCCCTTGTTCAGAAGTTATTAAGAATTGAGGATGGTGGAGCAAAGGGCCCCACACAGGGTCACTCTCTCCCTCCCTGCAGGGCTGGCTTGCTCATCCCCTGGAGCTGCTCTAACAAACCAGGGGGCTTGAAATGACAGGAACACGTCTCACAGTTCTGGGGGCTAGAAGTGTCAGCAGGGTGGGCTGCTTCTGAGCACCCCGAGGGACACTCTGATCCAGAGCTCCTGGTGGGCGACAGCCTGGGGCATCCTTGGCCTGTGGGAGCATCCCCCTCCCCACCCTGGGCTCTGCCTGCACCTGGCCATCTGCTCCCTGAGGCCATCACATCTTTCCTCAGAGCATGTCTGCACCTGTGTCCAAATGTCCTCTTTCTAGAAGGCCATTAGTCATGTTGGGTTAGGGCCCATCCTAACGACCCCCATTTTACTTGATTATCTCCATAAAGACCCTATTTCCAGAGAAGGCCATTTTCTGAGATACTGGGGGTTAGGACTTCAGCGTATCTTTTTGGGGGACACAGTTCAGCCCATAACACGGGCCCAACCAAAAGGCTCCCTTTGGTCGGTTCAGCTGGGGGACATTAAGAGACGCTTGTCTGTGCCCGGCTCTCTCCAGGAGCAGGTGAAGCTGCCTTGGAGGGATTTCTCGTCCCCCTAGAAGCTTTGGAAGGAGGCAGAGTGGTCCTCAGGATGTAGCGGCCGGCAGACCTCTAGAGGTCTAGAGTTCCCGGTGTGACTTTGTGTGGGACGCAGACCCTGACCACCTCCGGCTGTGTCATAACCTGCCGTCCCCCGGGGCCCGCACCCACCCAGCTCCGTCTCCTCGCTGCGGGTCCTGTAAGGGGCTCTCAGGAATAGCCCTTGATCCTGTCCCTTTTTCCAAAAGGACGCTGCCATGGGGCCCGTGTTGTGCAGCTGAAAGAGAGGGCCTTTGTCTCCTGCACGGCCACTGATCAGCCACTAACCTTGAGTCCCCGGCCCCCACCCCAGTCTCTGTTTCTCCACCTGCAAAATCAGGTCGCTAGGGCCTGCCACACCGCAGGGGCTCAGTGAGAGGCAGCAATTTGAACCCCATTTTCAGGTATCTTGGTAGAAAAGCCAGAGTCGGCCTTGGAGGAATAGAGGCCTCACAAACCCCTCCCCCTGGGGGCTGGGAGGGAGGCAGATGTTTGGGGAATGACGGGATGGGGTGCGAGGGATGGGTCCGGAGGGCGGGGTGGTGTCCTTGGCACAGGGGGCTTGGGCTGGGTTCGGGGCCTGCCACCTGGCACACACCTGGGGCTCTTGTTTTTTGGCTCAAACCAGGGATGGTGTCATCCATTCTTTACGAGTGATCATTAATTACCTCCGAGAAAAAGCACCAGCTCTGGGACTTGAGCCTTTTCCCTCCTATTTCTTTTCTTTTTCTTTTCCTGAGTGTAATATGCTCAGTAGGGACTTGTGGGAGGGAAGCAAGGCGTCTCCCCTTCCCTGACTCATCACCTTGCTTTCTGGCCCCCAAGCATGCACCTTGCCTGTTAAAGCTGTCCCAGGCGCAGCCCCTCCCTAGGAGGGCGGCCCCCACCTTCGTGTTTGCGAGGCCGACTCATCAGTGAGGTCACCCCTCGGCTTGGTGCTCAGACAAGCACCTTCTTGCCTGGCCTGCCCGGTTCCCACTGGCACCCGGCTCCACCCCAGCTGTCGCGTGAGCCTGGACCCTGCGCAGGTGGTCAGCTGTTGTTGGCTGATGCTGACTCTGGGCTGGGCTCCCATGTGGGCACCGGGCTGTGAGGATGAGGAAGGCCCAGTGCCTGCTGGGCCAGGGGACGTGTGCGCACGGAGACTTCCATGCACCGGACCCTTTGCCCTTGGCCGCGGGAGGGAATGGGGGGAGCAGCACCCGACTGCCCAGAGGTCAGGGAAGGTGATGCCGGACATGAGTCTTGAAGGATGGACCAGAGGCTGCCAGAAAGGGGGAGGGGGCATATTAACCAGCGGGAACAGCATCAATCAGAGGGAAAGCGTACAAAGGCCAAGAGACAGGTTTAGGGGAGCATGAGCGGTTTTCAGGGTGAGCCCGGGAGGAGTGAGCATGGGGCTGGCAGGGCCCAGACAGTGGAAGGCTCTCTGTCCCACCAAGGAGCTCAGGTCAGGGCAGCGGGGACCACGGGAGGAGTAGAGGCAGGGGAGAGACATGACCCGGTTCAGTTTTTAGGGCAGCGATGCTGGTGGCAGGGTGGGGAAGGTGGACGGTGGGTGGAGACAGGTGGCAGAAAGCCTGGCCGGACGCGGTCAGGGTCATTCGGGGAGGCAGAGAGAGGTTCTGGAGCAGGAGGCACAGGGGCACAGAAGGAGGGGATGGGCTTGGCGAGCTTGGGGCCCCCGGTCCCTGGAAGCAGCAGGTGCTTTTCCTAGCGGCCACCGCCCTTCCGTTGTTTCTGGCCTCCGTGCCACACTTGTCCACGATGTCCCCCATAAGTCGGCTCAGACAACGTGTCCCGACGCGTTCAGGCCCACCCTCTGGTCTGTGTCTCCCCCCTGTCGCCCTGAGGACGGAGGGGAGTGGGAGGCTCCCGCTGGATAGATGAGGGTTCAGGTCAACAGGCCCAGAAGCGTCCTAAGCTCTCCTGCTTCTCAGGGGTGGGTGGGCTCCAGAAACAGTCCCCCCACCCCAACCCGGGGCCCTCCCACTTCACTGCAGCACCCCTCCCACGGCTGCCTTCCAACTGCACCATGGGATACTGGCCTCACGTGCTGCGGGAGAGAGCACCGGCTTCTGAGTCAGACACAGGTTCAGGGCCCAGCTCCCCCAGCCCCTGGCTGTGTGATCTTGGGCAAGTAACTTGACTGCTCTGTGCTTTCAGGTCCCTCACCTGCCAAGTGGGCTGATCCCTGGGCTGGTGTGAGACTTGAACACAGTGGCGTGAAGCCTGGATACGGTTGATACATGTGACTGTATTATAATCATGAGCGAAGCCCCCTGTCTCCCCTTGCCCGCCTCCAAATACTGGAGTACTTTAGAACGTATGGAAGACTCCCATCTCTCGGCCTCCATGGCCACATCTGCCAGGGCACCTAACACCCACCCAGACAGTGAAGACCTATGTCTCCAGGAGCTTCTATTTTTTTTAAATTTTATTTATTTATTTGAGAGGGAGAGAGCATGAGCAGAGAGGAAGAAGCAGACTCCTGCTGAGCAGGGAGACTGACTCGGGGCTTGATCCCAGGACCCTGGGATCATGACCTGAGCTGAAGGCAGATGCTCAACTGACTGAGCCACCCAGGTGCCCCTCCAGGAGCTTATAAATAGCAGCTGCCCAGTGTAGGATCAATGTCTGGTGACAGGCTGAGCCAGTGCCGTCTGGCCCGAAAGACCGTCACATTGCCTTGTGCCCGAGGTCCACTGTGCCGCGGTCCCCAGGCGTCCATCACGTGGGCTCCCTGCTCTGTCTGACCGCGTCCGCTCCCTGGGGCCGGGCCTTGGGATCAAAGCAGGGGCCCGTCTGTGCTGCTTCTGTTCGTCAGCAGCCGCCGGAAAGAAGTGGGTGAAAATAAATACGTGATAAAACCACCTGCCAGAAGCGTATCTTCGCGTCTGCTGTGGGAGGGGAGCCTTGGACTCAGGTCACTAAGATCCATCCCTTTATTTGTCTTTTTCTGGGTCTTACGAAGGGGAGTGAGGACTCGGAGGCAGTACATCGTCTGCCCTTGGTAAATACGCCAAAGCCATGGCCGGGCTCAGACGCCGCCGAACCACACGGCCGTGAGAAATGTGTCCTCAAGCCATGGTCAGCGGCGTGCAGCCACGTCCACATTATTTTGTTAAAAGGAAAGATCCAAGTCCTAAGTAGGGTGTAGAATATAATCCTATATTGTCAAATATATGGAACAGACATGGCCAGAAAGAGCCCAGAGTGAAGCACACCCCAATCGCGGGGAGCAGTGATTTCCGGATGAAGGTTTACAGGCTGGTGTTTTCTTTCTCATCTGTATCTCGCGGGGCTGTGTAGAACGGGCTTTGGCAAACTGTGGCCTGAGGACCACGGGCTGTCCGTGGCCTGTTTGTGTACAGCCCATGAGCTAAGAGTGGCTTTTACATCTTGAAGACGCTGAAAAAACAAACAAAAACCGGAAGAGTTATACCATAGAGAACATACGCGATCCCTGAAACCTAAATTATTTAAGCCCTTTACAGAGGACATTTGCCAACCCTTGGTCTAGAAAAAAACCCAAAAAACACATGAGCGCGTCTCACAGCTGTAATAGTAAAAAAACCCAGCTATGTGTTTCCTTCCTGAAATTTTATAAATTTCATAAAATTTAGTAAAATGCTAAATTCCTCCTTAGCGAACAGAGGCATCCGGAATCAGTTTTCTTTTCACGACCACACGTAGGTTGGGCACTGTGCGGGGCTCAGCCCTCCCTCTGCTCTCCCTTCCACGTCCGGACGGATCCCCGGCACCTTCTGTGAGCCAGTGGTTCATCATCGGATAGGAAGACGGTCCCAGGGACAAGTCACTGTGACTCCCGGGCCTGAGTGCCACAGTGTGTCTGTGGGTCCGTGGCAAGAAGTCATGGGGTGGGAGGACGGGCTTTGCCTGGGTTGGTGAAGGGTGTTCCAAGGAGGACTTGGCTGGGAGTGGCCACAGGCACCGAGGAACCAGGACAGGCCCTCTGCAAGGTGATTCAAAATGCCAACCGCCTGGGCCAGAGCGCCCTGGATCAGTTTGGTGACCAAAGGGGCTTGTTTGAGGGTTTTAAGAGTCAAACACCGACACCTGGGAAACAGGAGCGGATGTTCACGGCCAAGACCAGATGAAATGGGGCTCGGAAAGGCATTTTGGGGGAAGCAGAAAGTAGGGAGGTGGGGATCTGTGGGGGGTGAAACTGAAAAGCAGGGCAGCAGAATGCCAGGCTGAGCAGCTGGGCATCGTCCTGGGCTGAAGGGGAGCCCTGAGGGGCAGCCTCACAGGGGCTGGGTGGTATGAGGCAGGGCAGGAGGCAGGGAGGCTGGGAGGCTCTAGCACCCATACCCCGCTCCTGCAGCCGCCTCCTGCAGGCCCACCCCTCCCTCCCTCCCTCCCTCCCATCAGCTCAGTCAAACCAGTAGAGGGAATTGGGAAACGGCTGTGTGGGGTGGGTAAGGCCGAGGACACCCTTCCTTCCTCTTAGTCACTGGATCTTACTTTCAGTACATTTTTCAAGCCTTAGTCATGCCTGAGATGAGCATGCCCGTCCTTAGCGCCCAGGAGAACTGAGGCAGGGAGCCATGTGGACAGGGAGGCTCTGACCTCAGGCTGCCTACCTGCTGCCCCCTCTCCTGGGAGCTAGGATTCAGCCCAATGAGCCCGATACATAGGCCAGGCCCAGCCATGCCCTTGCGCCACCAGGATTTCTGAACAGCTCTTAGCTCTTGGTACAGGACTAGAGGCGGTGCTGGGGTTTGGGCAAGGCAGATGGTGGTTTGAATCCCAGCTCTGCCTAGAGTCTGTGTGACTTTCGGCAAGTCACTTCACCTCTCTGGACCTCAACTTCCTTATTCTAAAACAGGGATAAGGAAATAACCTACCATATAAGGACTGCCTGCTCTCATGCCAATAAAGTACACAGTAGGCTTGCAATAAACATTCCTTCCGTCCTTTGCAGACATAAAAGGAAACCATGTGAAGCACAGGCCCCGCCCTCAAGGGGTTGCCCATGGGCCGGGGACAGAGCAACACCCTTGGGACAATTATGTATGCTAATGAAGCTGAATAACATCGCAAGGCTTTGCTCTGCCCTTGGAAATGGCAGTTTATACCCCAGACCTTGGTGGCTCCTTTAGGTCATTGCTAACTAAGCTCTGGTCACACAGGACTTGGGGACAGCTGCTGGAGCCTGCCAAGTCCCACTGCCCTGGACAGGGGTTCTCTCCGCCTGCAACGCTCTCCTTCTTGCTACCTCCCTGGTGCCCTCCCCACTGGGATCAAATCCAGGAGACATCTCCAAAGCTGCCCTCAGGGTATAGATGGATGGGCCCTATCCAGTCTTTGCAATGCCCTGGGGAGACCCTAATTATTCCAAGAGGTATCAAGAAACTCTCCAGGCAAGATTCATTTTAATTCACTTTAATTAAAAGAGAATCGACAGCACCCTGGCGCTTTGGTGGGTGGGCAGAGGAGGGACACGGTGCTGGACAGAGGAGCCAGTAGGGTTATGTCCCCACTGTCCCCACTGTCCCCACCGTCTGGGCTCCAAGGAGGCCCGTCCCCACCTGGAAGTGGTTGACAGCTCCCTCCCTGGCATGCCCACAGCCCTGGGGACTCTAGTGAAACCTCACTGCATTGCTTCGCCGTGACTGGGTCACATGCCTTTCTGCCCTGCTGGCCTGGGCACCGTCTCCATGGCCCTCACCTTCCCAGCCCCCCTGCCCAGGAGGTTGGTGGTGTGTGGTGACCATGTCGAGCTCGATGTGGATATGGGTCAGAGTGCTGCTCCTTGTCCCATGTTCTTTGACAGCTTTACCGAGGTATGATTTACACTCCATAAACTTCACTCGTTTTAAACAGGTGGTTCAGCAAATTCCGGTAAATACGCACAGTTGTGCATCCGTGTCCATAGTCAAGGTTTGGAACGCTTCCAGCACCCCCAAATTCCCTCCTGCTTCTTTGCAGATAAAGACTGCAAATACTGATTAATGCTGATGTAATTCCTGCCACTGTAGATTTGCTTTTCTGAGAATTTCATATAAATGAAATCAGACAGTATGTGATCTTTGGTGCCTGGTTTCTTTACTTAGTATAATGTTTTGGAACTTGTATCATGTAGGCTGTTCCTTTTTGTTGCTGAATAGTTTTCCCAATCGGGTGGCTATGTCCCATTTTGTTCCATGTTCCCCTGTTGAAGGACATTTGGGTTGGATCGTTTTTTGGGGGGGGGGTTATGAATAATGTGGCTATGATCATTGGCATACAAATCTCTGCGTGGACATAGATGTTTTCAATTTGCTCAGGTAGATACTTAGGACTAGAATTACTAGATCATGAGATAAAGTGCTTTTTAAGAAACCCATCAAGGGGGTGCCTGGGTGGCTCAGTTGTTGGGCGTCTGCCTTCAGCTTGGGTCATGATCCCGGTGTCCTGGGATCGAGCCCCACATCGGGCTCCCTGCTCCGTGGGAAGCCTGCTTCTCCCTCTCCCACTCCCCCTGCTTGTGTTCCCTCTCTCACTGTGTCTCTCTCTGTCAAATGAATAAATGGAACTTTAAAGAAAAAAAAAAAAAAGAAACCCATCAAGGGGCGCCTGACTGACTCAGTTGGAAGGGGTGTGCAACTCTTGATCTCAGGGTTGTGAGTTTGAACCCCATGTTGGGTGTAGAGATTACTTAAATAAATAAAACTTAAAAAAAAAAAAAGAAAATATGTCAGTGACTGGACCATTTGGCACTCTCACCAGCAATGCTCGGGGTACCATTTTCTTTTTATCCTCACTCACACTTGGTATAGTCAGGGGTAGTGTTTGATTTTTAATCTTAGCCGTTCTGGTGGGTGTGCAGTAGCACAATGTCAAATGGAAGTGGTGAAGCAGACATCCTTGCCCTGCTCCTGATTTTAGGTTAGCAAGCATTCAGTCTCTCACCACTAAATCTGACACAAGCTGTGGGTTTTTGCCAGATGCTCTATCAGGTTGAGGAAGCCCCCTTCTGTTCCGAGTTGGCTGAGGGATTATATTGAGAGTAAATGTTGCATTTGGTCAAATGCTTTTCCTGCATCTATTGGGATGATTGTATGATTTTTCTCCTTTATCCGATAATATGCTGTAATATATGAATTGATTTCGGGATGTTATGCTAACCTTGCATTGATGGGATGAACTTCACTTGGGCATGATGTGTTATCCTTTGTATACATTGCTGCATTTGATTTGTTGATAGTTGTTAAAGGTTTTTGTATCCATATTCATGGGGGATGTTGACATATAGTTTTTTCTTCTTCTTGCGATTTCCTTGTCTGGCTTTGCTATCAGGAGAATAGCAGCCTCATTATATGAATTGGAAAATGTTTCTTCCTCCTGTATTTCCTGTTTCTGTAGAATTGGTAATCCTTCTTCCTTAAATATTTGATAGGATTCACTAGTGAAGTCATCTGGACCTGCTCTTTGGGGGAAGACTTTAAGATACCAATTCAGTTTTGTTAGTTGGTATTGACATTGGTAATTTGTGACTCCTTTCTATTTTGTGTTGATCAGTCTAGCTAAAGTTTTATTAATTTCATTGATTTTTACTGAGAACAAACTTTGTTTCATTGCTTTTTTCATGTTTTCTATTGTATTGATTTCTGCTTGTCTCTTTGTTACCTCCTATCTTGTACTCCTTGTCTTAAAGCCTATTCTGTTGGTTATTAATATGGTCAGTCCAGTCCTCTCATGCTTCCATTTGCATGGAACATCCTTTCCCATCACTATACTTTCTTGTGCAAAGCATATAGTTGAATCTTGCTTTTCAATCCAATCTAAAGCATCTCTGCCTTTTGCTGTCAGGTTTAACCCATTCATATTTATTGTATTACTGACCTGGCTAGAGTTGGTCTGCAATTTTGCTGTTTGTTTTCTACTTTTCTCTCTCTTAGTTGTTTCTCTGTTTCTTCTGTACTTCCTACTTTTGTCTTAAATAATTCTTTTAATTTATGATTTTAATTCTCTTTTTGATATTTTTGTGGTTTTTTGGTGATTGTTGTAGGCACTGCCCTATGCATCTTTACCTTATTGCAATCTAATTCAAGTTAATAATAACTAACTTCCACCAACTTTGCACCAGCATAGTTGCACCTACTTTCCTTTGAGCTATTGTTGTCATATATTACATCTATATATGTTATAAACAGTGTGGTAATTTTTGCTTTCAACAGTCATATATTTTTTAAAGATTTTATTTATATATTTGACAGAGAGAGACACAATGATAGAGGGAACACAAGCAGGGGGAGTGGGAGAGGGAGAAGCAGGCTTCCCGCTGAGCAGGGTGCCTGATGTGGGGTTCGATCCCAGAACCCTGGGATCATGACCTGAGCTGAAGGCCGACGCTTAACGACTGAGATACCCAGGCGCCCCAGTCATATATCTTTTAATGAAATTAAGAAAACAAGAGAAAAAATATGCCACATAATCACCAATTTCAGTGCTCTTCATTCTAACCTGTGGATCGGGATCAGGTAGCATTTACCTTTTCCCTTTTGTTTAAAGTTTTTACTCGGTTTTCCTTTATCTTTCATTGTAATGCAGATCTGCCGACAACACATTTGCTCAGTTTTTATTTATCTGCAACTGTCTTTCTTTCACCCTTATTTTGAAGGATAGTTTTATCCTATAGAGAATTCTTTGTTGACAAGTTTTTTCTTTCATCACTTTGAATATGCCATTACAATGTCTTCTGGTATCCATTATTTCTGATGAGAACCCAGCTGCTTATATTATTAGTCCTCTATATGTGATACATCATTTTTGTCTTGCTGCTTTCAAGATTTTATCTTTGTCTTTCAACAGTTTGCGATATATCTAGGTTTGATTCTCTTTGTGTTTAGCTTTCTTGTTGAGTAATAGCATCTGTTAGTCAATGTTTTTCACCAAATTTGGGAAGATTTTGGCCATTATATGTCAAATATTTCTCTGCCCACTCCTTTCTTCTCTCTCCTTCTTGGGCTATGATTAAACACATGTTGGTATGCTTGATACTATCTTGCAGATTTCTGAGATTCTGTTGATTTTTCCTCAATCTTTTGTCTCTGTGGTTTTCAATCTGGAGAATTTCTACTGATTTATCTTCAAGTTCATTGTTTCTTTCTTCTATTATCTCACATCTACTGTTGAGCTCATCTTGTGGATTTACATTCTTTTTCAGTTATTGTACTTTTTAGCTCTAGAATTTCTGTTTGATTTTTTAAAGTTTTAATTTCTTTGTAGAGAGTTCCTCTTTGTTCACTTCCTCTTAGTATATTTTCCCTTAATTCTTTGAATATATATTCTTTTAATTCTTTGAACATACTTATAATAGCTTTTTGGAGTTTTTTCATCTACATTTAACACTTGGGCTTACTCAGAGTCAGTTTCTACTTACTGCTTTTTTTGGGGGGGGGTCACACTTTCCTGTTTCTTTGTGTACAGTAATTTTGGTTGAAAACTGGACACCATGGATAATATGCTGTGGCAACTCTAGATTATTTGGTTTTCCTGAAGTTGTTAGTTTTTTTTTTCATTAAGCAATTAACTTACCTGAACTCGGGCTGGCTCAGTCCACAGAGTGTGCGACTCTTGATCTTGGGATTGTAGGTTTGAGCCCGATGTTGGGTGTAGAGAGGACTTAAAAATAAAATCTTTAAAAACAAAAACAAAAACTTACCTGGACTCAAACTACAAACTGTTTTGCAGTGTGAAGCTGTTAATGTTTCTCCTAAAATAAAATTTTTTATTTTTTTCTATTTTCAGTTGGCTCGATAGGGGTCTCTCCTGTGTCTGGATAGTTCAAGGTCAACCAATGATTGGGCAAAGGTTATGCTCAGCCATCTCAAGCTAATGAGGATTTAAACCCTGTGCTATCTGAGCTCCGGGTGGGTTGAGGAGCTCATTCAAAGGTTCTAGTTTCAGGTAAGCTAAGAAGAAGAGGGAGAAAGTGTTCAAGGGTCCCTAGGCTTTCAATTTCCTCTGAGTTCTTTGGGCTCTCCACATTTATGCTTAGCTTAGCATTCAGCCTAAGATGTGTGGGGAATTTGTTGTCTTTGCCTTTCTATGGTGTATTAGTCAGGGTTCTCCAGAGAAATAGAACAATAGGATATATAGATACAGATAAATAAGAGAAGATTTATTATGGGAATTGGCTCAACAAATTATGGAGGCTGAGAAGTCCCACAGTCTGCCATCTGCAAGTTGGAGAACAAGGAAAGCCAGTGATGAAATTCAGTCTAAGTCTGAAGACCTGGAAACCAGGGGAGCTAATGGTATAAATCTAAGTCCAAAGGCCTGAGAATCAGGGAGCTGATGGTGTAAGTTCTGGTCTGAGTCTGAAGGCTCAAGAACCAGGAGTGCTGAGGTCTGAGGGCAGGAGAAGATGCATGTCCCAGTTCAGGCAAAAAGAGCAAATTCATCCTTCCTCTGCCTCTTTGTTCTGTTCAGGTGCTCAGTGGATTGGATGATGTGAGGACAACAACCTTCTTTACTCAGTCTACCTATGCAAACGCTAATCTCTTCTGGAAACACCCTTGCAGACACACCTGGAAATAATGTTTTACTAGTTATCTGGACATCCCTTAGCCCAATCAAGTTGACAGAGAAATTAGCCATCACATATGGCTCTTTCACTTTCAAAATCTCCCTGTTAAATAGGCAACCCTCCAACCACGTCCACTGCCTTTGGCCAGTGAGGCTATGGTTTCTTGCTGACCTTGCTGGGAGAAACTCAAACACCCCCAGGCATAAAGGTCACAATTTGCTCCTCCTATCCTCAGTAGCAGTTTTTCCCGAGTAAAGACTAGTCAAGTTGTTACCTGCCTTGGGTCATTTCCAGTGCTTTGTTAGCAAAATAACTTTGTCCAGTTTTAGACTTGTTTTCTATGGAGGAGAATTGCTAAGGCCTCATGTTGATATTACAAGAAATCTTGCTCATTGCATTTTTTTCAGGATTTTATTTTATTATACAACTAAACCAAATTCATCATAAATATTTAGAAAATAAGATAATATCTCAAATCATTCAATCTACTAAGAGGAGATAATTGCCATTAACACTGTAGATATATCCTTTCATATATATTTAAGCATATACATTAAAAAATTAAAAATGGGATAATTTGATGTATGCTTTATTGTTGTGGTAAAATACACATGACATAAAATTTACCATTTTAACCATTTTAAGTATACAGCTCTGTAGCATTAAGTACATTCACATCACTGTGCATACTCATTACCACCGTCCATCTCTAGAACTTCTAGATCTTCCCCAACTGAAACTGTGTACCCAAACATTTTCCTCTCTCCCAGCCTCTGGCAACCCCCATCCTACTTTCTGACTCTATGAATTTGACTACTCTACTACCACTACTCATGTAAATGGAATTATTCAATTATTTGTCTTTTTGTAACTGGCATATTTCACTTAGCTCAATGTCCTCAAGTTTCGTTTGTATTGTAGCATGTGGTGGAACTTCACAATTAGGTCTGAATAATATTCCATTGTATGTCTAGACCACATTTTGCATATCCATCTTGGGTCGTTTCTTATTGGGGATATTTCCACCTTTTCGCTATTGTGAATAATGCTGCTATGAACAAAGGCCTACACATATCTGTTGCAATTTTTTTGGGTATATACCCCAAAGTAGAAATTCTGGATCACGGGGTAATTCCGTTAAATTTTTTTGGGAATCACCACGCTGTTTTCCACAGCAGCTGCACCAGCAATGCACAAGGGGTCCGATTTCACCACATCCTCACCAACACTTGTTATGTTTTGATTTTTGATAATAGCAATCCTAATAGGTATGTAGTGGTATCTAATATGGTTTTGATTGCATTTCCCTAATGATCAGCGATGTTGAGTATCTTCTCATGTGCTTGTTAGCCAATTGTAATATTTTCTTTGGAGAAATGCCTGCTCATTTTGCCCACTTTAAAATCAGGTTGTTTTTATGTTGTTGAGTTATAGGAGTTCTTTATATATTCTGGGTATTAATCCCTTATCAAATATATAACTTTCAAATATTTTCTCCCATTGTATGTATTGCCTTTTCATTCTGCTGATGGTGTCTTTTCATGCACAAAGTTTTTAACTTTGCTAAAGTGCATATAATCTATTCTTTATTTTGTTGCTTGTGTTTTTGGTGTCACATCTAAGAAATCATTCCCAAATCCAATGTTGTGAAGATTTTCCCCTATGTTTTCTTCTAAGGGTCTTATAATTTTGGCTCTTCCATTTAGGTCTTTGATCCATTTTTCAGTTAATTTTTGTATGTGGTGTTAAGTAAGGGTTCAACTTTATTATTATTATTTTTTGCATGCGAATATCCAGTTTTCCCAAAACCATTTGCTGAAAAGCCTGTACTTTCCCTATTGAATGGTCTTGGCACTTTTGTTGAAAATTATTTGACTGGATAAGTGAGGGTTTATTTCTCCTTTCTATTCCCTTGGTCTATATGTCAGTCTTTATGCCAGTATCATATTATTTTGATTACCATCACTTTGCAGTACGTTTTGAAATAAGGAAATGTGAGACTTCCAACTTTGTATTTCTTTTTTCAAGGTTGTTTAGCTATCCAGGTCCCTTGAAATTTTGCATAAGTGGATTTTTCTTTTTCTTTCTTTTAAATTGAAGTATAATTGATATAAAACATTATATTAGTTTTAGGCGCACAACATGATTCAATATTTGTACATATTGCAAAATGATCACCACAGTAAGTCTAGTTAACATCTGTCACCATATATAAACATATTTTTCTTGTGATGAGGGCTTTTAAGATCTACTCTCAGCAACTTTAGATGAATTTTTTTTTTAGACTTTTATTATTTATTTGACAGAGAGAGAGCGCACAAGCAGGGGGGGCAGCAGGCAGAGGGAGAGGGAGAAGCAGGCTCCCTGCCGAGCAGAGAGCCCAACTTGGGACTTGATCCCAGGACCCCGGGACCATGACCCGAACTGAAGGCAGATGCTTAACCGACTGAGCCACCCAGGCGCCCTTCTGCAAAAATGTTACTGGGATTTTGATAAGGATTCCATTGAACCTGTAGATGATATACACTGCTTTTAAACTATCTTTTTTTCACAAAATATTATGAATATGTGAACAGTATATCATGAAATCTTTTTATTCATAATATACTTCAATGATTTGACTTGTAATGGCTGCATAATACTCCACTGTGTGGATATATTATAATTTATTTAATCATACCCTATTGCTCAGCATTTTGGTTATTTCCCATTGTTGATATTATAAAAAAATGCATGATGACTATCCTTGTACCATTATCTGTTCACCTATGGCCTTTTTCTGGGGGTGGGGAGTCATCACTAAGTTTTATTTTTTTGAAATTTTTTATAGATTTTATTTATTTATTTGAGAGAGAGAGAGAGCACACAAAGGGAGAGGGAGAAACAGGCTCCCCGCTGAGCAGAGAGCCAGACGCAGGGCTTGATCCCAGGACCCTGAGATCATGACCTGAGGTGAAAGCAGACACTTAACCGACTGAGCCACCAGTGCTGAGTTTTAATTATAGAGAGAACATTGGCATGAGAAGGAGCTTGAAAAACTGTTTTGTTGTATCTCCTCCATTTTACAAATGGAAAACCAAAAGGTCCCACAGTGCAAGTGATTTGTGAATGGTCCCGCACCTAGCTATGGCTGGGTTTGAATCCTAGCTCTACCACTGATGAGCCAGATGCATTTAAACAACTACCTTAACCTCCCTTCATGGGGAAAATGGCAGTAACAGAACTCTGTTTGTAGGGCAAATGGGGCAGCTCTGAACCCAGCACAAAACAGACATTCCGTAAATACTTCTCTCTCTCCTTGGCATGCCGGGAACTAGAACCCAGGGTCTTTCTTAACCTAGTCTTCTTGTTTCTGCAGTCAGAGGCCTGAGATGATTTCTGGGTCCACAGTCTCGCTTGAAGGGAAGGGAAAAGCCCTTTCTCCTTTTTCTATCTAACCCAAACTCTGACTACTTTAATTAATTACTCTTTATATTGATTACATGTCATATTTTATATGTTACATTTTATTTGTATTAGCTTATATTTTATGTGATATTAAATGATAGTTTATGTTAATTATCTGCCGGGCACTGTTTAAGCACTTTACAAGTGTTAATGCATTTAACACCTTGTAGCTGAGAAAGTGAAATTAGCTGGGACCGAGAAAAGACAGACCCCTGGCCATTTGTCCGTCTGCGATGGCAGACAGGGAGAAGGCCATCTGCAAGAACCAGGAAAGGATATTCTCCTGCAGCAGGACGCTCTGCAGCTGTAAAATGTCATAACAACTCATGTCTTTCAGTGACTCGCTGAGAAACTGCTCTCTAAGATCACACACTCCCTGGAACTTTGCTGCTTGAAATTTTATCAGCAGGAATTTGGGGGAAGGATGGAAGGTAAGAATGAAACGCCCCACTGTTGCCCTGAAGATCTAAGTCACTTTGACACAGAAAAGCAGCCTCATTTCCAGCCCAAGCATAGGGCTTCAGATAAGGGGTTTCTGAACACATCACCGCACATCTGTCTTCATCATGTCGTTTCCAAGGAGACGGGACTCTGGGTCCACCTGCAGTCCAGACTTGATGTCGACCCTCTCAACATGGTCCTGCTTTGCTTTGAGGTAAAACACCACATCGTTTAAATTCGCCCTTCTCCAAAGTCGTATAGTAACTCTGTCTTTTCTTTTGTTCGGTTCCTTCAGTGTGTGTTCTTCCTCATTGGGATTGATAAATCTGACTTTGCCAGACTAAGGCTTGCTTTCAGTCTTAGCTTGATTGGGCTGGGATGCAATTTTTAAGCCTCAACGCCAAGGCTGTCCTTGAGCAACGCAGGCTGCATGTCACCCCTGGACCAAGCTTTCTCAAACTTGAGCATGCATCCGAATCACCCCAGAGAGCTTGGTAGAGCACACGTTGGTGGCCCCCACCTCCCAGAGTTTCTGCTTCAGGAGGTCAGGGTGGGAACTCTAGAGGTTGGATTTCTAGCAAATTCCTAGGTGATGCTGATGCTGTGGGTTCCAAGGGACCACAATTTGGGAACACCGACCTAACTAACCCACATCACCTTCACATAATATAGTTGTAAGGAATAAGTGAGAAATGTGTGAGGAGCTTGGTTCAGGATTTGGCCTATAGTAAGTACACAATAAATGTAAACTATTAACTATTATTTTTAAATGAGCCACTCAGATTTTCTAGTAATTCCATGCACCCATCTGTTTTTTCTTCCAATCCACTGACAAGTTCACTCTTGTGGTCCTCAGGGAGCTTACGGTCTGGGGGCAGATAGACAACCAGTTAATTGCAACACGAGGCAGAAGGAAACGAGCTCCTTGCACAAGTGTTGAAAACACAAATTCGGAGTCATATTATAAATATGTAATTTTGTGTATTTTCCCCCCACCAACTCTTTTCCCCCATGTCATGATTAGAAAACCTTCTGAACCAGAAACATTAGACTGTGTCTCTACCGAATTCTGTTTAACCATTCTATTGTTGGACGTTTAATTTCTTCCAGTTGTTACTAATATAAAGAACTCTCCTGTCAAGATCTTTGTATCTAAACTATGTTAGGACCACAGATGACTTCCTTAGGGAAAAGGCCTAAAATGGGGGAAGTGATTGGGTCCAAAGGCATGAACTTTTAGGAGTCTTCCGATAGCTATTGTCAAATTTCTGTCCATCTTGGAACAGGAGGGTTGCTGGTAAGAGCTTCTAGGTGGCAATATCTGTGCCCCTTTCAGCAGATGTCCATGATTCTAAGCACCAGGAAAGATGATGGGGGTCCCTGCAGCGGATTCAGTTTTGGCTTTCATTGCTTCTTGCTGCGACCGAGTGCGCGCAGTGGCCGGATTTCCTCTGGCATCTGCCCACCATTTTCTTCCTTGGTTAGATGGCAGTCCCAGGCCAGTGTCTGCTGTGCTAGAAGGGCCTTAGTTAGCTTCCTTTACCAGGCCTTAGTTAGCTTCCTTTACCAGTCCTTTACCATGGTGCATGAACTGCTTTACGGGTTTCAGTGAAACATGAAGCTAATGGGAGTGAAATCATTTCCTGGTGACCTTAATTTAAACCAGGGCTTGGCTGAAGTTTGAATAAACTGAGGCAGGAAGTGGCTAAGTTTATGATCAGCTCTCATTCAAAATAAATCACTCTTCAAAGGGAGTAGCCACCTCCACCACCATCACCAAGGACTAACGAACTGGCCTTACCTGTGTATATAGAAGTGGGCACTAAGTACCACCTGTTCAGTCCTGCCCTTGCTTCTAAGCCCTTGTGCCAACCCCACAGGAGAAACCTCCCCAGATGCCCACAGCCCACAGCCCACATTTGTCTCTCCACCCCTGAGGGCTGCACTGGGGACAGAGTTCTTTGCATACCTCATCTCACTCAATACTCACACCTATTGGTGGCCCATTTCACAGCCAAGAAAACTAAGACTCAGAGCAGAGTGGGAACTTGCCCAAATGACAAAACAGGAAGAACAAGCGTTGGAAGCCAGGTCACCTGTGTCCAGAGGGTCATCTGTGGACCACGTGCCCTGCCCAGAGTCTTTTTTCACTGCTGATTGCACCTGTCCTGTCTTACTGTTATCTCAGAGCTCGGATGACTGACTTGCTATTCTCTGGGTAACCCAGACTAAGCATGGGGCTGGGCACAGTGAGGATGCTCAGAGATGCTTGAGTGCATTTGCTTTGCTTTTCATTCCTTCCTCCATCTCTCTGCCTCTAGAAGGATTGATATTGTCTGACCATGCTTGTTTAAAGAAAATATATTGAAGAGGGAGAAATGTCTTCATCTCTACCCCATAGTTCAACTCTTTTTAGAGAGAGACCTGAGTTATCTACATCACCCTTCCCGTAAAAGCACTACAATCTTTTAAAGACAGCAATAAAAATTCAATATTTAATATTCACAAAGTGATCATGCAATTTCAGCCCTGGCCTCCCTGTGCTAAATGCTAGGCTGGAAATGCCAGGGGGAAGCAGATGGCCTTGGCTTTCCTGGTGATTCTCCCTGGGTCAAGATGACAAGCACTAAGCATCAAAACCTGTCCAATGCAAGGTCACTATTTGGCAGATTGTTTTTCAGCCTTATTAGTAAATAAAATGATAAGATATTTAAAGTGTATAACGTGATGATTTGATATATATAGGATTCCTCCCATCCAGTTAATTAACACTTGATCACTAAGTGTGTGTGTGTGTGTGTGTGTGTGTGTATTGTGAGAACATTTAAGTTCTACTCTCTTAGCGAATCTCCATTATATGATCCCGTGTTATCAACTACATTCACCATGTTGGACACTAGATTCTCAGACCTCATTCATCTTAGAGCTCAGAATATGTACCATTTTACCAATCTCTTTCTATTTCCCTCACCCCTGAGCACCTGGCAACTACTTTTCTCCTCTCTGTTCTCTGAGCTTGACATTTTGTTTTTAGACTTCACATACAAGGGATACCATGCAAGATATGTCTTTCCTTGTTTGGCTTGTTTCACTTAGCATGATGCCCTCAAGGTCCATCCATGTTGTAAATGGCGGGCTTTCCTTCTTTCTCATTGTGTATACATACATACATTATGTTGTCTTATCCACTCATCTGTCGACAGAGCCTTGGGTTGTCTCCACATCTTGGCTCCTGTGAATAAGGCTGCGATGAACATGGGAGAGCTTTCTTTGAGATCTTGTTTTCATTTCCTTTGGGTAAATACCCAGAAGTGGAATTGCTGGATTGTAGGGTAGTTCTATCTCTAGCGTTTTGAAAAACCTCCCTCTGTTTTCCATAATGGCCACACCAACGTACATTCCTGCCAACACAGCATGAGGGGCTCCCTTTCTCTGCATCCTGGCCTGTACTTGTTACCTCTTGTCTTTTTGATAGTAGCCATCCTGACAGGTGCAAGGTGGTAGCTCATTGTGGTTTTGATTTGCATTTCCCTGATGATGAGTGATGTCGAGCACCTTTTCACGGACCTGTTGGCTCTCTGCATGTCTTTTTGGGAAAATGTCAAACCAGTTCCTCTGCCCATTTTTTCATTGGATTGTCTGGGGATTTGGGGCTATTCAGTTGTGTGAGTCCTTTGTACGTTTTAGATATTAACCCTTTGTCAGGTGTATGACTTACTGAGAGTTCCTCGTGCTCCGTGGGTTTGCCTTTCATTTTGCTGGTGGTTTCCTTTTTGCTGTAGAAACCTTTTAGTTTGAGGTCGTCCCACCTGTTTATTCTTGTTTCTGTTGCCTTGGCTTTTTGGTGTCAAATCCAAAAAAAAAAAAAAAAAAATCATTGCCAAGACCAATGTCAAGGGGCTTACCCCCTTATGTTTTCTTCTAAGCAGTGTATTCTTTATAAGACAAGTATTGCCAGGCTCCTGGACGTGAATTTTCCTGTGCTCTCAGAATGAAATCAGGCCTACTTTGGGCAACCACCCAAGGATTCCTCTGCCCCTTCTTAGGCACCACCTGATGGCCCCTTGCAGGCTGTGTCCTAGGAAGGCAGGGGCTGAGTTTAGCTGGGCTCCTACTGGACTCCTGCTGTTCTATGCACTGGGCTGAGGTTTTCTATCATGAAATCAAATCATGATAGGGTTCTTTCAAATCACAGAAAAATTAAAGTAAGGGAGAGAGTATTTTCAGTTACAAGGTTTTTCCTACCTACTGCCTTTCATCCACACCATCATCAAGTATATAATGGCGTCTGATTTAGCCCCAAATTAAGTTTGATCCGTTGATATTTCATGCTGTTCTCTGCAAGGCCACTTGAAAACACTGGGGAGGTGCTGGCCTGGAGTATGAGAGCTGGAAACTGCCCTCAGGGGCTGCAGGCTCCGTCCTGATTCTGGCCTTCCTGTGCCCACAGCCCCGTGACATCTGTGCTCCCCTCACCCCTCACCCCTGTGCTGAAGGCATGCTGCCCTTCTCCCATGGGACCGGCCGAGGTTCAGCTTCTCTTAAGAGGCTCACTCACAGCTTCTCCTTGCCTGGCATATTTCCTATCTCCCACTCAGTCATAGCCCCTTTGGGAGGTCTTCCCTGTCCCGCTGCTGCTCACCCCAGGCTGGGTGCAGCCCCCATCACGGGCTCTTAGAGCACCATAGAGCTCGGCGCTAATCACGGCCGCATTTTAATATTCGTTTATGGCATCGTTTGACTCGTGTGTGTGTGTGTGAGAGAGAGAGAGAGAGAGAGAGAGAGAGAGAGAGAATGTGTGTCTGTGTGCATGTGTGTGTGATTCCTTACCACAATCTCCATTGTGCCCACCACAGTGCTTGACGCATAGAAAGCACTTGATAAATATCTGTTGCTTGAAGGATTGTGTAGTGCTGGGTATTTCTACAATCCTGGTCATAGTGACTTCATTTTATAAACGGAGAAACTGAGGCCCAGAGATGGGACTCGCGTTGGCCATCGTCCTGCAGCTGGACGGGGGCGGGGCTGGGGTTTGAAGCCCGGCCTCTGACTCAGTCCGGCGCCCTATGCCCTGTTACAGGCTGCCAGCTTCCCTCGAGGTCTGGCGGGTTAAACAGAAATAAAAAGTTCAGAGGAAATTTACCGCAAGGCAGAGTGTTTACCAGCGATGACTTCACCTCAGGCCAGTGAGAGACATTGCAGAATAGAACCGAAAATACCTTTGCCATGAATGAGCTGGACTGCTGGGCTCTGGTTGACTCACAAGAGGTTTTCACTCTATAAGGACTTTCTTGGGGTCCCCTGGGCGTGCCTTCTGCCCTGCATCCAGGTCTGGGAGAGGGTAGGTGGGGTGAGAGCAGGTTGCACGGCTCAGAGCCCACAGGCCCGGCTTGGCTACCTGTGTATCCAGTGGCCCGGCCCTCCCTCCTCTGTCTGGAACCTGTCTCTCCTGCCTGGTGTATAAACGGGCTGGAGGTCATAGCACCCACTCAGATCGCAGCGGGCCTGGCTGCTGGCTGCTCCTTGGGGCGTCTGGACCCTGCAGAACCCTGCCGGGGGGCCCAGGGCTCCTGGGTGCTCAACCCTGCTCCATTCACCACTAGCCCATCTATCTGTCTGTCCTTTCTTTTGGTCAGTCCTCTACCCCTCTATGTCTTTTGTCCTTGAAGTCACTTAAAGGGCCTGGCCGGTGCTGTCTGAGGAATGTGGAAATTCATGCCAAGAGCTATTTCCCAAAGCTCCCCCATCCCTGCGCCCATGGAGCTGTGTTCTCGGCAGAAGGAGGGTAAGGGTTCTCTTACTGCTCCATTCACGCCTTGGTCCCTGCGAACAGCACAGTCTGCCCCTGCCGGGCCACCTCCTCCCAGGGCACCCACACTGACCCGATCTTCCCTCCTCTTTTTGCAAACAACCTCTTGCCCCTGAGAGCTGCTCAAGCAAATCCATGCCTGTGAACCTGGCCAACCTATCAGACAGTCCCCGGCTGTGTTCTCATCCAGGCAGAGAGAACTGTGGAGACCCCCAGCCACTTCCATGCACCCCTCACAGCCTGGGAGGTTGGATTATCAGCCACCCATTTCAGACATGGAGAAGCTGAGGCTCAGAGAGGTAGAAATCTGCCAAGATCTCACAGCTGGAGGGACAGAGGTGGCCCGGGAATGGTTCCACTCTCCTGTGTCCATTGACGGGGCATAAGGCATTCCCTCGGACCCCAGCCTGCTGCAGAGGTTCACATCTGGGATCAGGTGGAGCAGAACCTGCAGTAAGAAAGTTAGGAAGGCACCAAGGCCGTTTCCGGAATTCTTGGCACCTGCCAGCTGATAAAAATCACTGAGGGGGTGATGTCACACATTGGTGACCCATTGATCGGCATGTGTTCCTGCTTGTTCTGTTCGGTCGGTATTGGATAATGATTAAGCCAAAGGCTGAGGGTTAGGAAAGGGAAGGAAGTGCGGATTATGACCCAGGGCCGCAGACTCTCTCGGGTGGGAGATTGGACAGGCGGGAGCCTGAGCGGTGAGTCAGCAAACCCTGACAGGCCATGTGCACTGGGCCGGGAGCAGCCTGTGGCTTTGACACCAGGCAGACAGAGCTGAATGCCATCCCATGTCTGCTGTCTCCTAGCTGTGGACCTTGGGAAAGTCCGCTCCTATCCCTGAGCCTTATATTCTCACCTGTAAAATGAGAATGTAAAACCCCCTACTTTATAAGGAGGTCAGGCAGATAACGAGAGATGAACCCAGTAAGGGGTTTTGCAGGTAGCGGATGCTCCATAAATGTAGGCTTTCTACCTCCTCCTGCCGCCTGGAGCATCAGTATTCATCAGCTCCAGAGAGAGACAAAGCCCAGATCTGAAGCCCACCCATCTCCTTTCCTGGATGTTCAACCTGGGGAAAGTTATTCCCCTCCCAGAACCCCAGCTTTGTCTGTAGTAAGAGGGATGATGACACAGCCCCCGAGGAGGGTTGGTGGAAGGTTCAGATACGATAGGGCTTGATGATACCTAATGTTCATCAGCCTCTTGGCTGAGTGCCAGGAGTCTGCATTTTTTTTTAAAGATTATTTATTTATTTATTTGAGAGAGAGAGAGAGAGCACAAGCAGGGAGGAAGAGCAGAGGGAGAAGCAGACTCCTCCCTGAGTGGTGAGCCTGACACGGGGCTCGATCCCAGGACCCTGAGATCATGACCTGAGCCGAAGGCAGACGCTTAACCGACTGAGCCACCCACGTGCCCCCAGGAGTCTGCATTTTTAACAAGCTCTTGGTGATACTGATGCTGCTGATCTGAGTAGTGAGGCTATGGATGAAGGTCAGAGGGGGTGAGGGGGGGGAATGGGTGGAACAGGGGCGCCTGCTTAACAGTGGGCTGTTGCCTTCAGCATGCCCCCTGAGTGAGACAGAGCTAAAGATTACCTGGCAATTAAGTAATCTACTTAATTATTTGTTCACTCGACAAACATGTCAGTGCTGGGGGTTGGGGGATCAGTTCCTGCCCCTGGGAGCCCAGGCTGCCGTGGCTTCCAGGACAGGGCCCTGGGCCAGCCTAGGGGTCATGCCGCCGCCTGTAGGCGAGGGCCCTCGAGCTGGTCCAGGATGGGGAGGAATCAGCCAAGGCAAGTGTCCGGGCAGGCGTGCTGTGGGGACCGAGTCACACAGACACGCACTAAAGACAGAGTCTGCCTTCACCGTCATCATTTTACAGCCTCCCACGGAGGGGAGCACCCTGGCTTGGGGGGCAGGGAGAGCCCTGCACGTGCTGTGTGACCTCAGCGAGGGACGGCCCCTCTCTGGGCCTCAGCTTCCTCTTCTGTAAGGTGGAGGCGACGCGTCCTATCCTGAGCGCTTTGGGCAGCGGGAAGGTACGAAGGGCAGGTGTGGCATGCGGGTCCCAGCAGCTGGCCGGCCGCCGTGGAGTCCCGGTCCTGGCATCACAGACAGCCAGTTCAGGCGTCGGGGTCCTGGTGTCCCAGTGGTCTTCCCCGCCTGGCAGGGGAGCCTCTGCCCCACGGCGCTCCACACGCCTCCCCCTTTCCCCCAGGCAGGCTTCCGGGCGAGGGGGGGCATGCCAGGGTCCCAGGGAGGCTGGTTTTGTCAGAGCCTCAGACCTTAACCCCCTGCACTGTCCGACAAGAAACCAGAGACCTGGCTGAGCTAAGAAGGCTGTTACCATAGTAAACAGACTCCTCCTGGGATGAAGAGAGGACTAGAACAGCCTGTTTGTCTTCCCCTGGCATGACACCCAGTAGGCTTGGCTGCCGGGACCCGGGACCCCGGCCCACCTGACTTCACAGCGGCCCCTGCCTTTTGCCTGACAAGTCTAAAGCAATGAGCAGAGGTGGGTTAGTAAAGAGAAACAGAATAGAAAACAGGAGGCTAGGCCCACTCTCTACTCTGCCCCTAGCTTGCTGTGTGACCTCGGGCAAGTCGCTTTGCCTCTCTGGGTCTCAGTTTTTCCATCTACAAAATGGAGAGCTGGACCGCACCTTCTAGCTCTAACACTCGATGATCCTACAGTTCAAATGCTCATCACCCTGCATGCTGTTACAGAGGAAATATTGAGGACAGGAAAGATTGGTTGGTGCCAGGAAAAGAGTGAGGAGGGAGGAGCCCAGCTATTCTGCACCTTCTTAAGCACCAACCAACATTTGGAAAAATCACAACGACATCTTACAGAAAGAGCAGCTGGTTGATGTCTGCAAAGCAGGCTGGGCATGGTCTCCTGATGCCCTTTGTTTATTCGTTCCTCTGTGTACCTGTTCATTCCTGTGTTCCTTCCCTCCTCCCTCTGCTTGTTCATTCTTTTACTGAGCAGTTTGCCTCGTGGTCCCTAGCATGGATTCTGAAGCTGATTTGCTTGGGTTCAAACCCTGGCTCTGCCAATGACAAGTTATTTGTCCGCAGCAAGTTGCTTGACTCCTCTGTGCCCCCTTTCTCCATCTGTGGAATGGAGACCACATACCTGCCTTGGGGGTGGGTTTCGTGTCCAATGTGTTAACGTGTATGAAGTTCTTAAACAGTGCCTGGCAGTTACAAGGTGCAATATTCATGTTTGCTGCTATCGTTCGTTTTTTCTGTCATCATTTACTAAGAGATAAGAATGTGGCAGGCCCTGGGCTGGGCAGCGACCCGGGATTGGGATCTGAAGGGCAGTCCCCAAACTTGAGGAGGTCACACATGCATAAATAGGCAATTACAGTCATGTGGTCAGTGTTGTGCAGGTAAGCTCAGGGTGCCATGGGAACAAAGAGGAGGGGCACCCAGCCTGGGTAGGGGTGTGCGTCCAGGAAGGATTCCTGGCAGAGGTGTCACTTGATCTGGGTGTGGAGGCACAAGGACATGTGTATCTGCCAGGAGGTGAAGGGGGTGGGGTGCCTAGAAACTCTGGCGGGGGGAACAGCTTGTGAATTGGCTTGGAGGGGGGGACTCCTCCCTCCAAGGGAGGAGGGGGAACGTGGATGTCCAGGGAACACACAGGGTTTGGTCTGGCTCGCGGGGTTGGGGTGGGGTAGGTGGCAGATGGATCTGGAGGGGAAGCAGAGCCTTCACTCTGCTGAGTATTCCAGGACTGCTAAAGAGCTAATATTTTATCAGTTAGGCCAGTATCCCCAACTTCTAGGATCATGCTTGAAATAAAGGAAAAAAATCTCCACGAAACGGACATTTATTTATTAAAAAAATTATGCACGTGTGCTACCATGCAAATACATCATGTACGACACACACACAGAGAAACATTTAATTGGATTGTTTTGCTTTTATTCTCTCTTGAGTTGCATGATATTTTGGATATTAATCCCTTATCAGACGTAGGGTTTGCAACTATTTTCTCCCATTCAGTAGGTTGCCTTTTCATTTTGTTGATGGTTTCCTTTGCTGTGCAAAGGCTTTTTAGTTTGATGTGGTCCCACTCGTTTATTTTTGCTTTTGTTGCCTTTGCTTTTGGTGTCAAATCCCCCAAAATCATCACCCAGACCGATGTGAAGGAGCTCACTGCCTGTTTTTTCTTCTAGGAGTTTCATGGTTTCAGGTCTTATGTTCAAGTCTTTAATCCACTTTGAGTTCATTTTTGTGTGTGCTGTAAAATAGTGGTCCTGTTTCATTTTTCTGCACAGGGCTGTCCAGTTTTCCTAACAGGAAAATATAAAACACAAGATAAAGAGAATGCATATAAATAGAAATTCTGGTACCTTTTCTCCCTCGAACCAGTGGCTCTTGTCATGTATTTCCTGGAATGCATCCTTCCTCCACTTGGGAGCTTGGGGTGTATCAAAGGAGGGTAAGTGGAAGAGAGTGGATTTTTACCTTTAAAAGACATCATGACATTTATACATGCTGGTATCCCTGCAGTCATCGAAATGAAGAATAGTTGTATATTATTAACCTTGGAAGCAAAAAAAAAAAAAAAAATTGCAGGGTGACAACTATCTCGATTTGCCCATGACTGAGTGCTTTCCCGTGATGCAGGATCTTCAGTGCAAAAACAGGCAGTGTTCTGGGTGCGCCTGGTCACCCTAGTAGTCTAGAACAATCCCATTTTGTAAAGAATACAAAAGAGTGTTTAGAAAAGCACTGGGAGGGTGTTCATCCAAAACATTAACAGTGGTTATCATTGCATGATGGTATTTTACTTCTGTTTATTAAATGATTTATTTTGGGTTTGCTTGCCTGTATTAAATATTTTCTTGGGAGAAAGATGTATCATTGTGTGACTTTTAAAACATGGAAAACAAAGAAGTTGAGCCTCCCTTCATGTGCAGGGCATAGCATAGATGGGAAGCAGAATAAAGCAGAAGTCCTAGCGCAAGTCAGAAGGTGTGGGAGAACAAGGTGGGGGATGGGAAGGGGCCCTGGATTTGGCAGTGGAGGGGGGAGGGGGAAAAACAACGCGTTTGAGAGATCAGTGCTAGAGAAGGACTCAGTGTGTCCCAAGATCTCCAGTGGATACTGGGATAGAACCAGTATTTAATTAAAACTATGGTTTTTCCTAGACATTCATACTAGTGATAAAGTTTAGTTTATAAATTAGGCAGAGTAAGAGATTAGCAATACCAAAAATAAAATAGAACAACCCTAACAAGATACTGTAATGAAAGTTACGGGAATGTGGTCTGTCTCCTGGAAAATATCTGATCGTGCTGTACTCACCCTTCCTGGGATGACGAGAGATGAGAAAATGCCTGCGTGATGAGATGAAGCGAGGTGAGTGCTGCGGGCATGTGACATAGCTTTAGGCGACTGCTGACCTTCTGATAAAACATCAGAAGGAGGGTCACCTGCTTCTGGACCGCAACTGACCGCCGATAGCTGAAGCCTCAGAAAGCAAAACCGGGGGTATCCACAAGTTTCCCAGTGATGCTGTTAACTGAGATGGGTAATGTGGGAGAGGCGGCAGTTTTGAGAAGGAGGGCTAAAGAGGAGGGGCCGGGAACCTGCGGTCGGCTTGGTTTGGGACGCACAGGCCTGTGGGACACCCAGGAGGAAATGGAGGAGACGGATTGAGCACTAGAGCTTAGGCCACCAGCTATCTACAGCCCTGTTGCTCGGCTCAAGCCACCATGACCAGCACTGTCCCTTTGAAAAGTTATCCAGACGTTCAACAACATGCTCTACTGGCCTGGGCGTCCCTTCTGACTCATGGCCTAGTTTGAAAGGAGTTCAGTTTAAAGACACACAGCAGTAATCCATTGCTATCACTTGTAAGCAGCAGATGACTCATTTGCATTATATAGAAAGTTTCTCTTCTCTTTGAAAAAAAAAAAAAAAAAGCTTGGGCACCCCCCCCCCCCCTTATCATTTTTTTCCCCTCCAGAATCAGTGTGGTGATTCCAATCCTTTGAAATGTATTGAGACTTGTTTTATGGGCCAGTGTCTGGTGTATCTTGGTGTGCCCTTGATAATGTCTACTCTGTGGTTGGGTGGCATGGTCTCTAAATGTCAATTAGGGAAGTCAGTCGAAAGGGTTGTTCAGGTTTTCTTTATCCTTGCTGACTTTCTGCCTACGTGTCCTCTCAATTATGGGAGTGTTAAAACTTCCAACTCTAGTTGTGGGTTTGTCTATTTCTTCTTGGGCTGCCAGGTTTGCCTCATGTATTTAGAAGATGTGTTACTAGGGACATACATATCTGGGAGCTATATCCTCTTGACTGGTTGATCCATTTCTCATTAATACTTCTTAATCTCTGGTCATATCCCTTGTTCTGAAGTCTACTTTGTCTGATGTTAATATAGCCAGTTTTCTTACGATTAGTGTTTTCTGACTATATATTTTCTCATCTTCTTACTTTTAACTTATCTTTCTATAGAAAGTGGATTTATCTTAGGCAGCATGTAATTGAGCCTTGCTTTTAAAATACAGTCTGACCATCTCTGTCTTTAAATTGGACTGTTTAGACAGTTTACATTTAATGTAATTATCAATAAGATGGGGTTTAAATCTACTTTCTTAGAATGCTAAGCAAAATAATTCAGTCAGAGGAAGACAAATACCAAATGATTTCACACATATGTGGAATTTAAGAAACAAAACAAACAAGCAAAGGGGAAAAAAAAAAGAGAGAGAGAGAAGCAAACCAAGAAACAGACTCTTAACTATAGAGAACAAACTGATGGTTGCCAGAGGGGAGGTGGGTGGGGGGATGGGAGAGATGGGGATTAAGGAGTGCACTTGTCCTGACGAGCACTGAGGAATGCACAGAATTGTTGAATCACTATATTGTTCACCTGAGACTAATATAACACTGTATATTAACTATACTAGAATTAAAAAACCTGATAACACATATGATAGAAAAGGATGCTCATCTAAATAAAATTAAATAAATTATAAAAAAAATCTACTATCTTGCTGCTTGCTATTTGTCCCATCTCTTCTTTGATTCCTTAATTTCCCTTTGCCTGGCTTCTTTTGGATTAATTATTTTTTTATTCCATTTTGTTTTCACTCTTTGTTCTATTTTTTTAAAAGATTTTTATTTATTTATTTGAGAGAGAGAGAGAGAGCATGGGGGGGTGGAGGGGCAAGGGAGAGGGAGAAGCAAACTCCCTGCTGAGCAGGGAGCCTTACTCGGGGCTCGATCCCAGGACCCCGAGATCATGACCTGAGCTGAAGGCAGACGCTTAATCAACTGAGCCACCCAGGCGCTCTGTCTCTTTTTTCTATTTTTTTTAGTGGATGCTTAGGGTTAGTTAAATGCACCTTACTTTATCACATCATATTTACATAATATTATGCTACTTCCCATATTTATTAGGGTCTGATCCAGAAAACAGAACCATTGGGAATGATCTAGAATGTGGGATTTATTTTAGGAATTTGACCTTATATAATTATATGGAGCTGGCTAAACAATCTATAAAAGGCCCTTTTCTTTGTGTCTGGTGCTGGTGTACTGCAGACTGAAGGGAGGGAAATTGGGAAGGGGAGATGGATTTAATGTGGGGCAAGAGTGGGTGAGAGCAGGAACAAACCAGCAGCCACATATCATCTCTCATCTCCTCTAAGATGCCAACTTCAATGATGTGAATGACCTATAGGAGAAACTGGGGCTTTTCATCATTTAGCTAAACACACCTAGTCTAGGGATCAGAGAAACTTGAAGGACAATCTGGCAGGAGGTAGAGGAGTTGTCTTTCCAACTCCTGCTTCATGACGACAAGGTGGCCCAGCAGTTAAGTGATAGAGTGTGTGAACTGCGCTTACTCTTCCTGTACCAACATTTTGAGTGGGGGGAGAAAAAAACAAGTGGCAATTGCTTTATTCCACCTTCCAGATGTTGCACAAAATGTCTTCTGTGACCCACACTAACTTGGAACTATATAGGGAGAGGAATTCTGGGAAACAGAGTTCCCAGAACAGCTTAGCTGAGTTGACCCAAGACAAATCCACTACAATAGCTCACGTAAGAAACTTGTAGCAGCAGTGCATTTCCGTTCCTTATTCTGTCCTTTTTTGCTATTGTTGGCATACATTTTGCTATTTCATACATCGTAAACCCCAGCATACACTGTTAATATTTTTTTATCTTTTAAAGAAATTGACAAATCTACTTTGTGTAGATTCAAGTTTCCATCCAGTATAATTTTCCTTTCACCTGAAGAATTTCCTTTACTATTTCTTATAGTGAAGGTCTGCTGGTGACACATTCTCTCAGGTTATGTTTTTCTGAAAAAGATTTTATTTCTCCTTCATTGTTTAAAGAATATTGTGGCTGGAAACCTAGAATTTTAGATTGAGAACTTTTTCTGTCAGTGCTTTAGAGAGGTTCCATTGTCTTTTGGCTTGCATAGTTTCTGATAGAAGCCTTCTTTTTAAAGATTTTATCTATTATCTATCTATCTATCTATCATCTATCTATCATCTATCTATCTATCTATCTATCTATCTATCTATCTATCATCTATCTATCATCTATCTATCTAGAGCACAAGTGTGGAGAGAAGCAGAGGGAGAGGGAGAGAGAGAATCTCAAGCAGACTTCACACTCAGCATGGAGCCCAACGTGGGGCATGATCTCACGACCCTGAGATCATGACTTGAGCTGAAATCAAGAGTCGGACGCTTAACTGATTGAGTCACCTAGTTGCCCCAGGAGTCTTTTAATTCTTACCATGTTCCTCTGTGACTAACATAGTTGTTTCTCTCTTTGATTTTAAGATTTTCTTGTTATTACTGGATTTCAGTAATTTGATTACGATCTACCTTCGTGTAGGGTTTTTATGTTTATTCTATTTGGGATTTCCCTTTGAAGTTCTTGGATCTGTGGGTTTATAGTTTTCAGAAAATTTAGAAAATGTTCAGATATCTTTTTTCCCAACATATTTTCTGTTTCTCTCCAACCCCCCTCCTCTCCCTCTTCAGTTACTCATGATAGACTACTTGATGTCGTATCACAGATCACTAAGCTCTGTTCATTTTTTCTCAGTCTCTTCCCCTGTTGTGCTTTAGTTTAGATAGATAATATTGCTGTATCTCCTGGGTCAATGATCTTTTCTTCTGCAGTGCCTAATCTGCTGTTAGCTTCATCTAATGAATATTTTATTTTATTTTTATTTTTATTTTTTTTGGTGGGCAGCAAAGCAAAGTTTATTGAGCAACAGTAGAGTTTATTGAGTAAGAGTACAAAGCTCCCAAAGAGGGAGGGGACCTGAGAGGGTTGCCCGAATTTTTGTTTTAGATATTATATTTTTCATCTTTAGAAATTCCATTTGATTCTTTTTTATGTCTTCCATTTCTCTCCTCATTATGCTTATATTTTTCTTTAAATACTTCAACACAATTATAATAACTATTTTAACATCTCTGTGTGTTAATCTCATCATCTCTGTCACTTCTGGGTCCATTTCTATTGACTGATTTTTCTTCTGACTATGGGTCCCATTTTCCTGATTCTTGGCATATCTGGTAATTTCTGACTGGATGCTGGGCATTATGGATGTTATGTAGTTGAGGATTTCAATTTTGTTGTCTTCTTTTAAAGAGTGCTGGGTTTTGTTGTAACAGGCAACTAGGTTACTTACAAATCAGCTTGCTCTCTTTGAAGCCTGTTTTTAAGCTTTGCTATAACTGGTCTGGACTAGCCCTCACTCTAGGGATAGCTCAGCTTACAGCTAAGGCATGACATATACCAAGTCTTCACCCAATGTTCTAGGTTTTCAGTGACTTCTCATCACTCTGGCTGGTTGCAACTCAAATGCCTCCTGTCCTGTGTGAGCTCTGGGAATTGTTTAGCTTGCAACTTTCTAGTTTTTCTTTGCCCAGTATCATGGAGTTTCACCCTACTACTTAGCAACAACTCCAGAAGGCCAGTTGCAGCTTCCTGGAGCTCTTTTTGGACACAGCTTTCTCCTTTCTAGAACTTTGGTGCACAGCTTCTAGCTGGGTGCCTGAACTCCAATCTCCAAATCCTCAAATCAGCAAGATTACTGTAGTCTGCTTGGGATCCCTCTCCTGGAACCCTGGTCTGGAATATGACTCCATGCAGAAAACCAGGACAATCAAGGGTTCCCCTCTTTTGTTTCTCTTCTCTTAGGGATCACATCCTCCCATGCTTGTTTTTAATTGTTGGAAAACAGTTGTTTCCTATATCTTGATCAGTTTTCTAGTTGTTTGGGTGGGTAGGTAAGTTTAATCCTTGTTACTGTATCACATCCAGAAGCAGAAGTCAGGAATTGATATAAAGAAAAGCTCTCTAGTGGCTCTTTAAATGCTACCCCTCTCTCATGAAGTTCTTAATTTCTGTCTCTTTTGTGTTTTATGCCATCATACTCTGCCTTGACTTATAATCACATACATATGTGACTCAATGGATTATATGGGCCATGTAGGTGAGCACAGAGTCTCTCTTAGTAGCTTCTCTGAATCTAGTACATGATAGGCCCTTGGGAAGTGAGGCTGAGTTTCCTTGTGTGGCAGTGAACTGAAGTGACCCTGATGAGGTAATGGGTATCCCAAGCTGAAACTCAGGAGGACCGGCTCTCTCCCTTGTGTGATCAACAGTAGGCATACTCCCAGGTAAAATCATGAGGGTGCACAATTCTCCCTTATTAGGCAGGAGACCAAGCGATTGGTTACAACAATCCAAGCCTGTCCAGACTTGCCAAATACATCATCATGACATTAGAGCTCACAAAGCCTCAGATCTTGACATAATGGAAGGGCTTGACCACAGGTGCCCTGACAATGTCGCATGATCCCCCAGAGTGAGGCCAGACCATTCCCCAAGGGGCAGGTTCTGGAGTGTCCAGGAACTCAGACTGTTGCTGCTCTTGCCCACTTTCCCTGGAAATGGAGCAAGGATGGGGAGTGATGAGGTCTGGGCCCTTGCCCTAGCTAGGTGACCTTAATCAGCTGACTCTGTTTCCCCACCTCCAAAGGAAGCCTCAGACAGGTTGGTCTCTAATGCTTTTTCTTGCTCTAAAGAGCTGGTTCTTGCAACTGATGGCTTGATGGTCCTGGAAGTCTGTGATTCCCCAGCTGCTGAGTCTGAGCTTATAATTGATGGTACTGGGACACTGGCTTTTTGTGGCTCTGTGATTAGAACAATCGGTAGCTCTTGAATGCTCCATGATGTTGTGAACCTAACCTTCTATAGTTCTGATGGCCACAGTCAGTGACAAATCTATGACACTGTTGGGTGTCTCTGTGGCCCTGAAGCATACACCTCATTCCTCTCCATCAGCAGCAGTGGTGCTGGGGTGCCTGGGACCCAGCTTCCTATCTGCTCGAGAGCTCAAACCTGCTCCTCGTTCGTTGCTCCTAGGGTCAATTAATCCGAGTGATTCACTTGCAGGAGCCAGTGAGAAACAGAGGTACAGCAAGTGCCAGCCTCGTCGCCTTCAGCCTGAAAGGGCTTAATTGTTTGCCTGCCTGAGAGAGCCGTTGTGCTCCGCCATCTAGTGAGGGCCTGGCTGGGCCAAGCCTGGCTGGGCTGGCGTGAGAGTGCAGGGCAACACTGAACTGTGCCCATGCTAGAGGGACGTTCTGCCCTCCCCGCCCATCATCCAGGGTGACACTGTGCACTCTGAAGAGGGATGAGCCAGGGCCCATTGCTGATTCTGCCCCCAGTTCCTGGGGCCACCTCCGGCTGGGCTGGTGCCTATTTTGCCAGCCCTGGGTGGTGGCCCTGGTTTGCTTGATTTCTGGCCTGACCCCACCAGAGAGTCCTCTGGGCCTGGTTGTGCTGTCTGGGTCCTCTGGACACACCCCCTGGAATGGCTTGTTTCTATTTCATTTTCCTGTAAGTGAGGACTCAGATGCTTCTCCCTGATCTTTGGCCTGTGGATCTGGGACAAACTTCTGGCAATCCCATAATCCTGTCCCTGATGCTGTTTGCAGTCAGATCTTGATCCACAGGGACAGGTTGGAGGAGAAGCCCCCCACTCCATCACCTGTTCATGTGGGACAACTCACATCCCCTCTCTGAGCTGCGGGATTGTCAACCTATAAAATGGGAGCGTGGGATCTCCCTCCCGGTGGCTGTGGGGAGAAATTCATGAGAACCTGTGTGCAAGCGTGCTCTGGGCATGAAGGGTTGGGGATTACTGTGCAGACAACAGGGTGGGTTCTCCAGGAACACATGTGAGCCTGTCTCCTATACCACACCACAGAGGGGGGTCCCCTGCCCCAGGGGGAATGTCTGGTGGGCACCTGGGTCTGCCTGTCCTGGCAGGAATTAAAGACTTGTTCCTTCTGAGAGGGGAGAATGTCATCAGGAGAAATTCATTCATTTATTCATTCATTCATTCAACATTCATTAGTTCATTTGTTCATTCATACATTGCCAGTCACTGTTTTTGCCGCTGGTTTTTGTCTTGGCAATTCTACCTCGAGAATGATTTCATTACACTCTGGACTTGGAGTGGCGCAGGGTGGGGAGGTGGGAGTGGCCACAGTAGCCCAGCCTTCCTGGGGGGAAGCATTCCAGGCAGGGGTTAGGAGCGAGCATGTTGGAGTCAGACCCCTATGGGTCTCTGCCATTACTCTCCTCGCTGAGTGGCCTTGGGCATATTACTTAGCTTCTCAGAGTCTCTGGCAGCTCAGCTGTGAAATGGGGGAAAGTAATGGCGATCCCCCTGCCAGGGTTGCTGTGAGGCCTGAATGTAATCAGGTGTAGTCCTGAGGGACCAAAGATGGGCTCCATAAATGGGGTGGAGGTTAAGGTCATAGGAATCAGGTGACCAGTTTGAATTTCAGCTCTGCCACTTGCGGGCCGAGGGGCCTTGGGCAAGCCACTTGGCCTCTCCTGCCTCAGTTTTCTCTTCTGTCAAATGGGACTCATAAGGATATTGTGCAGTTAAAATTTTGTAAAAGGTAGATCATGTAGCACAAGGCCTGGCACGAGGAAGACCTCAATCATTTGTAGCCAGTAGCATTATTAAATATTCCTCATGATACCTGAGGACTTCATTCAAGAACTTCTCAGGGAAGCATGTGCCCCTGGATGGTTTTGGAGAAAGACTCTGGCCACATGGCAAACAGGGATTTGTCTTGGAGCTTGGGATTTCTTTATATGGAACGAGTGTCCCACACCTGTCTCCCAGTTGGCCCCACTGGAATTTCTAGATTCCTAAGTTACCGGTGAAGGAGGCACCCCTCCTCATCCCTTGAGTTTCCAGGAAGGGTTTGGTCTCTGTTTTGGTGCCTTGTTGTGGGGTTTCCATGGGGAAACGGAGCTTGAAGATTGCATTGATCTCAGCTGCAACACCCCTGAGACCAAACCCAGCTCACCTTCCGGTGTGGGAGGGGGCTGAGGGAGGGCGCAGCCAGTGCTGAGCCTTGACTAAAACCTGTAACGGATCCGCACTGCTGGGCTCCAGATGAGCAAGAGGACTGCCGCATCCAGGGTCCTGCCCATCTGGGCGCTTAGCCTTCCTGGCTCTGACGCCAGCATTCTGTTCCCCGTCTTTTCCAGTCTGTTCCAGTTCCCGATGATTGGGCTGCCAAAGGGTCCAAGAGTGAATATGAGCCTGGTATCCAGGCTCCAAAAGTATGCATTCATTCACTTATTCATTCCAGATCTCACCGAGATTCTTGCACTGGCATTTGGGGGAACAGTGGTGGACTTGCCTTCAAGCAGCCCGCAGTCCAGAAGACCTGGTCAAATTATAACCCAACTGAAACAGCAGTGTTATGACAACTCTTTTTTAAAAAATTTTTATTTATTTTAAGTAATCTCTACACCCGATGTAGGGCTCGAACCCACGACCCTGCGATCGATCAAGAGTCACATTCTCTTCTTACTGGGCCAGCTAGGCGCCCCATGACAACTCTTTAGTGTGTTTGGGCATAACCTCTTTAAGAACATGACGAAAATAAAGAAACTTCCCCTCCCTCCAGGAAATGTAATAAGCACATGCACATGAAATTTTGCCTACAATTTTAGGATGTTTGCAGATTCCCCAGACATCCACTCAAGAACCTCAGATCAAGAATTCCTCAATCATAGTGGGAAAATTGCTGAGAGAGCCAAGCCAGGAGGCTGTAGAAATGCAGAGTTAAGGAATGCTCCTTAGTCTAGGAATTCAGGAAAGACTGCCTGGAGAAGTCCTACTTACTCATTTAGCAAGCACTTCCTGAGCACCTATGAAATGCCATCCATTGGTGATATGCCATCAAAGAAAAAGGCAAAGTCCCTCCTCTCCTGGAACTTATGGTCTAGTGGGGAAAGACAAAAAAATAAAGAAGCAAACAAATCAATGAACACAGGGATGTCTGGGGGTGAGGAGGAGCCCACTTTAGGGGAAGTGCCAGGCAGAGGGAACAGTTAATAGAAAGGTCCTGGGGTGGCTGTGAAAATATAGGGCTGGAAGAATGCGTGAAAGAAAGCTAGTGTGGCTGGAGCTTAGCGAGTGGTGGGGGATGGGCGAGGTTGCCGAGCAAGGGCCGTATCACACAGGCTTTGGGGTCCAGGGTAGGGATTAGGATTTTGCTGGGGAGCCCTGTTTCTCTTAAAGTTCAGAATTTTAAATTTGTATAAATGAAAGCAATGTGCACATTTCTTTTCACAGCTGCCTTTTTTTTTTCATCCGACAATGCTTGATAACTGTTGAATTAATTTATCTTCATCTGCTACTGAGGATTATATGGCACATATACTTATCCATTCTCATACTGATGGGCCTTTAGGCTGTATCCTGTTTTGTGATTGCAGCTGAATCCGAAATGGAAGATCAGTGGGTTGAAGGGTGTGCACATTTTCAACCTTACAGGAAGTTGCCAGATGGTTCTCTAAAGTTCATGTACTAATTTAGATTCCCACTAGCAGCGTCCGAAAGTTCCCATTTCTTTATGTCTTTGCCAACAGTTGATATTGTCAGCCTTTTAAGGTTTTGACAATGTTTTGGGTGTAAAATGGTAACTCGCTTTAATTTGCATTTCCAGGATTACTAGCGAGGTGAAACATGTAATTTCGTATTTATTGGCTCTTGGGAGTTTCTTCTCTTGAGAACTGTCTGTTCATATCCCTTGTCATTTTCCCACAAAGATGTTTCTTTCTAACTGATCGGTAGAAGTTGTTTATATATTCGAGTTACTAATCCATTGTCTTTTATAAATGTTGCAAAGCTCTTCTCCCACGCTGTTTACTGGAGGGTTTTAAGAAGAGGAGTGACATGCTCTGATTTACATTTTTAGAGATCACTCTAGCTACTGTGTGAAGAATAGATGGGGATGATGGGCATGAATGCAAGTGGATAAACCAGTTAGAGGTTCATTGCCGTGGTCCCAGGATGAGTGATGGTGGCCTTGACTAGGGTGGTAGAAGGGGAAATAGAGAAAGGTGGACAGTTCCAGAGTACATTTTGGAAGTAGAGTTGATAGAACCTGCTGATAGATTCGATGTGGGGCAAGAAGAAAAGATAGGAATCAGGATGACTCTTAGGTTTTTGGCCTGAGCAACTGGGTGGATGGTGGTGCCATTGACTGAGATGTAGAACGGCAGGTGGAGAAACAGGTTTAGGCTGAGAGAGGGGGGAATAAACTCTTCTGTTTTCAACATGTGAAGCTTGAGACAGCCTGTGAACATCCAAGAGGTAAAATCAAAAAGGCAGTTGGATCCGTGAATTCAGGGGAAACAGCCAGGGCTCAGGATAGACATTTAGGAGTCATCAACACATGGATGGAATTTAAAGCCATGAGACTGGCTAAGATGGAAAAGACAAGAGGTTCCCAGGTGAGCCTCAGCACATGACAACATTTAGAGGTTGAACAAAGGTGGAGAATCGATAAAGAATGCCCTAGAATGTAAACTCCCTGGAGCAGGGTTTTGTTCTGTTGACTGTCCAATGTCTAGCATAGGACTTAACAAGTAGTAGTCTCTTAGCAAATATTTGTTGAAGGAACACATGACAGAATAAATGAACGAATCAAGAGATTGAGAAGGAGTGGCCAATGAGATAGAAGGAGAACAGGTACCATAGAAGCCAAGAGAAAGAGAAAGGTTTCAAGAAGGCAAGAATGGTGAATTGCGTCAAATGTTGTCAAGAAGTTGCGTAAGAGTTGGACAGAGAACGGACCATTGGGTTTGGCGACACAGACGTCACCAGTGACCTTGACAAGAATAGTTGAGGCTTGAAAGAGGTGGAGTTTGCCAGATCCTGTGAGGTAGGGGGCAGGGTGAGGGTGGGGAGTGAAATGATGTTCCGAGCAGTGGAAGAGCATGGGACAATGCCAGGGGACAAGTGGGGCTGGTTCCTGTCACTGCAAGTTGTTGCAGCTGAGGGGAGGGTAAGAGAGTGGCCAGGGGAGATGAGGCTGGGGCCCATGGTAAGACAGGCTGAGAGGCTGAGGGCAGCCCAGTGGTTTTGAACGTGATCACTTGGTCTGGAGTTAAGGGGGTAAGTGTCCACGTGTTATTCAAGATTCAGGAGACAGAATTCCAAATCTAGTCGACATCTTTCCTCATGCAACCGAAAAGTCCAGGGATAGATCCTGGCTTTAGGTGCAAGACTTGGACTGTCTTCACTCTTAGTTCTCCTTCTATGTTGGCTTCCTGTCAGGCAGGCCATTCTCTCAGACGCACAAAATCGAAGCTTCCATCCTGCTCCATTCACCTCAGGGGGAAAGCCGGTTCATTTCCACTCCCGCCATCAAATGAAGTCTCATTGGTTCTGCCTGGTGGTCATGTGTCATCCCTGACCCAATCACTGTGGGCAAAGGGAGGGTGCTCTTCTCTGATTGGCCAGGCCTGGGTCATATGAGGAGCCCTGGAGCTGGTGTGAAAATGGGTCTACCAGAGGTAATTTCCCATTGGAAAATCAAAGTGCTCGCACAAGAGCAGGGTGTGTGGTGGCGGGTAATGCCGGACAAGTCAACCCACAGAATTTAATGATTACCGAGCCCTAGAAGGACATAGATTTGTAGAATATCAGGATATTAAAAAACGGGGAAGTGGGGCGGGGTGGGGGGAGATTCTTTAGGGAATTCCTACAGAGATTCCCTAATTCAGTGCTTTCCAACAAAAGTGGAACGTGAACCACAAATGTAACTTTAAATCTTGTAGGACCCACATTAAAAACAAAAAGAAAAGAAAAGAGAAACAGGTGAAATTAATTTTAATAATACATTTTATTTAACCTACAAATCCTAAAGTATCATTGGAAGGTAATCAATATGAGAAGCATTAAAGAGATATTTTATATTCCTTTTTCCTATTAAGTCTTCAAAGTCTGTATTTTGTACTTACAGAACATCTTAGTCCAAAATCTAAATTTTCCCCAGAAATACTTGATCTGTGTTTAGAGTTTATCAAATTTACAATGGAAAAAAGTAGGTTCCAATACCCAAGTTGTTCCAAATGTACTTGAGAATTCTCCAATGACTTAAGACTTGTATATCTGTTTTAAAATTCATATTAATTAAAGATAAATACAATTTCAAATTCAATTCCTCAAGTCCCACTAGCCATATTTTAAGCAAGGGGTTACCATATTGAACAGCACACCCTGATACGATGTGTTTGTCAGACAGAGGGAAGTGACATCCAGGGAAGGGATTGGCCCTTCAACGGCACTGAGCTGAGCAGGCGCAGACCCCAGGTCTTCTGACTCTGTCAAGGGCTTTCCACTCCACCTCACACCCGCCCCGTCCTGAGCAGGTCAGTGAGCAGCGACCTAGGAAGCAGTACTAAGGAAGTGGGAGTCCAAATCTTATCGAGGCTCAAATTCTTGCTCAGGCTGTAAAAAGTGTTCCTTTATTTTATGTTATTCTTGTCCGTAACCATCCCTGCCACTGGATGATAAATGTGTTTGGAATGAGTGCATAAATGCATCAGCAAACAGTATGCATTTATTGAACACCTCCGTGTCCTAAGCACTGCACCCAGCCTTGGGACATGGAGATGAGGCTGGCCCAGCTCCTGCACGTAAGGGGCTCACCATCCGGCCGAGGGGCGACAGGGTGGTAAATGCATCATTTAGGGTGCACAGGATGGTGTGGGGCAAGTGCTTGTGGGAATGAGCAGATCGAGTGCCTCATGGATGGAAACCACCAGCAAACAGCCTCTGGGGCTGGTTGAGTCCTTGGGAAAATCCACAGGGAGCCCACACCTGGTGCTGCTGGGTGTTGGGCCTTGGCCTGTGGGTGTGGGGGTGTTTGGGTAACAGCCCAAAGGCTAGGAGGGGTTGTTTTGGTTGTTGATGTTTGGAACTGAGAGGGGCTATTGTTAGGTGAAGTCTCAGCTCGTTGATGTGTGGGGTTGGCTCGGGACCATGGGGTGGATATTGGCTGGGGTGTCGGCCATCAGTTAACATCGCTTTGTTGATGAGACCATTCCTTCATTGAGCACCCACAGCATCCTCCTCTCCACTCACCATTGTATGCTCTCTCTCTCTCTCTCTCTCTCACACACACACACGTACACACACATATGATTGCTACCTAATTTAATTTGTGGAGCCCCATGAACTACAAAAATGCAGGATCCCTTGATCCAAAATTAAGAATTTCAAGATGGTGGCACAAAAGCAGAGTGTTAACAAGTGCAGGACCCTAAGCGGGGGGTCCTATGCGACTGCCCAGGTCCTGAGTCCCAATTCCCGAGTCTGGGAAGCCAACCCTCCACACACACAACACACAAGGTCCCTGCTGGGGGTGCTGGACTCGTGCCTGCCCTCGGAAAAGCGCAGCAAGTGGTGCCAAGTGCTGTAGAGATTTGTTATCTCTTGCAATCTGCCCACATCCGGATGTCAACGATGACTATCATGCCCACTTTACATATGAGGACATGGAGATGCTGAGGACGACCTGGCACCTGAACCCCAAACTTTGCTGAGTCCGAAGCTCAGACTTGTTCCTCTGCCTGCCCACCTCTCCTGCTGAGAAGAGTAAGCCTCCTTTCTTGGTGTCCTTTCTGATTTTTTTCTAATGTTCTTTTCCTCTGACATTTTAGATGGTGAATCTGATAGAAAAATGGAATCACAAGGTTCCTCTAGCCATGTGGGGTTGGTCACTCTTCCTGTCAGTGAGTCCCCACCATGAGGACCTGTGGCGTCCCCACACCCGGCCTAAATCACCAAGGATTCTCCGGGGGCGGATCTGAGTCACCTCCTGCACTTGTCTTCTTCTCTCCACCCCACGTGGACTCAAGAGCAGCCCATTTTCCTTTAACTCCTTCTCAAGGTGTCACTCACCTGAGCAGCATAGGCTTTTATTGAGATTTGGGCTCGCGGGGAGAATTGCATCACAGAACAGCAAACAATGGGAAAGTAACATTAGATGCTTCTCCTCTTAGTCATCTCCAGGCCCCCACTGCCTCCCCGGGCTGCTTCCTGACCAAGGCTTCGCTGGAACCTCCCATGTTCTGTACCTCCTTACTTCTCTCCTGTTCCTCCCTGCTACCCAGGCTGTCTCTCCCCCATCTTTCCAGGGATGTCCTGTTCATTCATTCATTCACGCACTTATTCATTCCTCACTGAGCATGTAGTATGTGTCAGGCACTGTGTTTGGTGCTAGAGATACAGGGAGGAAGTCTCTGCCTTCATGGGCTCCCAGGCTGGTGGGAAGATGGACCTGAAATGCCTGACACAGACACACAGCTTCGCTTCTGAGTTTTGGTTGTGACAGATGCTGTGAAGGCGAAGGATGGAAAAGTAGAACAAGATGGGGAAGACCCATCTTAGATTGTGTGACATTTAAGTCAAGACCTGAAAGATGAGCAGGGGCCAGCATGGGAAGAAAGTGACAGAAGGAGGTCCTTAACAGAGGGCACACACAGGCAAGGTCCCTGAGGCATGGAGGAGCTAGGGGGTGGTCTATGCAGAGTAGAAGGGAGCCAGGGTGCCCGGGCTGCAGTGAGCAAGGGGGACAGCAGAGGAGATGGGGTCAGGGAGCAGGTGGGGTCCATTGGTGCAGGGCTCCATGGCCAGGAAAGGGGCTGGGATGTGATCCCCAGTCCAGCAGAAAGCTCCAGGAGGCTTTTGAGCGTGGGAGTCATGTCTGAATTACATGTCAAGAAAGACTTCTCTAGCCATTGGATGGAGAACAAGCTGGAGAATTGAGAGGACGAGTGGACGTGGGGGACAATGGCTGACAACTTCGGGGTTCATGTGCTGGATGAGGATGGCTGGGTGGGGAACGATGATGATGGAGGCAGAAGAGGTGGATAGATTGGACATTTCTTATGGAGGCAGAACTGGATCATGCTGGAATTGTGTGTGGTGATGGAAGATGATTTCCACATTTCTGGAACTTCTGCCCTCTCTACAGCCCCATGGGCCCTCCTTCCCTTGCCTTCAGACGTAGCAATGATGCACGACAACAACCAGCCAGGGCCCAGGGGACAAAACTGTGTTCCCGGGTATTTAAGGTGAGCACGAAAGGCTGGTGGACGCTTTGGACTGTGTTATAGACCCCGTCAAGCACCATGTGGAGAGGTTAAATGGGGTGACCTTTGATAACCCTCTTTTCTTCCTTATCATTGAAGGAATACACAACAAAGTAAAAAAATGGATGATGTCCGTGTTGTTGGCAAGGACTTGGAGAGAGGTAGCTTGAATACCATTAGTGGGAAAACCACCGGGCAAATCTTATTTTTGGAAAGTACTTTGGGGTTATATATTTACATTTAAAATATGCATGACCATAGACTCAGCTTCTTAGAATCTCCCCTAAGAAATGAGTATGTATGTACCTGCATGCTTGTAAGCATGGCCTGGGATCTTCACAGCACTGTGGTGTTTCCATTAGTCAGAAACTGTAAACCAACACCCTAAATAGTCACCAGTTGTGGATAGGTAGACAAACTGTGGTCCTTCCATACAGTGGACACCACGTAGCAGAATGACTGAGGGAGCTATCTTTACCAAAAGCTCTTCCAGGCCACACCGGGTAAGTGAAAAAGTAAGTTACTATCAGTACAGTTCCTACGTTAGGAGGCCAATTATGTAAAAAAAGAAAAAAAACCCTAAAGAATGCTGCCTCTTTCTAAATGTACATACATATCCATGCAAAATGTACAGAAAAAGGACTCAAAGGAATGACATTAAGCTGCTCACAGCGGTCACTGATGGGAGGGGATGGGCACTGGGGTGGGGGTTAAAGATGATGCTGGCCTTAGGCGTTTTCCTTGACTGCTTCCCCATGAGTCTCTTTTCGTGCATTACTGGTGTAATTAAAAAGTTCAAACAAAAACACATATTCATTGCAAACCCTCTGAAAATGCAGTTATGCAAAATGAAGGGGAGAAAAATACCTATAATAATACATCCCAAAGGTAACCATTATTAAGGTCTTTGTTTCCAAATCTTTCCTGTATTTTCCCATGCTTTAAAAATATGACTCTATTATTAAACACACTATTTTATGACCTGCTTTTTTTTTTTACACTTCATATCTTTCCATGCCATTAAAATTCTCCCAAGCCAAGTTTTTTTTTTTTTTTTTTTTTTAATGCATTGTCTTATGCTGCTGGGTTTTACCATTTCATATTTAAATCCTCTATGGTTGACACATAACACATTTCTAATTTTTCTTTATTATATACAAACTTTTAAGCACCTCTTTATTTTTTTTTTTAAAGATTTTATTTATTTATTTGACAGAGAAGGAGAGAGAGAGCACACAAGCAGAGGGAGAGGGAGAGGGAGAAGCAGACTCCCCACCGAGCAGGGAGCCCGATGCGGGACTCGGTCCCAGGACCCTGGGATCATGACCTGAGCCAAAGGCAGACACTTAATGACTGAGCCACCCAGGCGCCCCTAAGCACCTCTTTATACAATTGTCCAGTTGTTTATTTAGGGGAATTTTATTAGGAAACTATATGGGTTAAGGTGATTTGGAAGCTCCTTTTTTTTTTTTTAAGTAGGCTCCACACCCAGCATGGGGCTTGAACTCACGACCCTGAGATCAAGAGTCACATGCTCTACCAGCTAAGCCAGCCAGGTGCCCTGGCAAGCTCTTAGTGTGCAATGCCCAGTTGCCTTCCTTGAAAGGGAAAGCATTGCAGACTGAACAGGACAGTATGTTCCTGACAGTCCTCTTTGCCTCAAGGTTTTTCAAGAGGAGCTTCTTGTTCAAAGCGAGAAAAGGTTCCCAGGAGAATCAGTGGAGTCTTCCTCACAGGAAACCTTCAGAGAGGGAGGACATGTAAGTCTGTCCAGATTGGTCTTCAGAGGCAGAGCTGGCAGGAGACCCCTGAAGTCCCTCCCAGAACTGATATGAGGTTTCAGTGACAAGAATACTATGGAAACGGTGTCAGGGTTAACCATGGGGGCAAAGGTCCCTGGGTGGATCTCCAAAGACTCTGCCCTCAGAGGGAGGCCAGGAGTCAGGTTCCCTTGAGGCCCACAAAGACAGAGTCTCTCCAAGTGTAGCCACCACACACAGTGTGTATGCCTCCCCAGACAGGATTCTAGGCATTGTTAAGAGGTAAAGACCAGGCCATGTGAGAGAAGCGTTCTGCGCTGAGCCCAGGGGGTGACCAGTAAACTCTCCAGAGTTTGCCTGAGGACTGGAGTGGCTGTGGACTGTGCACTTGGCTGCCAGGACGGGCTTGGGGACAGCTTCTCCAAAAAATCCTCGACCCTCCATCCTTCATATGAGCTCCCCATCTACCCATCTTTGGTCCAGTGCATGCAACATATTGATAAAAGTAATCATTCACATGGTCATTTTGCTGTATATACAAATATCGAATCATTATGTTGTACACCTGAAACTGATATAATGGTATGTATCAATTACACCTCAGTAATAATAGTAGTAGTAGTAATAATAATAATAATAAAAACAACCTGAGGGGCATCTGGGTGGCTCAGTCGGTTAAGCGTCTGAATCCTCTTGATTTTGGCTCAGGTCATGATCTCAGGGTCATGAGATTGAGCCCCGTGTCTGACTGCACTGGGCATGGAGCCTGCTTGGGATTCACTCTCCCTCCGCCCCTCCCCCACTCACACTGTCTCTCTCTCTCTCTCTCTCTCTCAAAATAAAAAAAGCAACCCCAAACCATCCACATGATTCAAAGATGCATCCAGAACAGCCATCACCCCTGCAGCCCCCAACTGCTTCTCCTCTGCTGGTCCCTGCTCGGTTTTCTGCAAATACTAAGAGTATTCATTAGTGCCATGAAATCATAGTATCACTGTTGACCCCCACTTTGCAGTCACCCTGAACTGCAAAGATCTCTCAGATATATTCCTTTTTCCCTCTGTACCCGCTACGTCACCCCAGCCACGCACTCATCATCACCATAAGAACAAAGACTCACATAGAGCTGATCATGGGCAGGGCATTCTGTTGAGCACTGTAGCATTCGTGATTTCACGTAATACTCACAAGACCCCGGAGAGGTAACAGCCTCATGGCAGGTCTCCCCCGTCGTTTTGAGTCTGCAGTCCACACCATCCTCACGTTTGCCAGAGTATGGGTGTCTAGGTGTGGTAGTTGCATTTCCTTTTTGAAATTAAGAACATTTCAGGGGCTCCTGGCTGGCTCAGACAGTGGAGCATGTGACTCTTGATCTCGGGGTTGTGGGTTCGAGACCCACATCGGATGTAGAGATGACTCAAAAATAAAATCTTAAAAACAAAAAAAGGAAATTAAGAATGTTTCATCCACATAAAACATGCCTTATATGTGAAATATTAATAATGATGATGTTGACAATGATAATATTAATAAATTCATACACCCACATCCATCTTGGGAGAGCTGACATTACAAGTTCCTGAAGCTTCCCCCATGTGTCTCCCTAGCTCTTCCTCTCCCTCCCATCTGGAGGCAATAACTACCCTGGATTTTGCATTTATTGTTCCTTTACCCTTTTCTTTATAGTTTTCTCACAGTGGGATGCAGTCTTGAACAATATATTGTGTAGCTTTGCGTGCCTTTGAAATTCAGAGAAATGGCGTTGGATGGCATATTCTTACAGGGCTTGTGTGTGTTTGTTGCACGTTTGTTTGTGACATTCACCCACACTGTTCAGTGCAGCTGTGATGCGTTCGTTTTTGTTGCCGTAATGCACTGTCTTGTATGAATAAACCACAAATCATCAATCCATTCTCCTCTATATGGACACAGTGTTGCTGTCGTCCGCATTGATTACATCTCCTGACGCACACATGGAGGGGTTTCCAGGTGAGGCACAAAGGAAGAGAAATGCTGGGTAGTAAGGTGTGTGCATCTGAACTTGACCTGACGATGCGAAGAGGCTTTCCAAAATGGCTGTATGAATCTATGCTCCCACGAGCAGTGCATAAGAGCTTGCATCCTTCCACAGTCCTGACAACACTTGGTGTTGTCAGACTTTAACATTGGTGCCAATTTGGTGGGTGTAAGTTGGCATATTATGGAGGTTTTAGGCTTGCATTTCTCTCATTCCTGATGAGGTTGGGAGTCTTTTTTCTAAAAATTTTTTATTGTTATGTTAATCACCATACATCACATCATTAGTTTTTGATGTAGTGTTCCATGATTCATTTTTGTGTATAACACCCAGTGCTCCATGCAGAATGTGCCCTCCTTAATGCCCATCACCAGGCTAACCCATCCTCCCACCCCCCTCCCCTCTAGAACCCTCAGTTTGTTTTTCAGAGTCCATCGTTTCTCATGGTTCGTCTCCCCCTCCAATTCCCCCCCTTCATTCTTCCCCCCCTTCTATCTTCTTTTTTTTTTTTTTTTTTTAACATATATTGTATTATTTGTTTCAGAGGTACAGATCTGTGATTCAACAGTCTTGCACAATTCACAGTACTCACCATAGCACATACCCTCCCCAATGTCTATCACCCAGTCACCCCATCCCTCCCATCCCCCACCACTCCAGCAACCCTCAGTTTGTTTCCTGAGATTAAGAATTCCTCATATCAGTGAGGTCATATGATACATGTCTTTCTCTGATTGACTTATTTCGCTCAGCATAACACCCTCCAGTTCCATCCGCATCGTTGCAAATGGCAAGATCTCATTCCTTTTGATAGCTGCATAATATTCCATTGTGTATATATACCACATCTTCTTTATCCATTCATCTGTCGATGGACATCTTGGCTCTTTCCACAGTTTGGCTATTGTGGACATTGCTGCTATAAACATCAGGGTGCACATACCCCTTTGGATCCCTACATTTGTATCTTTGGGGTAAATACCCAGTAGTGCAATTGCTGGGTCGTAGGGTAGCTCTATTTTCAACTTTTTGAGGAACCTCCATACTGTTTTCCAGAGTGGCTGCACCAGCTTGCATTGAGGTTGGGAGTCTTTTCATGCTTATTGGCAATATTGTTTCCTTGCCTGTGCAATGCTTGGTTATGTCCTTTAGTCCTTTTTCTAGCATGTTGTCTTTTTCTTATTGATTCTTTAGGAGCTCTTTATATATAAGGGTCCTAATTTTTTGTAAATTACTTGCATTCCAAGCATCATTTCCAAATCTGTGGCTTGTCCTTTCACTTTCTAAGTGGTGACTTTTTGTGAACAGAAGTTCCTATTCTTAACATAGGAGAATGTATCCAGGTTTTTCCTTATGGTGTGTGCTTTTTGTGTCTTTTTAAAGAAACTTTTCCCTCCCCTGAGGTCCTATATTTTCTTTCAAGAGTTTGCCTTGCACATTTAGGTCTTTTTGTCCACCCAAAATTGATTTTATATAAATAAGGATCCAATTTCAGTTATTTTCCAGGTGGATAAGCAACCATTCTGGCTTCATTAAGGGAATGCTTCCTTTTCTTCCTTAGTTTGCAAAACCACCTCTTTTCTAGATCACATTTCTATTTATGCTTGAGTCTGCTTGTAGAATCTCTAGTTGGATCCACTGGTCTATCCTGAGCCAAACCCACACCACTCCAATTACTAATGCTTTGAAACGAGTCTAAACAATCACTTTGTATTGTGCGTATTGATACCTGGTAAGCCAAACTGTACACCTTGTAATTCTTCAGGAATGTCTTGGCTCTTTTTGGCCTTTTGCTTTTCCTTATAAAGTATAGAAAGAGACTGTTACATGCCATGAGCACCTTGTTGGGATTTCATTTGGAACTGCACTGAGTGAAAATGGATTTGTGCAAAAATATATTTTATATAGTTAATATTTATTCATATTTACCTGCATGGTTCTCTCTTTTCTTCTCATTGTTCTGTCTTGCATTTTGGACCTTTCATCTGGGATCATTTTCCTTCTTCCTGAGATACATCTTCATTTTTTTAAAAGATTTTATTTATTTATTTGAGAGAGAGAGACAGAGAGCATGAGAAGGGGGAGGGTCAGAGGGAGAAGCAGAGTCCTGGCTGAGCAGGGAGCCCAATGCGGGACTCAGTCCTGGGACTCCAGGATCATGACCTGAGCCGAAGGTAGTCGCTTAACCAACTGAGCCACCCAGGTGCCCTGAGCTACATATTTAAAAGTGTCTTTGTGCGGCGCCTGGGTGGCTCAATCGGCTAAGCATCCAACTCTTAATTTCAGCTTTGGTCATGATCTCAGGGGTATGGGATTGAGCCCTGCATTGGGCTCCATGCTGGGTGTGGAGCCTGCTTGGGATTCTCTCTCCCTCTCCCTCTGCCCCACCCCTGCTGCTTGCTCACTCTCTCTAAAAAAAAATTAATTAATTTTAAAAAGTAAAAAATAAAAGTGCCTTTGTTGAAGCTTTATTGGTGGTTAACACACCCAATATTGGCTTGTTTGAAAATTTTGTCCTTGTTCTTGAAAGATAGTTTTGCTGGGTATATAATTCTAGTTGATAGTTATTTTCCCTTGGTCTCTGGCTATAGTTGTTACAGTTGAAAAGTCAGCTGTCCACAAACTCTTGTGTTTTTTTGGTTGGTAAATCTCTTTTTCTTGGACTGTATTTTCTCTTTGACCATGCTCTCCTGTAGGTTCATTATGTTCTATATGGATGTGGATTTGAACTTTTATCTGGAGTGAGATTCATTGTGCTTTTTGAATTCATGAGGATTCACATCTTTCATCAATTTTGAAAAATTCTTAGCCATTATCTTTTTGATTATTGCTTTTTCTCCCATTGTATTCATTTCCTGCAGCCACAAACTTGGTGGCTAAAAACAACAAAAATTCATTTTTTCACAGGTCTAGGGGCCAAAACCCCTTAATAAGTATGTTTGGGCTGAAATCAAGGTGTTAGAAGGGCCATGTTTCCTTTGGAGGCTCAAGTGGCCATTTACTCCTTGTCTCTTCCAGCTCCTGGTGGCCACCAGTGGCCCTGGGCTGGCAGCCATTGTACTCCAGGCTTCAAGGGCAGCATCTTCAAACCTGTCTCTGCTTACCTTCATACTGACTTCTCTTCTGTGTGTTGTCAAATCTCCCCTGCCTCCCTCTTAGAAGGACACATGTGATTGCATTTAGGGACCCTGGATAATCCAGGATAATCTCTGCATCCTAGGACCCTTAACTTAGTTACATCTGCAAAGACCTTTTTTTTTTTTTTTTGCCATATATGGTTACATTCACAGGTTCCAGGCATCAGGTCCTGGAAATCTTTTTTTTGGGGGGTGCTATTTTCAGTCTACCAATGACATGTGTGTTACACCCTCCCTCTGGCCCCCATGTCTTTAGCCTTTATTTCATAGTTTATCACATTGTCCCTCTGTGCTAAGTTCTAGGCCGTTTCCCCAGATATAGCTTCCATTTCCCTGGATGATCTTTTCAGCCCTGTGTAATCCACTATTTAATCCAGACATTAATGTTTACAATTTCACTCAATATATTTTTCTTTCCTAGAGGTTCTATTTGGCTCTTTTTCAAATTTCCATGGTCACTTTTATAATCTCTTTTTCCTTGCTCAGTTTGATTGTCTTTTAAAAAAAATTTTTTTTTAAGATTTATTTATTTGAGAGAGTGAGAGAGCATGAGTTGGGGGAGGGGCAGAGGGAGAGAATCTTCAAGCAGACTCCCCGCTAAGCATGGAGCCTGACACAGGGCTCGATCCCATGACCCGTGAGATCATGACCTGAGCCAAAACCAAGAATAGACCCAACTGAGCCACCCAGGCACCCCAGTTTGATTCTCCTTTTAATTGATTCAGTTCTTTACATTGAATGTGGCTGCAGAAAAATTCGCCACTCTTTTATGAAATTTTCCTGTGGAAATGATCAGAGAAATGGGCCAGTAGCTGGAGAGGAGTGTAGGGTCAAAATAATAATGATGATGATGATGATGATGATGATGATGGTGATGGTGTTGAGGAGGGGTAGAAATTTATATGGGGATGAGAATGACCTAGAAGACAGGGGTCAGTTCATGGGGCAATGTCCTGTGTGGGGGAGAGCAGAAGGGGTCCAGGGCATGAGGGGAGATGGGGCTCAGGTATAGCTGGAGAGCTCACTTATAGCAACCGAGGAATGCAGAGTACAGAGGCAAATAGGTTGGAATGAGGTGATGGATAGGTGTGGGCCATCTCTTCCGGTTGCTTTGCTTCCTCAGTAAATAGGAAGGAAGGTCATCAGCTGAGAAGGAGGATGGGGAGGAGGTGTCCAAGCTATGAGAGAGAGAAGGTGTAACATGATCATCTATGAGAGTGGGAATTCGAATGGAATGGATCGTCCAGCAGCACAAAACACCCTGGATGTTGGTAGGCTGAATTTAATGAGAGACTGATCAGCGTGGTTGTATTTTTCTAAAGCACAGATTTGACCATGTCCTTCCCTTGCTTAAAACACTCATTCACTCCACTGCTCCACACTCCTTTGTGTGGCATTCAAGGTCATCCATGACCTCAGCTCCACTCAATCCCAGGTCTTCCTTTCACACCCCAGCAACTCAGAGCTACTTGAAATTCGCCAAACAGATCTCACACTTCTCTGCCCTGGCTCTTACTGTTCCCGCTGCCTGGAACGCCCTTCCCTGCCTCACCCACCCACAGCGAGCTCCCCTCCAACGATGAGTCTGCCCAGGGAGTGGGCTTCACTTCCGCCTCTTGATCCTCGCCCCACGGTTCCCTGGACAGAATTTTCTCCTCCATTACAGTGCCCACAAAACTTCACTGGCTAGCAATCATTTATGGTTCTGCCTTGTCCACCTCATCGAGGGCACAGACCGCATCCTGTCCTTTCTGTGTCCCTGGCATCCTGCACTGAGCAGGTGCTAAGACAGTATCCACTGAGAGGACAGACTGATGGCTTCTAGAGGAGAGCTGGGTCAGGCCAGCAGGGGTGTTACCCAGAGGGCCATTAGTGGGATCACTGGACTGTAGGGAAGAGACAAGAACATTAGCCAGGAAGCAGAGCCAAAGCCTGAGGTCAGGAGAAAGCAGGCCAGACTCCCGAGTGAAGGGCTGAGAGGGAAGCAGAAGGGGAGACTGAGGGAGTGAGCGGGGAGCAGGCAGGGTGGAGCCTCATGGTCCATGACACACATCTTCAAACTCCGAGCACTTGGCAGGGTGGCTCTGTGCTGGCACCTGGTCCTTGTGCTGGGGAGGGGCATGGGCTGCAGCGAAGCACCTTTCTCTCTGCGAATTGTAGCTTTCTAAAGGTAAGAAATATGTGGGGGGCTCCCCCAGCCCCTCATTTCCAAAGAACCAAATGCTCAATTCCCAGCAGCTCCAAACATGCCTTTGGGGAATGAGGTCAAATGGGCGCCTGGACATAGCCTGGAGTATTTGCCAAGGGCAGAGCTTAGGGGTCAGGCGGCCTGTCACCCCCAAGCTGTAGCACTGTGGGCGACAGCTCTGCTTCTCAAAGCCACGGTTTCCATTTATAAAAGGGGGATGATGAAGAAGACACATCGCTAATTAAAAATAGGCAAAGGAGTTTGCAACAACATGGATGAACCTAGAGGGCATTATGCTGAGTGGAAGAAGTCAGACAGACAAATACCATATGATTTCACTTATATGTGGGATCAAAAAAAACAAAACAGATGGACAAACAGAAAAAGCCAGGAACAGTCCCATAAATACAGACAACAAACTGGTGGTTGCCAGAGGGGTAAGGGTGGGGGATGGGTGAAATGGGCAAAGGGGATTAAGAGGTACAAACTTCCAGTTATAAAATAAATAAATCATGGGGACGAAAAGTACAGCACAGGGAATATAGTCAGTAATACTGTAGTGACTTTGCAGGGTGACAGATGGTAACTGCACTTACCGTGGGGAGCATTTTGGAATGTATATAAATGTTGAATCACAATGTTGTACGTCTGAAACTAGTATCATCTTGTATGTCAGCTCTACTTTGATTAATATAAATGGGCAAATGATTTGAATAGATATACATCCAAAGAAGATCATACACCTGGCCAATAAGCACGGGAAAGCTGCTCAACCAATCTGTAGTCATTAGGGAAATGCAAATCAAACCCACAATGGGATACCATTTCACATCCACTGGGCAAGAGTCCAGCATTGAAACCTTCATGCATTGCTGGTGGGTATGTCCCATGTGGTCAGTCTCTCTGGAAAAAATTTTCTCAAAATGGTAAACATGAAGTTAGCATAGGACCCAACAATCCCGCTCCTAGGTATCTACTTAAGAAAAATGAAAGTAAGGCACCTGGGTGGCTCAGTCGGTTAAGCGTCTGCCTTTGGCTCAGGTCATGAGCTCAGGGTCCAGGAATCGAGCCCCACGTTGGGCTCCCTGTTCAGCAGGGAGTCTGCCTCTCCCTCTGCCCCTCCCCCTCCCCCGCTTGTGCTCTCTCTCAAATAAATAAAATCTTTAAACAAAAGAAAATGAAAGCCTATATCTACCCAAAAACTTATACGTGAATGTTCACAGCAACATTATTCATAATAGGCAAAAAATGCAAATGATGCAAATGTCTGTCAGCTAGCTGGTGAATGGAAAAGCAAAATTTGGTATATCCATTCAGCAGAATATTATTTGACAATAAAAAAGAGAAATACTGAAGCATCCACAACATGGATGAACCTCAAGAACATCACACTAGGTGAAAGAAACCAGATCCAAATGATCGCACAGTGTATGATTCCATTTATGTGAAATGTCCAAAGAGAAAAATTTATGGAGACACAACATGGATTTGTGACTGCCTAGGGCTGGTGGGGGGTGTTGGTTGGGGGGATGGGGAGCGACTGTAAATGGACAACATTCCAACATTAGGTTGTGGTGACGGCGTCCCACTCTGTAAATATAATAAAATACATTGAGGTGTACACTTAAAATGGGCAAATTTTGTGGAGTGTAAATTATTCCTCGATAAGGCTATTTAAAAGGGGAGGGATCCTTGCTGTGATCAATGGAAAGTCAGAAAAAATTTAAAAAGAGAAAGAGAGAGAAAAGGGGAGGGAGATAATGATGTCCACCTTGCAAGGCTGCGGGGGGACTGAGTGAGAAATCTTGCAGAGGGCACCGAGTGCCTGGAAGGGAGTAGGCGCTCGCAGCTGGGGCAGTGGCTATCCCCAGAGGCCCTCACCCTCACCACGCCAGAGCACGCTGGCCCCACTGCAGGCTGCTGGCCCCTTCAGTTCTTTGCCTGGGGCTTTCTTCTGCCACATCCACAGCAGGCATGATGTGCTGGGGAATGAACCCCTCTTCCCAACACACTTAATGACAGCCACGGGTTGGTGTATGAAGATCCTGCCTTGCTCAGTGCGGGGTCAACACTGGCTTCCAGAATTGCCCCATTTGTGCTGAGCTCTAGCTGCCCAGGGCTTAGCTGGTTGCCTTCCCCACTCCCCTACCGGCATCTCCTGGGATGACCTTTCCAGGAAACTACGGGCTCAGGTAGTGAATCCTTATATGGGGTCTAAGGCAGCGCTCCCAAGCACTAGCTATGACCACGGTCCTAATGGAGCTGACCCTCGTGACCCCAGCTGGCCCGTCCCCATCCTGCTCCCAGGGTGCTGTCCATTCCCCCGGCTCTGCTCTGCTCTGAGGAGGGAGGTCCTGTCGGGGAAGGAGCTGAGGCCCAGGGAGGGATTCTCCAGATGAAGACAGAACTGGATGAATTGAAGATTTACTTGGTGCCTGGCACTGTGTGCAAAGTACCTCCCAGGTGTTATCCTCACGGTGGCTCTGTGCCTCCCTTGACTGAGATGGAAACTGAGGCTCAGAGAGGTAAAGTGACTTGCCCAAGGTCACACAGCCATTAGCTGTGACGTCCAAACTTGAAACCAGGGCCTGCCTTCTTTGTCACTGCACTACTCTGCCTTTCCCAGAGCCTTGTTTGGCAGGGACCCAGCTTTTTTCCATTTAGACTTATGGGGAGTCTGGCTTTACTGGGGAGGTTTTGCTTCGCTCTGCATGCTGCTGCGTGGGGCCTGAGCCCAGCTGTAAGGACACCATCCAGGCGTGTCTTTGGTTGGGTTGTTTTCCTACAGATTTATGGTTTGGGGGAACCCCCTCTCAATAGAGGACCTGGGCCTCCTTTGAGGTCCCACTGACTCGTGAACAGGGCAAGCCTCTCAATCTGTTTCCTGGCCCATAAACCGTGTTTACTGGGTACCGTCCTTGGATTTGGAAAGGCCACTGTGAGGGCAGCCTTTGGCCTGGCCCTGGAGCCTGGGGCCCCAGGTTTCAGGTCAGAGAGCCCCCCTCCCCATGAGAAAGCAGAGCTGTACTTGGGCAGGAGGAGTCCCAACCCCTCCCCGACCCCATCCCCAGGCCAGTTCACTTTGTTCAGCTGAGAGCAGGGGTTGGGGTGGAGGAGAGGAGGGACAGGTGGGGGGGAGCCCGCTTTTACTGTGTACTTAGCCCAGACCTGCTGCCGCATTAAGCACTGAGAGCCAGTTCCCACACCCACAGACCGCCGACACTTGGAGGGCAGGGGACCAAGAAACTGCCAATTATAATGACAGTGCAGTCGTGGTAGCATTTATTGAGCACTTACTGTATGTAGGAGCTTCACAGGCATTCTGTCATCCAGTCCTCACACTGACCCACTCCTGTTGTTGCTGCACAGCAAGGCTCAGTCACTTGTCCAACGGTAGAGCTAGGACTGAGAAGAGCCAGATTTGAACCCAGGCTGTCTGGCTCCAAGCCTCCCCTTCTATAGCCTCCCCAGAAGTGGGGGCATGGAGGCAGCCTAGGGGAGCCTGCACTGTTGGGGGTAGGAGTGGGAAACACAGCGGTCTTCATACTGATGCCTGATTGGGGCTTTGAAGGATGAATAGGAGTTGGATGCAGAATGGGTAGAGAGCGTGTCCCATCAGAAGGAACAGCCTGTGCATAGGTAGATAGGCCTGAGCTAGCATGATGGGTTTGGGGAGTTGCAAGATGTTCTGTATTGCTGGAGCATAAAGCATAAGCAGGGGAGAGGTGAGGTGAGGCTATAGACCAGGCTCTAGGCACGGAGGGCCTGCCCTGTCCTGCTAAATCGTTTGCTCTTTGTATAAGTCACAGTCCGCACCCTCCAGGGGCCTTACCTGAGCTCGGGGAAGTGAGCCATATCGTCAGGAAATGAATAATCCACGGCCTTGTAGGTGCAAGTGGGGGGAGGACAGAGGAGGGAGCTTGCCCTGGGTCTGGGAGGGATGGGCCATGGGGAAGACTTCCTAGAGGGGGCGCCGTCTTGCCGGGCGTTCATAATGGAGGAAGAGGCATATGGGCAAAGGCACAAAAGTACCAGGTGTGTTCTGGGGTTGTGGATAAGATGGCGGGGCAGAAGGTATGGAAAGAAAGATCAGCAAAGCATATGTTATGTTCAGCCCTGCCTACCTAAAGCCCTTTGCCGTCTGCCCTGGGTTTAAATCCCAGCTTGCTGCTTCCCAGCTGGGAGACCTCAGGCAAGTCACTAAACCTCTCTGGGCCTGCTTCCTTCTCATCTGTAAAATGGGTGGAAAGAAATGATCGTAACCTCCCAGAGTTCAGATGAGGGGTTCTCTCAGTCTGGTACCATCACGAGGATCTTTGCTGTGTCGACCAATCACCTCCACCAGGGGCTGGCAAAATTTTTCTGTAGAGGGTCTCATAACAAATATTTTGGACTTTGCGAGCTCTTTGGTCTCTGTTGTAACTACTCAGCTCTGCCATCGTAGCGTGAAGGCAGCCAAACAAAATGAGAATGAATGAGGACCGATGTGTGCCAATGAAACTGTATGGACACTGAAATTTGCAGTCAAATGCTCTACCACTGAGCTATACCCCCTGGACACTGAAATTTGAATCCCAGGTGTTTATCATGTATTCTTCTTTTGATTCCCCCCAGCCACTTAAAAATGTAAAAGTCATTCTCAGTCTGTGATCCATACAAAAACAAGCAGTGGGCCAGATTTGGCCCACGGGCCCAGTTTGCCAACCCTGACCCAGACTATGCTTTCTTTAATACTTTCTTTAGATTCACCCTTTCCTTGCTTAAATTTATCTGAAAAGGAAGCTTTCCCTCACACCAACACCCCTTAACATAAATAGGAGGCGACTGTAAAAATAGCCTTAAAAAGCGAATGGGCATCATTAAATTCTCACTGGATCCAGCCCTGGGGGGCCTGTTCTGTCTTTGTTAGAGCTAGGGAGAGGTGTCAAGGACAAAAGAGGACAAGACTGAGACTTTCTCTGGTCAAATTCAGGACAAAAGTGGAAAAGGAATGAACAGGAGGGTACTTCATTATGGAAGCCAATGTTACTTACCTCGGCGTCTCGTATGGCCCAGCCCTGATGTGGTCTCCTAAGTGCCTGGTGGTGGTGCTGGGCACTGCTGGGCAGCATGGTCCTGAGTACTTATCAGGAGTCATTGACCTTCTGGGGAGAACAATGCTGCCTTGGACCAGCCCATCGGGTGCGAGTCAACACCTACTAACTGTTTTGAATCATCCAAGAAGACAAGATGATGTCCAGAGCAGGGGATTATTATTGTTAATAAAATAGGAATCACAGTAATGGTGGGTGATGAGATGTCAGTGTCCAAAGACCTCAGAGCATCTTTTTAAAAGCATCTCTAAAATAAGAATTAAAATTGCAACAAGGGTAAGTCAAGTTCAGAAGAGCAACTTAGGCCTGGTGAAAAAGCCAAGTGGGACAGCCTCGGGACCCCAGCGGCCCCTTCCAGGCAGAGACTACTTAGGGCTTCTGGAGGCTCAGGAGATGAGACAGCAGTCAGGTGGTTGGGAATTTTAAGGCCCCAGGTAAGCTGGTGGCTTCTGACATGTGGCCTTTTGTTGGAGGTTTCTGGGCCTCTGTGGCCTCATCTGGAAAACGGGGATAATAATACTTTGTGTGCAGGAGAAAAGGGTTAGAGCAGACAAGCTCTTGAGGTCCCATCCCAGTCCTGCTAGCTCTTCCCTGGTGTGCCCTGTCATCTCGGTGGTCGGGAGCTCTCCATCTGGGAGAACATACCTAACTCAGGGGCTGCCAGCTTGCAGCCCGGGGCCCGGATCTGGCCCTTAGCTGTGTTTTATTTGACTGGGATAGTTAAACGTCAAAAAACAGGGGCGCCTGGGTGGCTCAGTCGATTAAGCATCTGCCTTCAGCTCAGGTCGTGATCCCCGGGTCCTGGGATCGAGCCCTGCATCGGGCTCCCTGCTCAGCGGGAAGCCTGCCTCTCCCTCTCCCTCTGCTGCTCCCCCTGCTTGTGCTCTCTCTGTCAAATAAATAAATAAAATCTTAAAAAAAAAAGTTAAAAAACAGCTTTTGGGACTTACCATGTGTTCTGAAGTGCTGACACATAGACAGAAACATGCGATCCACTAGCTCAGTGATCCGTCACATGGCGAGCAGCTGGGTAACCACCAGCCGGGCCAAGAGAGAGCGCACGGCACGGAGGGCCCCCAGAAGCCCCTTGCGCCTCTTCCCGTCACTTTTTAAATTTTTCATGATGTGGTGTCTTTTTTCTGACACCATTTCTGACACTGAGCGGTGTGGGGTTTTTCCACAGGAATTCTGCAATTCTCTGATACAAGCTAAGCTTCCAACAATTCAGTTCAGTTCTGACATGAAAGTACTTGGGAGTTCTGGGTTTAGTTCTGCAAGACTGTCCCCCACTTCGGACACCAATCGCAAGTCTTGGGGGGCACCTGTACTTCTGACCAACTGGCTATAAATTGAGGGTTCCCATGACCCCTTCCTTAGGTGTGATAACTCACTAGAACAACTCACAGAACTAGGAAGATACTTCCCTTATGTGTACTGGGTTGTTCTAAAGGACGTAACTCAGGAGTAGCCAAATGGAAGAGATGTGTGGGGGACCTCTCACGTGCATAAAGGGGATAAAGGGAGGTGTATGTCCATCCACTGCGTCAGGGGGAAAAGTCAAAGGGACAGAGTGTGGGGTTCGAGAGAGAACGGGGACTTTGTAGAGCCCAAGGTGCAGTCCTAGCTGGACCATAAATCAGCTGTGTGACATTTACAAGTTGTATGAGCTTCCTGGGCCTCAGGGTCCTCGTCTGTAAAATGGGGAGCTGAGCACGTGCTCATGGCATCAGTATGAGGATTAAATGGTTTCCTGCACGAGTAAAGCAGAGCGATGTGCTTGACCCATAACAACTGCTCAGCAAGGTCAGCTATCATCATTACTATTTTCTGCCCAAGGTCAAGCTGCTGGATTAGGCTGGGTGAGGTGCTAAATGGCGGTCTTTCCTCCTAAATGAGGCTCTCCTCGGAGAGGTTCTGTCCTCCAAGGCCCCTCTGGCCCCCCAGCCTCTGTCTCCCATTGTTCCCTGTGACACCATCTCCTGCCCCTCTCCAAGAGGTTGGGATGGAAAGTGGTGGTTGCTAACCTTCCCAGGGGTGCTCTCATTTAAAAGGGTCCTTTAAAAGCCCCAACAGCAAGGATCGGAGTCTGATGACTTCAGAAGTCTTTGGAGTACAAAACAGCAACAATAATAATAACAGCTATTTATCTAAAGTGCCTACTACGTGGCAGGCATTGCTTTGAATCCCTATTATGTGTGTTCCCTTATTTAATTATCCCGACACAAGCATGAGGGTGGGACTTACATTATCACCCTCACTTTATAAATGAAGGAAGTCAGGCACAGAAGGGTTGAGTAACTTGCCCCATGTGGCCCAGTAAGTGGCAGGGAGGTGACGAAGCCCAGGCAGCCTGAGTCTAGAGCCCCTGACACCAGACATGCTTTCAAGATGCTTTACACACATAATTATCTCGGCTGCCTCTGCCTTGTAATACACTGGATTTCCCTTTCCTCACGCCAACCCTGTGAAGTAGGTATTACTGCCCCCAATTTCAAGATGAGAAAACAGAGGCCGCAGAGAAAATTGCCTTCTGTTGACTCTGCTGCTGTGGAAATATTACTTATGAAGCAAGTCTGGACCCAAAAGCTGTTTTGTCCTGAACGTGCCCCGGGGCTGGCTGGTGGGGGTGTATGAGTAGGAGAGAAGGTGTTGGCTTTGGGGGCAGGGGTCCAGATCCAGTCTCTGCTGCTAGCTTCACGGCTCTGGGAAGATTCTGGAGCCTCACTGAGCCTGGATCTCCTGTGAGGGCAATGAAAGGAGTTATGCCCATCTCGAGGGCCGCTGTGAGCCTGAAATGAAATAAGAGGCTCACAACAGAAGGCACGTAGCAGGTGCTCAATAAATTGTTCCATTGCCCCCAAAGCTATGTCTTTGGTTCCATGGTCTCTTAACACTTTGCCCCCTGCCTCTCTTGCCCCACTTACCAGATGCGAACTAGGATTCTAGTTATTTAGATACCTGGGGCTGGAATCTTCCTGAAGCCAAGGGCCACACCCACGCGTCTCTAGATCTCCTACTTGGCCCTGTGCCTTTTATTTCGCTGTATGCAATCAATTCCTTTCTCAGAGTGAAAATGGTTTTCCATTTTCTCCTTATAAGAGCAATACGGGCTCATTGCAAAATGGGGAAAGAATTTTACCGACCTTGTCGTCTCAATGTGAGGATTAGATGAGAGAATACTGATGAAGTGCTTACCATTGTCCCTGTGGCACAGAGCTTTGTGACGACCGTTCCATTATTCAGAAAATACACAATGGTATTTTTTTAAGAGGTAAGAACCATCGGCTGACCTTTGGGATGTCCTTACAGACTTTTTTTTTTCTGTGTATACACAGAGACAGCCCCACAGACAGAAAATAAACACTTTTTAAAGTCTGTTTTATAGTGTTTTATCATGTGCCTCTTCACTTCAGTGCTAAATGGGGGGCCCCTTCCTATGCCGATAAATACCAGTGTGTATTGGCCTCTGGATTGTTTGCGTATTTCTTCTTATGGATGCGCCGTGGGCTGGAAGGTGCAGGGCAGGTGCAGACGGGGGAAGGCTGGCTGAGGCCCTACAGTTACGAAACAGCCATCCGGGAAGTTACCAAGGCTGACATGGTGACTTTTGCAGAGAGTCATTTGGAAGTTGCGCTGAGGACAATTAGGGAGCTGGTCCTGTCATCGGGCCGGGATGAGCTCAGACACATTCCTTCTTTTGTGGTACTGGAAGGGGCAGTCCTCCGGGAAGAAGGCCTTTGTTTGACTCACCCCATTCTTGCAGTCACTTCCCAGGAGGTGTCCCCATTGCTGGGACATCTGTTTCAGCAGAAATAGGTCCACGAGGCCACCGAGGACCGGCCCTGCCTGACTGTGAGGGCTTTCCCTGACACGTGACGTAGCTGATTGCAGACCAGAAGTCAGAGGTGAGGTGAGTGCAGATTTACCCTGCTCCCCTGCTTATGGGGGCAAAGCAGCTGGTGGAGGAGGAGAACACAGGACGGACCCCAGGGGGCTAGGGACTTCCTTGCCCTGCCTTGTGGTTTCTGGAACTGCCAGGGGCCTCCCTGCAACAATCCACTCATCCTGGTCCCCCACGCGGCTGCAGGGCCCCACTCCCTAATGTGGGTGTGGGCAATGCAGTATCCACAAAGGACCCCACCTAAGGTTTCAGACCTATGATCTCCGGGCCCTGGAAAGGGGGCACGAATCTAGCTGCTCCTCTCCAAGTCTCGGTTCCCCATCTGTAAAAGGGGAATGGTGGTCCTTCCCCCAAATCGACGAGGCTGGGGTAGAATATGACGATGCACATGAAGCCATCGTACCAGGCCTTGCATGCAGACTTGGCTGCTGGGACTGAGCCGAGCAGGGGAGCATGAGGAATGAGTGAGAGGCCGCACGGGGAGCAGGGAGAAGGCTCTCGGTAGCTGTTGGTCCTTGACATCAGGGACCCATCTCTTTGAGCAGAGATGGATGAGTCGCTTTGTGCACTTGGGCACTTGATGAAGCTTTCTGGTAATGAGAAGACAGCCAGGAGAGGCGTCTCCTCTGAGACGCTGCAGGCTTTAGAATGACTTCGGAGAGCCACCCCCCAGCCGGGGACCCCAGCTCACATTCACCAAAAGACCAATAGGTGGCATTTCAGTTCGCTCTTGCCACAGACTTAAGGTGCAGAGGTAGCCTTCCCATTTGATAGCTGGAGAAACTGAGGCTCAGAGAGGTCTGGTCTCACACACCGGTAAGGAGCCATCTCCTGGCGCATTGGGCTTGAAATTAATTAGGGCCCCTGAAAGAGAGGGGCCCTGCGTCCTCCGGGCCTGGGCTTCTGGCTGCCCTCAAACACAGTGAATGGCTGGGGACTGGGGTGACGGGGTCTGGCTTCTCCTTCCTGAAGGAGCAATGGGTCCCATACATACATGGTGTCCTCTCGTCCCTCAAGGAGCCCTCCCTCCAGGTGTTGAGGGTGACAGTGAACTGGTGGAAAGCCCACAGACAAATGAACCCGCATGGGGGAAGAACAGGAGCCCCCTAATCTGGTTTGGGGGGTGCAGAATGGCTTGCAGGGGCAGTGCTACCTTTCACATTCACCAGGAAGTTTAAAATGAAAAGGACCAACCGTAGTAAATATGAACTAGGATGTGGAGCAGTCAGAACTCTCAAGCATTGCCGACGGGGGTATAAATTGCATAGGCAGCTTGGAAGGCTGTTTGGCAGTATGGACGAATTCTAAACACGCACATGCCCTGTGGTACAGCGGTCCCATCCCCTGCCTCATCCCCCACGTTCACCAAAAGACATACATGAGAGCATTCATACAGCTTTACCCTGAAAGGCCCCCAGCTGCAAACCACCCAAATGTCCATCCGCAGTAGAAAGGATAAATAACTAGGGATGTGCTCATACCCCACACTATGCTACACAGCAAAGGGTCAGAACAACATGCTGCTACACAGAGCCATGCGGATGGATCTCATGCAGATGAGACTGAGCAAAAGAAGCCCAAAACGTGCTGTGTGATTCCACTTACATAAGGCTGGCAGGGAATCCATGGTGAGAAAAGTGAGAATCTGATTTCCCCCTGGGAACCTTCGGGTGTGTGGGCAATGATCTGGGGGGCGAGTTCACTGGGGCGTGCACGTGAAGAAATGCATTGGGCTGGACATGTCATATTTGTGCACGTTATTGAACGTAAGGTAAACCTCCATGCAAAGTCAAAATGAGACAGCAAACGAAGAAGGAGAGGTGCCATCAAACTAAAATTGGAAGGGTAAGTAAGAACTGGCCAGTAGGAAAGGGGAACCGTGCTCCCGGAGGAACAACCGGCATATGCAAAGGCCCAGAGGCAGGAGTGCATGGTGTTGCTTTCCGCCTTGCTCTGGGCTCATTTGATGATGCCCCTGGACCTCCATTCTCTATGCCTTTTTCCACTCGTTGGAAGGTTTCCAGTGTGGAATAGGTTGGCAGAAATCCCTTCAGCAGCTCACCATTCTGGTCTATGTTGGCATGTTCCTCCTTTGAGTTGTTGAGGAGGGAGCTATAGCCAGAGAGGCATGGACAGGACTTGGAGTTCAAAGCTGGGTTCAAAGTGTAACTCTGCCGTGAATTGTGTGTTCTTGGGTAGCCCCTCCACCCCCCCCAAAGCCTCAGTTTCCCCATCTGTAAGAAGGGTCTTTTAACACATGGAGTTTTGGTAATAGGATAAAGGAGATGCTCGACAGATGTCTGTCACATGGGAGTCAGTCAGTAAAGCCTGGAAGTGAGGGCCACCCAAAGTCATGGCTCCCCCTAGGGTGATCCATTGTGGTGCCGATTAGGCCTCTGCAACCCTTGCCTTGATTTCTTGTCACAAGGAGCTCGGATCACCACCTAGAATGGCGCCTGGCGGGGGTTCAGGGAATGTTGGCTTGCGATAGCTAGCGCTTATACGTGCCAGGCACTGCTTTAAATTCTTCACACATGTGGACTTGCTTAATCCCCATAGTAACCTCGAGAACTACTACCCTCCCATTTTACAGAGGGGGAAACCGAGGCACAGAGCAGTTGAGTGACTTGCCCACGGTCACAAGGTTAATCGATGGAGCCTGGCTCTGGATCCCCTCCTCATCACCCCACTGTCATACAGCCCAGGCTGGCCTTCATGAGACAGGCCTGGAGAAGGTGCTGGAAGCAACCGGGCTCCCCCAAGGCTGCTGACCAAGATCAGCGCTGTCTGGACAGCCAGTGGGACATTCTGGCGCCTGACGGTGGTGAAACCCACGCCCTTTTCGAGGAAGGCAAACCCACCCAGAATAATTGTCGAGACAACATGCAGCTTAAGCCGCTTATAAGCCCGGAGGTGCCCAGGAGGGATGAGGCCTCGCAACGTGCTGCTGCTATGGGCCCAGCCAGAGTCGCCCTTCTGCCAAGCCTTCTTCTTCTTCTTTTTTTTTTTTTTTTGGCTGTTGTTGTCATTATTGTTTTCTGGGAGGAGAGACAGGACATCTCAAGAATTTGCCTGTGCTGCTGAAAGAATTAATTTTCACCTGCAGCATCATACGGGGCTTGCAGCCACTCCCTTTCTTCTGTGCCATCATGTTTTACTGCACTGTTTTGTTTTATCAGGAAGAAACCTGATGGGAATGTTCTAGAAGCTGCAGCCTGGGGGGTTGGGTGGGGGATGCAGGGAGAGGGAGCAGTTTATTCTTCCTTGCAGCAGCACTGATCTGAGATGCCAGAGAGGGTCCCTGGGTGTGGGATGGTGAGAGACGCTTTTTCCCCCTACCTCTTTATATATTTGTGGGCTTTTTGTAGGCGCATAAGCAAAATGGAAAAAAAAACTAATGGTGCTAATAGCTAATATTTATTGAGCATTGACTACATGCCCATTTTACATGTATGAACTCATTTAACCCTGACACTCACCCTGGGAGGGAAATATTCATACTTGGTCCTATTTCCAGTTGAGGAACTGAAGTGCAGAAAAGTAAGGTAACGAAGGATCCAAACTATCAAAATCTAAAAAGAGGTTGTCAATAACAAGGAATGATCATCCTGGAAGGCTACAACATGGCAAAAACATGATGCTCAGTGGAAGAAGCGAGACACAAAGACCACGTATTGTATGACTCCATTTATATGAAATGACCAGAAACGACCAATCCATAGAGACAGAAAGTAGATTAGTGGTTGCGTGGGGTAGGAGGTGGAAAGAGGGAATAATAGTAAATGGGCACTAGGGATGTTACTGGGAGAGATGAAATATTCTAAAATGGATTTATAGTGATGGTTGCACAACTTGGTAAATTTACTGAAATCCATTGAAATGAGTGAATTATATAAGTTGGTCTGGCAAATGTTGGAAGGTTGGGGCAGGATGGGGTAGAGATGCGGATGAAAAAGCCAGCAATGACAAGAGAGTGTACCTGGGGCTGTCATGGGATAGGCGGGGTGCTAATGGAGCCTAAAGGAAGCACTCCACCCCAGACCTGGAGGGTTCTGGGAGGGCAGAGGTTTTATGCATGAGTTTGGCACCTGCAGGCTGAGGGGTAGTTACCAGGTGAAATGGCAGGGGAGTGGGGTGGGGAAAATGAAGTTGTTTGTCCATTCATTTATTAATTCTTTTAGCCATTCATTCAGCAACCGTGTGCCCCCAGCACTTTGCCAGAGCAGGCAGGATTGCCGTGACGAGAGGCAGAGGTTATAAAAAGGGACTCATGGGTAAAGTTATGCCCTTTTCACTGATGAGAAAACCCATCCTTGTTAAGCAGGTGGAAGGAGGCTGGCATCCCTCTTGGGGATATTCCTTTGTCTGTGTGAGTGATCCCCCCACCCGGTGAGGACCCACCTGCATTCCCTTTGGATGGTGGGTGGGGGAGGTGAGGGTGTCCAGGGCTGAGGGGATGGAAACGCTGACCTCACTGAGCAGCTTGGGGTAGGACCGAACACTGGCCAGGGAGTAGGACCAAAATTCTAGCCCAAGCTTTACCACTAATTTTCTGGGTGACCTGGGGCTCGTCCCTACCCTTCTCTGGACGTTGATTCTCTTGTCTGTAAACTGGGAGCTCCAGGCTTGCTGCTCTCCGAGCTCCATCTGGCTGACATGGATGACCAGGACTTCTGGCCTCAGAAGTCTCCAGAGCTCCACGGGCTTGTCTTGGTGTGCCTGGAACTTTCTGGTTTTAGCATTGAAAACCCTGCATCAAGGGGAACCCTTGGTCCTGAGCAAATGAAGACAGTTGGTCCTGATTAGAAGGACATTAGGTTAGCCTCCCCTCTCATCTTACCCACAAAGAGCAAGACATATGGCTTCTCATTTTGGCTCCTATGTGGCCACAGCACTATTTTCTAGCCATTTTGTTGGTACATATCATATTTCTACCACTCTGTTGGAAGTTCCTTTCAGCCTGGTTACCACTTCCCCCATTTCCTTTAGATCTTCTGGTCTCTGCTCAGCCACCTCCTCCAGGCCAGGTATCCCTTCTTGCACCCCTCTCCCCCCCCAACCCCTCGCCACAGGAGGATCTTTTTGGTTGTTTTCGTTAGCTCTCCCGGGACTCCTTAAACTCTTGCCTCCTATTAGCGCAGGGTCTGTGCTGAAGCAAGTGCTCAGCGGATGATCATGGAATGTCTGAATCTCTCCAATGTCCAGGACAGGGCTGGGTGCCCCCCCCCCCCCCGCCACCCCAACTCTAGGGCAATGCTGCTGGGTAGGACATATCCTTCCTGGAACAGGACTGTAGGGCAGCCACTCCCCAGGTGTGGCTTCTTAACCCTTTCTGTCCCACAGGCCCCTTGGGTGACTGGTGAAGCCTGTGGACCTCTTTTCAGAATAATTAAAAAAAAACAGTGTTAGGATTACAATAAAAAATTTTTTTTACTAAAATATTTTTAAAAAATTTTGTGATATAGTAACATATGTGCTTCTTTACTAACACGTTAAATAATAAGATTTAGCGGTGAGTCTAATACGATCTTAATTTCAGAGTTGTGATGGCTTAAATGGAATTTTGAGATATCTACAGTAACCGTAGTTATTGATAGGAAAATATCTTTGATTTCTATTAGTGACAAAATTTCAGGGACTTCTACTGGTTGCCTGCACTCATGATCAAAGAAGATGCTAAATACCATTTAGAGATTAGTGAAAATAAAGATATAACTTTTGTCCATCTCAGTGTCATGAATTCTTGGGTGGGGGGGTCCGGAACTCCTGCTTTAAGGCCAAGGGGGTTTGATTCTTTAGGTTAGAGGACCAAAATCCCCAAGAGCTGAGAGAACAAAGAGTGAAGAACAGTGACCACACTGGGTTGGGCAAAGTGGAGGAAGGTTTTAAGACAGGTGAGTTTCGGTGCTGAGTGTTGTAAAGGTAACCCATTTTGGCAGGGAGCAAGGAGCTGTGGTTGAGGGAAGGAAACACGGGGAGGGTTTGCTCTTGTGACCAAATCAAAAGCATCAGATGAACACAACAACCACAGCCTCATCCCGGAGCAAACCCAAGTCTCCTTTGTGTCTCTTCTGTCACTGAGAACACCAAACAAACCATTGTCCCTGTAAGATTGTACCTGCCCTCAAGCTTACACAGGAGATAAAACACAAAAGTTAATAAGACAAAATTAAATTGCAATTCAAAAAATGCAGCTGGAAGAATCTGGAACATGCCACATGTCTGATTAAGTATACACAGCGAAAGCCACAGGCATTCAAAGCTGTGGGTCACCTCCCCTCTGAGGTTTATGGAGAGGATCAAATGGGAAAATGCACAAGAGGCCGGCAGTGTAGGATTGCGGGTTAGAGCATGTGCTTTGGGATGGCTTGTTGCTCTTCTGGTCTCAGTGACCTGCTCTGTAAAATGGGGATAATAACTATGTATGGCACCTGACATATAGGAAGCGCTCAATAATGAGAGCTATTATTATCATTAAGAAAATAATGATAGATATTTGCGATTTGGTTCAAGAGACTCCAGGAGGCTGGAGAACTTGGTCTTTAGGGTGGTAGATCTGAAAAGATTGAATGAACGAACGAATGAATGATTGAATCCTCGGGTTGGCTCAGCCCCCGACTGGTTCCGCCCGCATGCTGCCCCCTAAGTGGTTGGATGAAATGTACCCCAGCTGTGGGGTCCCCTGCATCTCAGCGTGTGAGTGTGCAGTGGTGGGGAGGTGGTCTTTCAGGGCTGGGAGGGGCAGCAGCCCAGGCTGAGCTTTTGGGTGTCATATTCTGGGAGGGTCTTCATTCAGTCTCCCCCCCTCCCCCACCCGCCACTCGGCGCGGCGCCTCTGTGGGCCCGAAGACCGGCGGGCTCGGCAGTGCCCAAGCCGATCTCGGGACTACAAGCTCGCGCCTATAGGTGGGGGCAAGCGGTGGAGGAGCCTGCCCGGGTCCACCACGTGGGGAACGTGCCGGCGGAAACGCTGCCTTATCCCGGGAAGGTCGATCTAGGCCGCCCCAGGTTGGAGTGGGGGTGGGGTGCGGATGCATCTTCGGACGCCATGGCCCCCCAGCCCTTCCAGGACACGCCTTGGGAATTTAGGGCCGGGGGAGCGGGGTGGGGATAGGAGAGAAGCGGAGCCTCCTTGTTAGAGGACGTGGGGGGAAGGGGCGCCCTAACGGGAAAACGTGCGCTGCTCAGGCTGCCGGCCCCTTTAAGGGGCCGGGCTGACTCTGCGGCGGTTCCAGCTAACCGCGGGCCTGGTGCAGCTCTGCGGTCCGCGTCCCTAGGCAAAGCATCCGAGCCGCGCCGGGCGGCAGGACCCGGCGCGGGAGAGGGCGTGGTCCAGCCGGGAGCTGGGCGGAGCCAGAGCTGCGGACAGCGGGTCTACCCAGCCCAGAGAGCGGCGGAGAGCGGGAGTGGGCGGAGCCACGGGCTGGTGGGCGGGGCCCGGCGCTGCGGGCCTCGGGGGCGGGGCCTCGGGCTCCGGGAGCGCCGCAGAGGGAGGTGGGATGGGCGGGGCGAGGGCGAGGGCGGGGCCTATGTCTGCAGTGGGCGGGGCCCGCCGCAGAGGGGCAGTGCCGGCCGAGAGTCCTCTGCGCGCCGCTGCCGCGGCGCCTCCACAGCGTCTCTGACAGCCGCGGCGCTGGGACCCACGGCCCGCGCCACCTCACGCAGCCTTCGCGGCCTCCACCGCGGCCCGAGTCCCGTCCCTCGCCTCGGCGCCCACATCCAGGGGGCGGTCCGGTCCGCCGTCTCTGCGGAGGTCGCATCTGGCGCGCATCTGGAACCGCCCGGCCGGCCGCGCTGGAGCCCGCGCCCGCCCTGGCCCGGCCGCGCCGGGAGCCCTGCCCGGAGCTGGAGCCGCACCTGGAGCCGCGGGCCCGGGGCCCTGAGCCGCGCAGCCGGCGCATGGTGAACTCGCTGCTGTTCGGGGAGATGGCCTTGGCCTTCGGCTGCCCGCCGGGCGGCGGCGGCGGGAGCTGCCCCGGCGGTGGCGGTGGCGGTGGCGGGGCCGGGCCGGGGCCGTCGCCGGTGACGGCGGCGCTGCGGGACGACCTGGGCTCCAACATCCACCTCCTGAAGGGGCTCAACGTGCGCTTCCGCTGCTTCCTGGCCAAGGTGCACGAGCTGGAGCGGCGCAACCGGCTGCTGGAGAAGCAGCTGGAGCAGCAGCAGAGCGAGCGCGAGCGGCGGCTGCGCTACAAGACCTTCTCCCGAGAGCAGGCCGTGCAGACCGGGCCCGAGCTGCTGCGGCCGCCAGCGCCCGGCGCGGGGCACGGCAGCGGCAGCGGCGCGACGGCGGGCGCCAACGCCAACACCGTGGCCCTGGGCGGCCTGCCCCCCGGCGGCGGCTCGCACCCGCAGCACTACGGCCGCCTGCCCGGGACCATCTGGAGCTACACGCAGGTGCGGCGCACGGGCGGCGGCGGCGTGGAGACTGTGCAGGGCCCGGGCGTGTCGTGGGTGCACCCCGACGGCGTGGGCGTGCAGATCGACACCATCACGCCTGAGATACGCGCGCTCTACAACGTGCTGGCCAAGGTGAAGCGCGAGCGCGACGAGTACAAGCGGAGGTGAGTGGGGACCTGCCCTTCCCCCCACCCAGCGGCTCCTGGGGAGGGGGCGTCCAGGTCCAGGAGGCCGTGGAATGCGTGCGTTCGGGAGGGGCTGGGGGCGGCCAGCTGGTCCTAGCAGGTGGGCTGGAAGCTGTGTTTGCACAGCGCCCTACACACGCTTGGAAAACTCACTTACTAGTTCCAAGAATGGGGGCGGGTGCTTACTACCATAGGGGACACGTCGGTGCTGTCATTGGTCGGGGCCGGTTGTTTTCTAGGTGACATAATGACCACTGGTGTTTTATGTGATCTCATTTAATCCTCACACCAACGCAGAGTGTAAGGCATTTTTATCCCCATTTTGTAGATGAGAAAACTGAGGCACAGCGATGGAAGGGGCTTGCCAAAGGGGGCTTGACCGATAGTGGCGAAACCAGGATTCAAACTAGTGAATTGAACGACTTTTGGCTAGTTTGTCTCCCACTATAGGTATTTCCCCAAGGATGTAGGAGGTGGGCTCCCCTCCCTCCATGGGTGAAAAGAAGAAACTCTTAACCGACCCACTGGCTTTTTTTTTTTTTTGTCCCTTGAATGAAATGAGATCATGTGTTTGAAAATGGGTAAATCTGTCCCTACCCACTAGGGCCGGAGTCTGCCATCTTGCTCCAGCTCTGCAAGGTCCCGTTGGTGGGTCTGGATAACCAGACTACCATCAGACTGGCCACAGGCTTTCAAAAACCCCTCTTTTCACCCCTCTTCCCCCCACCCCCTACTGTCATGGCTTATTGAGTGCCAGCAGACGCAGCCCTAAAGGCGCACAGGAGGAGAGAACCTTGGGCTGAAGACTGGATGTTGATTGGACCCAGACCACCATCTCTGGCTAGTGTGCAGGGCAGACTGCCTGCAGGACTGGCCTGAACATTCTTGCCAGGTCCCTATCCCCCAGCTGGGAAACTGACGCTGCTTCCTGCCCGCATCCTGGCTGACAGGACTGATGGCTAGCTTCCAATAAGAGGAGAGGGGTCTCTCTGTAGCCTTGCAGGCCTGGGTGGGGGCAGGACCCTCTGCTGTTCCAGGCATGGGCAACTCTGCATTGGGAGCCTCGGCTCCAAACTCTAGGGCTTGGAGGGTGTTGTGAGAAGGCCCTTGAGTCCTGGTGCTCACATGAGCACAGAGGTCTGCTCAGGGAGCGGGGCATGGGTCTCCTCCATCACCTGCCAGGGAGATTGTTGGACCATCTGGAAACCTATTTGCTCATTAGACAGATAAGAATAATAAAATCTATCCCCAGTTGCAGAAGGGGAGAGTAGGTCGGTGGTGCTTTTTGGAAGGGATAGAGTAATCAGTTGATGTTATTAAAGATGATAGGTTCTGTCAGGCCAGCATGGAGCTGAGGTCCCGAGGGGAGAGTCTTGGGTCTCTCTCACGCAGGGCCTGGCTCTCTGTGGGGAGGTCTTACACCCCGCTGGGGACGAGCCACTCTCCTGGGCCCGTCTTCTCGTGAGGACTTGAGAATGGCCTGGTGCCCCGCCGTGGCCAGGGGGAGGCTACCTGTCTCTGTGGGCAGCTTCGCTGGGGTGGGGTAGGGGAGCAGGCACTTGCTCTCAATGGTGAAACACAGAGGGATGGGCCCTTCTGTCTCCCACTGTTGATTGTGTCGTCAGGCCTCAGGCTTCTGCTGTGTTTGTTTTATTGTGTGTTCTTTTTGGACCTGGCTACTCAGGAGATGGAAAAACCATGCCCAGTCTCAGAGGAAGAGAGGTTGGTGTTGAGCAACGCTCTGTTCAAGTTGCACCCCGGGTGTGGGGTGTGATGTCAGCTTCTGGCGCTGGCCTGGAATGAGACGGGCACTGCTGGGGCAGGTGGAGTGTGGGTGCCCCTCCTCCCGTCCCCTGGGCTGTGTGAGCACCTTCTCTTCCTCCATTTTTTGGTGAACTGGGGAGGTGCATCTTTTCCGAAGTCAGTTCAGGGCTCAAGTTGGATTTTTCCAAAGCAAGTGTACTCCCTTCTTTGGGACTCAGTTTCCCTGTCTGTAAAGTGAGGGGTGAGTGGGCTAGCACTGTGCTCCTTGAAGCCCCAGGCTTCCTTGGAGATGGTCTTGGGGTTCCTTGACTATTATGTTAAGACTTAATTTTTAAATTATGTTACAGTGTTAATAGGGTTATAAAAATGTGCTCACTTTTAAGTTCTTAATGTCAACTCATTGTTAATTGTTAACTTGTTAGTAGTTGGCCTCAAGTTAAAGCCGCCCTGCCTGCCTTCTCTATTTGTCTGAAGAGTACTCTGAGATTGCAGAGCAAACCGCTAAAAACCATTCCCATTTGTAGCCACTTATCTGTGTGAGTCAGGATTTTCGTGAAACCCTGCAGCCAAAACTGGAGATAGAATTAAACGCAATATGGTACTGTCATCCGTGGGTCCAGTTTTAAATGTTAATGAATCAAAATAGCCTCATCAACTTTACTGATGGAATTCAGAATAGGTCACTGTTCTGTATGTGAACTTACAGTATAAATGTATACCAGTAACATTCTGTTTTTACTTGTTTCTGTATTTGGGTTTCTTGTGAGAATTTGCTTTCAGGAGGAGGGCAGGCATCTCAACAACTTAAAAGAAAAAATTTAAAAACCGCTGGGCTAGATGATCTCAAAAGGTCTTCCCAGCTTTGACAAAATACAGTCTTGAGTTTGAGCTCCCAGCCCACTCCTGGTCCCCTGTCCATGAGAGAAGTTTCTCTAGATTTGCCTTTTCTGGACACTTCACATCAATGCAGTTACACTTTTGTGTCTGGCTTCTTTCACTTAGATCATGTTTTGGAGGTTCATCCACGTTGTAGCGTGTTTCAATACTACATTCCTTTAGACTGGTGAATAATTTTCCGCTCTGCAGACAGGCCATAGTTTGTTTATTGGCCCACCTCTGCAGTCAGGAGAATTTAAATGTGAGGAGTCACTCCTGTACCCCCTCACATCATCTCGGGTGCCATTAGTGGTATGGGAGCCGTGCTTTGGAAACAACACCAACCCAAACCAGAGCCGCTGGCCTGGGCCCTGTTCGCTACGGCTCTGGTTTTCCCTGGGGCCGACCAGCTCTGAGCTCTTTATCATGAGGGAAATGTGGTTGCCCAAACTGTACCGTCGACAAGGTTGTCAGGCGTTGATTTGGAAACCAAAACAAACATCTCTGTCCTGTCACCACCCAGTGCCACCAAAATGTCCTATTCTGAGTTTGCAAGCTGGGGGCTTTTCCCTGGAGATTCCTGCTGAGTCTGTCTGAACTTTAAACAAGTGGGGATTTCTCTGCATCGCTTCTCAGAGACCCAGACTCCAGGTCACGCTCTGGTACTAGGTGCTGTGTGACCTCAGGCCAATTGCTGCCCTCTCTGAGCCTTAGGTCCTCCACCTTTACAGGAGGGGGTTCCTTTTGGTGATCCCTCCCAACTCGCCCTATACTTTGGTCTGTGACTCAAAGGGGTCTGGGGCAGGGCTGTTCTTCCTGCTTCACGGACTGGCAGTCCTCCCCCCACTCCTGCCCCAGGCCCAGTATGGTTTGGAACTGTCTGGGTTTCCCTCCCTCCCCCTGCAGGTTGCCAAGTGTCTGCACCCCTGACTCAAGTCAGCATGAAGGGCTTGGTTTGTTTTTCCTTGGTGGTTGCGTGATCGGACCTTTGCTTGAGAGCCAGGAGGGACCACAGTGATCATTTAGCCTGATGGTTCCCAGAGGGGCCCTTTGGAACCCTGGGATCCAGAGCTGGGTGCCTCGGGGCAATTCTAGGGACAGTGAGGGGTGGTGCTGAGCACTTGGGATTTGGCCCCCATCAACCATAGCAGCTCTATTTCCCCAACTGCCAGACTGGTCTTCTGAGGAAGGTTCCATTGGAAAACAGGGTTCTACAGCTTAGAAAAAGAAAGAGAGAGAGAGAGAGAAATTGCTGATTTAGTTGAGTTACTTTCATTTTTGAGGTGGGGAAACTGAGGCCCAGAGGGAGCTGACCCACAAAGCCAAGTTGGGAAGACCTTGCCTGCCATTGAAAGCTTTCCCCACTACTCTGAGGTGATGCTCCTATCATCTGCCCTCGGTTGGGGTTTGGTAGAGTTTGCTCCACCTTTTTGTGTGTCTGCCTTTAAGCATTTTTTAAAAAGCTACTTTCAGGGATGGGAGGGACTTTTGTCACAGCTATTTCTGATCACGAGCCGGAAGGGGCTGGGCTGGCGTCCTGAATGAAGAGCTCCAAAAAGGGCTGGTGGGTGAGCCAGCTGGAGTGTCCCCTGCCTTTCCCCATCACGCCCTGGGAGGCCCTTCAGCAGGTGCGTGCTGGCCCCTGAGTGCCCCAAAGCCAGAAGACTGCCCCGGAAAGCTGGTTGCAAGGCATCGTTTCCTGCCACTTCTGTTATTCCTGAAGCTGTCACCGATACAGATTCTTTATTTCTGATTTTCCTGGGAGGCAGCGTGGGATGGTGGGAGAAGGGTTCAAATCTCGGCTCTGCCACTCTCCGTGTGACTTTGGGCAATTGCTTAACCTCTCTGAGCCGCTGGAGCCACCACTTTCTGTAAAAGAAGGGGAAGAACTTTGCTCCCCTAGGAATCGGGGAGGAACGAATGAGGTCCTGTGATAAGGCACCTGGGGCTTGGTAGGCTCCGGGTAGGTCCCCTCTCTGGCTCCCCGCAATGTCTGTTCCCTTCATTTTATAGGGATTTCCCGGCACCGTGCTGGACTGCCCAGCACATCCATTTCAGGACACGTCGCAGCTCTCTCTGTCCCGTGGAAGGCGCCAGACATAGTGTTGGGGGTGGAGAGAAAAAGGGCTACTTCTTTGTCCAGCATCTAAGGAGGGTGTTCTTCCTACTCTTAGCAGTTGATTTGTGCCTCCGGAAATCTCTGGCCAACCCCCCCACCCCCCGCCCTTTCTTCCAGCCTCCGTTGAAAGAAACACACAAACCCCCTCCATCCAGCTCCTCAGTGCCCCAGAGTCTCTTGGCTGTGCTGGCATTCTCTTTGGGGACATATTTGGGAGGGATTTTCAGAGCCTCAAGCCAGAGGCAGGGGAATGAGGTCCCAGAAAAGAAAGGGAAGCAGGAAGCCGGGAGACAGCTGACGCTGAAGATTCCTTCCCCGAGGAATGTGAGGCGGGGCTTTTGCCTTGGCCACCGGATGCGAGGCCCCTGGGCCCCCCCAGCGCAGCACACAGACACACACACACACACACACACACACACGCACACGCACACCCGGGCTCACACGCTCTCAGCCTCTCTCGGCCCGTGGCCCGCCTCCGCACACGTGTCGGTATTTGAAGGACATAGAAGGGGAGACCCAGAATGTGAACACGCTCTTTGCCGCAAGGAGATGCATTGACTTCTAGGGGAATCGATTTAAACTGTACCGTGTGTCAGGGACACCGCAGGCTGTGGACTTTGCCTTGGGAGTCCTGGCTTTTGATCACATCGGGGAGGCGACGCCGGCCTGGTGTTCTGTTGATTTCCCGTGTCATGGATGCCTGAAGGCCTGGTGCAGGGAAGGAGGCGCTGCTGTCCCCTCTGCTCAGCATCAGGATGCGTTGGTTTTCCTTGACTTTCTTCCATCAGGTGTTCTGAGCGCCCACTGCCTTCGCCATCACAGCAGGCCACACCCTGATCCCCCGTGGCCTGGGAGGTCTGCTCCCCCGCCGACTGTAAGCTTGTGGGGGCCGGCTCCCGGTCTGTGTACTGGCAGAGCCCAGCCCGGGCCTGGCCCGAGTCCATGCTGAGCAAGCATCTTGCAGTGAGGGAGGGCGCTGTGCCGGGCTGCTGCGTGCTGGTAGGCCCCCAGTGCGGCTGGGGGAATGTAAGGCCCACACGACACAGAGGGTCGACACAGGCCGTCCATCCAGGCGCTCACAGCTCCTGGAGGGAAGGGTCTGGATTTGGAGTCAGGAGACCCACCCTCCGGTCCCCCCACACATCAGTTTTAACAAATTTGAACAGCACGCATCACCTGGTGCCAGATGCTGGGCTGCCGGCCTAGGAGTTAAAAGCTGAGCCATGTTGGGTTAGTCACTTTGCCTCTCTGGGTCTCCGTTTCCTCATCTGTGTGCCAAAGTTGTGGACAGGGTAAATGGGCTCACGCAGCTATGGCACTTTATAAATGGGGAAGTTCTACAAGAGTTACATGGCAAGATTTCACAGGGCAGATGTGCGGGTGCCCTCAGGGGTGAGTGGGGCTGGCTTTGTGAAGTGGGCAGAAGTCAAGAACCAGGCTGGAAGCTAGAGGGAGGGTGGTCCATGCCTTTGCCAGCAGCATCTGGGTGTCATGTAGCCTCTGGGCATTGCTGGTTGTGTGGTGCTTAGAGGATTCTGGGCCAGATTGGCGGGGGGGACGCTGGTGAGGATTTCCTACCTCCAGTGGGCACGGGGCGTTCGGCTTCCTGGGCAGGATGTGGTTACTTACCCTAGTTCCTGGTACAAGAGACGGTAGTTGTCACCCAGCAGTAAACCTGGCGAATGCCTCTGGTCCCCTTGAGGGTCTATGGCCTGGCTGAGCCCCTGGCTGGTGGCACGGGGCAGCTAGAGCCCTGTGAGGCCATGGTCCTGGCTTGCCTGCGGTGTGACCTTCGCTTCTGGTTGCCCACCTGGGAATGGGGGTAGTGGGAAGACGGGCCTGCCCAGTGCCCTGTGAATCCTGTTCTCTCTGTAACTTTGTCGGAGTGGTCTGGAATCTGCACACCATATAATCTTTTGTACCTCGGTTTGTCACTCTATAAAATGGGGATACGTTTCCTCATGAGTTCTGCTTCCCAGGGTTGCTGTAAAAATCACCTGAAGTAATGGAGAAGGCATTTTGAAAAAGGTTTAAAAATAAATCATAGTGACTTAATAGCCACCATTGACTAAGCAACTACTATGTGCTGGGCTCTGTGATGACTTCTTTAAGTAAGTGAGATTTAATTATCATACAACCCCAAGAGGTGGGAATCAATTATGCCCATCCTATAGGTGAGAGGTTCTTTGTTTTCTCTTTAAAAGATTTTTTATTTATTTGAGAGAGAGAGAAAGAGAGGGGAGGAACAGAGGGAGAGGGACAAGCAGACTCCATGCTCAGTATAGAGCCTGATGTGGGGCTCGATCTCAGGACACTGAGATCATGACCTGAGCCGAAACCAAAAATTGGAAGCTCAACCCACTGAGCCAAGGTGACAGGTTCTGAGAGGTGGAAGACCTCTGCCCCAGATCTTGCGGCAAGCGTGGTCTGGGTCTCTAGACCCCAGGTTCAGTGTTCTTCCTAGCGGGGACAGGCTGGCCAGGTTTCATGGCACCGGAGGGCTGCCGAAGGCGGGTCCAGGGTGAGGAGGCAGGCTGAGGCATGGGGTCTCCCCAGCGCCTGTCACAGTATTACCACCACAGGTGGCAGGACAGGAGGCGGCTGCTACACTGGGAAGACTTCCTGCTGTCACTTGACAGTAATGATTTCTTGAGAAACCAGTGAGTCCCTGGCAACGGCAGGCAGATGAGCCTCCCGGGCCACCATAGAGGGTGGTCCAGCCCCCCTGCTCTCTGGAGGTGATCCTAGTGGGGGACCGGACCCTGGGTTGGGGGGAGTTCCTGGTCAGCCACAGAGGGTGGCACACCGAGGCTGGTGGGCCTGGCAGGGGGAGGAATGGGGGCGGGGCAGGGAGCATGGGTTATCACCTGGCTGGCACTTCCCACATGATCGGCTTCAAATCTTGTGCCAACTCTGCAGATGGAAACCCAGGCTCAGAGCAGAAAAGTAACTTGCTCCCAGTCACACAGCAAAGCCGGGGCTGGATGTGGGTCTCAGATTCTCAGTTAAGGCTCTTTTGATCATGCCTGGCACCTACGCGTGCCCAGGGCAGCGGCCAGGGATTTCTCAGGAGCTGATAACAAGCAGGAGAGAGCAACGGGCATCTGGTGCCTGGAGGGAAACTGCCCTTCACCCTGGGGTTGGGTCTCCTGAACTGGTGCTTTTGTTTGGGTCCGTGAACCTTGCCTGGGTGCAGGGAACTTGTTACAGTCATTCCATGCCTCTTGTTGGGGAAGCGGAGCCTGCTGGGTGTGGATGTCTGAGAAGCTGAGGTTCTCTTCTCCCGACAGTGGCTGGGCCTGGGCCGTGAGCCAGGTCCCGTGCTGGGCACTGGGGTAGAGCAGACATAGCCCCTGCCCTCAGGAGCGCAGAGTCTGGGGACACAGGCACATGTGACAAAGCCGTGTGGCAGGTACCTGCTCAGATAGTACCTGTGCACAGTAAGGGCACAATAAATATTAACTAATTAATGAAACAAATATTTATATAGCATTTACTCTTTGTCAGGCTGCATTCCAAGCAGTTTAGGGACGTTTGATTCATGTGACTTCATAATAACCCTGTGCGTTAGATACTGTCATTAAGCCCATTTTAGAGAATGAAACGGAGCCACAGAGACATTGACAGAACTGAGCCCAGATGCCGCTAGCAGGTGGGAAGCGAAGGTTTCATCCAGAAAGTCAGGCTCCAGATTGAGCCTTTTATTGCTGTACCCAGGAAGGGGCATGCCCACTGCACGTAGCTTCTATGCTCTGAGCCTCAGTTTTCGCTTCTGTGAAATGGGGATAGTACCTCTGACCTCATTGAGCTGTTTGTGAGATGAAATGAAGCGATGTCTGTGGAAGCACTTTATAAACTGTCAAGTGTTTGCCCTTGGGGTCAAAATGATTAGAAGCCTGGGTCCTGCCTACGCACGAGGCTGTTTCCTCCCCCGGCTTCCCTTGCGGCCTGGGGCTCCTCGAAGCCCCAGGAGATATCCCGTCCTCCCCTTGCTTTTACATTCATGCGGCCCCTGGGTCCCGGGACAAGCTCTGCTGGGATGTTGGACAGAAACCTGCAAAACTCGACAGCTTGGAGCAGAGCGTTCGTGTGCAAGTTGGAAGCTGGGAAGGGAGGAAGTTGAAGAGTGTGTCTGCTGCTTCTCGTTGCGTGAACTTGAGAGCGTCATTTACTTCTCTGAGAAAGGGGGATGGTCCTGTGCGTGGGTGGCAGGGAGCGTGAACGGGATGGCAGTGCTCAGAGGTTAGCAGCTGCCATCGCGGTTATTAAGTGAGGCTGGGGGTTCTGGGGAGAGGAGCAGGGGTGGGAGTTGGGTCGAATGGCCTTTGGAACCTGGCTTGGACAGGAGCCCCCCCCCCGCCCACCAAGGCTGCACTGGGTGGGGGCTGTCTCGGAGCTCTCTCTGAGACGCTGGCTCAGCGCACTCCAGCCTGCGTGCTCTGACTTCGGGATGTTCCCATTCACACAGCCCCCCGCTCATCTGCTGCTCGATGGAGAGACGCCCCCACAGTGGAGACACTGCCTTCTGCCCTCTTAACTGGCCATTTTTATTACTTGGGTTATTTAAGACGGTACTTGGCTCGCTGCCGCCTGTTTGCCGTCTTGGGGGAGGGGAAGAGCCACTGGTCTAAGTGGACCTTGTGAAATTCCCCGGCAGACAGACTCCTCTCAGGGCAGGGTTGGTGCATCTTCCCAGGCCCCCTGTCCGCTCCTCCTCTTTGCCCCTGGCCTGCTGTGGTAATGGGCAGAAGGCCATGCTGGGCAGTGGGGGGAGACTGAGTGGAATAGCTTTGGGGAAAGCTCGTTGCAAAGTCAGACCACAGGACCAGAGAGCCTTGGGGCTCTGGGTGGGACCCTGCAGTGCTCGAAACCCAGGAGTTGTGAAAGATGCCTGAGCCAGCTTAGGGCCAGTCAGGGAAGGCTTCCTGGAGGAGGTGTCACCTGCGTTGTGTTTCGGAGGTCTAGTAAGAGTGGAAGAGAAGGGAAGGGTGCTCCAGGTAGAGAGAACAGCTTGTGCAAAGGCCTGGAGGTGAGGTTGTTGTGCCAGCGTGCAGTCCAGAGCCTGCTGCTCAGGCGGGACCTAGCCTGCCTGCCCATTCTCCTTCCCTTTCTCGTCCTCCCTCCCTCCTTCTGCCCTTCTTGGCGCTCTTTGTTCTGTTTTGCTGCCTCTCATCCTCTCTCCTCTCCCCCCTTTCCCTTATTTCTTGTTTTGGTCTTCACTTGCTATGGCTGGTTCTCACCTCCCTGTCCCCTGTGTGAGGCAGGGGAGGGCTGTGAGGGGGTTCCTGTTCCTGTCCCTCTGCCCTCCTGATGCCAGGCCTCTGTGGGGGGCTCTTTGTCTGCTGCTGGGGCTTTGTGAGTCTGTATGTGCACGCGTGTGTCTGGGAGCCTTGGTCTGCACCCTGCAGACATGGAGCCCTTGGGGTCAGGACCCTGCCTTCGGCCACGCCAGACCCCTTTGTACTACCCCTTGTATATCATTGTGGGGGGCAGGAGAGGCTTCCTGCTGAAAGGGATAGCTGTTGGGTCTTGGAGGTCAACACTGGTCGAGGGAGACCTCAGCCCCCAGCCCCCAGCCCCCATCAAAGATGAGCCTAGGATTAGACACGGGGAGGGGCTTGGGGCCCGGGAGGCTAGGCTGCTCGCCTTACCTCCCGGGCCTGCCCGCCCTGCCTGTCCCTGCTCCCTCAGACCTGTGACTTCATCTTACCCCCCAGTGAGTGGCTCTCCGAGGTCAGCCGGTCCATCCCCCTGCTTCCAGGCACCATCATTCCCCTGTCGTGGCAGATGAGGAGATGTGCCTTTGTCTTTGAAAAAGACCTTCTGAGAGTTCATCCCTCAGTGTTTTATATTTTTCTCTCCACCCCCATGCACATACCTATGACCATTTTCAGATGAGAAAACTGAGGCCCAGAGAAGGAGAGCAGCTCCCTTGAGGTCACAGAGTAGAGTTGGGTTTCCTTTGAAACCCTGAGCTAAGGGATCCTTCCCGGGTCTGACAGTCATTTAAGGAGGGGTTTTGAAAACTCCCGGAGGCTGGGGCTCTTGGGGTGAAGAAGCCTCAGAGCCTGTGAGGTGGCATCCACAGAGACCGAGCCCTGCCCCTGAGCCAGTTTCCAGGTCCCGGTGCAGATGAGCCTCCCTCGGCCTGCGGAGGACACACCGGAGGGTGCCTCGGGCTTGTCTGCTTACAACAAAAGGCACTTCCCTGGCCTCAGCCTGGCGGTCTTAGGGTGCTGACTGACTGCCTGACAGTCCCTGTCTGCCACCGTGTGCTCTACTGTGTCATTTCTCTGTGCCTCAGTTTCCTCTTGTATAAACAGGATGACAAGATTCCCCCAGTGCTATCGAAAAGCCTTGCCCAGGCAGGGCCGTTCCCATCCCTCTTTTCTCTGGGGTGGGCCCTGGAGTGGGAAGGTCGGGGAATTTTGCCTTCAGTGCTGGAGTTGTGTGAACTGGAAAGCCGGGTCCCCCAGCCCCGTGGAGATCCCCGCTCTGGGGATGTGGCTGACAAATAGTCCTTTTTGCATTTGTACAGGTTTATGGGGAGAGTCTTAATAGTTTGTGCTTGGCTCTACACTTGTCTTCAAAGAAAATACTGACATTTAAAACATCAGGGCTTTTCCAAGCTGGGAAAATTGAGGCCCTAGCTCAGCAGGCTACTGGTAAGTTCAGGGGACCCCCAATTCATAGGCTGTTCCTTTCTGTGCCTTAAGGCATAGTAAGTCCACCGGCTTTCACTTGGGTGGGAGCTCTGACTCTGAATTGAGACCACCCTGAGCCTCAGGTCTCTCATCTGTAAAATGGGGATGACACCCTGAACTCACAAGGTTGTAATGAAGGTTCAGCAAAATAGGGCATGCCAGGTCCTGAGTGGGGTGCTGACCCCCTAGCTGTTATGGTTCTGTCCCTTCTGTCCCAGGCCCCATAAATAAGAACTGCCTGCCCCCTCCCCCTTCTGGCTACAGACTGGCCTTTTGTGTTCAGGGCACTTCCTTTCCCCAGCAAAGCCGCCTGCCTGACCAGCAAGGAGGAGGTCACATCCCCTCTCCTCCCCAGCAGATTGTCAATGCAGGGTCACTGGTAGGGCAGGACCTAGCATTCAAGGCCATCCAGCACAGTGTGTTGCCTAGAGCCTTTGGCTCTCAGTGGCCTTGTTGGATGGGGGAGTGTGTCCCTGTTCCTGCTGCCTGGAGGAAGGGCCGTCTCAGTCCCAGACTCCTTGTATGGATGTGGAGGCAGCCTCAGGAGGTCACATCCCTGGCCTGAGGTCTCACCGTGAAGCAAGGGCAGAGCTGGGATTTTAATCTGAGTCTGGCAGATTCTTCCGGACTACTTCCCGCCACACTCACGGGCTCAGTCTTCCAGGCTGGGCAATGGGCCGCACATTCCCGGCCCCAGCCCCTGGGCTGAGATGGAGGAGCTGGTAGACAGGGATTCGAGTCCCCCCCCCCCGCCCCCCCACCGGCCTCTCAGCAGTGGGGGAGGGGGGCAGCTATTCTTCCTTCTGGAACTCTGTAATGCCACGGGAGGATGGTTTCTGGGTTCTGGTCCGGCCCACAGATTGCCTCTGTGGGGCCTTGCGGGGAAGCGCGTGCTCCCAGACCTTGGCAGAGAGGTGAGTCGAAGGCCATGTTAGCATTGTTTTTCCAGGGGTGACGTCAGGGCAGCTGGTTTAGAGTTTCATCCGAGACAAAGGCTGCTTTGTAGCTTCTGCCTGGTTTGAGCCCAGGCACATCACCCCCCAAGGTGGGAAAGGAGATGGAAGGGATTGCAGGGCCCAGGCAGAGAAGCGCTGGGAGGCATGGCTCACCCTCGGCTCCTCCAAGAAGGAAGCCGGGATCTCATCATCCCAGAACGCTCAGCGCATGGTTTCCCAAGAGCATCTCTTACGCCCAGTGAGGTTCAAAACTTCATGGACGCGTTCTCTTGAAGGGTGGCTGTGGTCATGCCCATTGCACAGATGAGGACACAGAGTCTTGGCAGGTGGAGTGACCTGCTGTTTGTAACAGCTAGAAAGTGGGCAGAGCTGGTGTGGGAACGTGGGTCTCTCTGGCTTTAAAGATCACCACTGGGGTCCACTGCTGTTGCATGTCATTTCAAACCCAGCTTCGGGCGTGCACTTCAGAAAGCCACGATGGCCTGGGAGATGGCTGGAGCAGTTGAGTCTCATGGCTTTGGGGGTCCAGAGCTTCTGTCCTCAGGGCTCAGAGCTGGGCCACTGTGCTTGGAGCATGTGTTGCGAATTCAAGTATGCACGGGTAGGTATGTGCACATGTATGTTTAAAATAGAGAAGGGGATTGGTTGCTGGAGGGTCTGTAGTTGTGGGAAAGAGATCCAAGGAGGTCTTGTGGGCAAGTGTAAGGAATCATCCCAGGGGACGCCTAGGACCTTCTGCTCTTCCTTTTTAGGAATTACCCCACTTGATCATCCATCCATCTACCCATCCATCCGTTTGCAGGCCCTGTGCTTGGGCCCCGACAATGATGCTGCATGGGCCAGAAAGGCAGACTCGTGTTCCTAGCCAGCTTGCCAAATGACTGTTAAATCAGCGCTGCAAGAGTCCTGACAGATGTTTTGTTTCTCCCCCAACACACACTTCAGAGACGGGCAGTGACTTGCCTAAGGTTGCACAGCAACTTGGTGGCAGAGCTAGGTCTCATGGCCAGGTCTGTGGCCCCCCGGCCCTGTGTTCTCGCCTCTGCCGTGCTGAGGCTCCACTCCTGGCTGGCAGTCCTCTCGCCCAGCCCTGCCTCCTCGCCTATTTTGATGTGGTCTTGGGGCTTTTCTGGATTTTTCTGCAGCCTCTGTCCTGAAAGACACCGAAAGATGCCTGCTGGATCAGTGTGCCAGTCCCGGGCTAGAGCTGAGCTTGGCCATGCTCTGTCCCAAGATGACAGCCCGTCTGGAACACCAGATTGGCTGGGCACCTGAGTGCAGAGACTCTGAGGCCCTGCTTTACTTCTTGTGGACACCAGCTTGCTCTCCCCAGGGGTCTCCAGAAGTCATCTGGTCCTCCCTCGCCTTGAGGTTGGGACCTTTGCAGCTCCTACTAGAGATCTTACTGCTTAGGGAGGGCATTCCAGAGTCTTCCCCTGGAAGTGCCTTGTAGCTTTTTCCATTGGAAAATGCTTCCTGGTCTCTAGCCATAATCCCATTTGCTGCATTCCCGTGTAGCCTTCCATGGAGTAGGGGAATGGGTGGGCATCAACCTCCTGGGGAAGACAGCACCACTCCCCTCTGAGCCCCTAAGCTTACCCTCTTCCCTCCTAAAGGCCCTCCTGACTCAATGCACACTTGTTAGGGCATGCTCTTGGTTTAGGAAGGATCTGGCTGGTCCCTTTGGGATCCCAGCAATTCCTGGGAGGGTGGCACATGCCTTCTCCCGGAGTCATGGAACCCTCGGAGCTGGACGTGGCCCTCGAGCCCAGGGATCACTCTGGCTCCACCTTTCCTGATGGGGAAACTGAGGCCCAGAGAGGTTGAGCAACACGTCGAGGGCCATTGAGCCAGCCTGGTGGAGTTGGGTCTCCTCTTTCCCAGGGCAGTGCTGATTCTGGGGCTTGGGCCGGGGAGTGGGTTTTCCGGCCCGATAAAGCGGCTGGTGGCCTTCTGGCCTGGCAGTCCCTGCCCCATATGGGTGTCCTGGAAGCAAAGCGACTGGCTCTGCGCAGCTCCCCTCAGCTCCCCTCAGCTCCCCGGCCAGGAATCAGTGCCCTCCCCTGCTTGCCCTTTGGGTTGGCACATTCCTGGCGGTCTGGGACTACCCTCTGGGCCCAGTGGCGGCACCTCCTCCACTCCCCCTGTCCCATGGCTCTCTCTCACCCCACTGCCTCCCTGACTCCCTTTTGGCCCCAGGGAGGCCACTCACCTCCAGGGGTGGAGGGCATGAAGCCCGAGTGTACCACAGTGACCGAGTTACCAAGGGGATGCTAAGTCCTGCGCCTGGGACAAGAAGGGGTTAAGCAGCTCTGCCTGCTGGGGCTGGACACCCAGCTGATGTCCGGGCCCCTCAGGCCGACCAGGCCATCTGGCTTGACAGACGCCACACCATGCTCCATCTGTCCCCAGGCAAAGTCACCAGGAGGAAGCCTGCCTGCTGCCTTTGTTGGCTTACAGGGGTGGACGTGCACTCGGCTGTCTGTCCCTAGGAAGCCAGGCCTGCTGGGAAAGGGCTCACCTCTGGGCAGGCTGCCCCGGGGGTGGCTGGCCTACGGGTTTCCCAGAGGCAAGAGGAGGGAGAGCCGGAGCTCCTGGGGGGGCGGTCAGAGCTTCCTCGGGCAGTGAGGTCTGGAGAGGTGCTGGGACGGGCCCAGGGTCACACAGTGAGTCAGTGCAGGTGGAGGGACAGGACTCGCACTCAGGCCCTCTCGCTGCTCTACCCCATGGCTCCAGCTCCCAAGGTGATTCATCTAGTAAATACCAGTTGAGGGCCTACTATCTGCCAGGCACTTAAGAGAGTCTGGATACCGGACAGTGCCCCCCTCCCAGGGTAGGGGCGGGGAGCCCAGAGGATGAACTGTCTTCAGGGAAGAATGGCATGTCCCAGCCAAGCCTCGGACGCTGGACCTCGAACCACCCCCCAGCAGCCAGAAGGGGGGCCCCCTCACTAAGATGACGCTTGGTGTTCACCATCTTGTGCCATTCCCGCAACCTGGGAGGTAGGAACTGTGGCTGCCCGCATTTCCCGGACGAGGAAACCAAGGCTCAGAGAGGTAAAGCCACTTCTACTAGGTCACCAGCTTGGAAGTGGCCGAGTCTGTCTGTCTGATGTCCAAGTGTTTTGAGGTAAGGGGCAAGGGAGCTGTGTGAAAGGCCTCATCCCTTCCCATCCTGCTCCTTCTTGTCCCTCTGTCTTGGACCGTCTCCTTTTTCGGCTTCTTGCTCAGTCTGGGCCAGGGGTTGTGTGGCTGGGGGGGCGGGGGCAAGTCTCAGGGAGCAGAGAGGCTTTGAGCTGAGAAGAGAAGCCTGCTGGTTCCTTGGCAGGGCTGGGGATGGTGACCCTCTGCTTCCTCCTTGGCTGGGCACCTGGCAGGATCTGAGCAATGCTTGGGGGACCCCCTTTGGAGGATCTCTGGTCTCTAAAGGATTCCCTGCCCATCGGTTGGCTCTGGAGGCTAAGCCAGGGCTGTGGGAGCCTTACTTCAGGGGCCACATGGTCAGGGCCAAGCTGGGCCCAGCCCGGCAGGTCGGCATGGAAGCCTCAGCACTTTGCCCTTGCGGTTTGGAGGTGATGCAACTCAGGGTCCATTCTGACCCCTGGGAGACTGAGATACATTCTTTCTGACCTTCTCCCTCCTATTAATGAAGCCAGCTGGCACAGAGACAGGAGCCCAGGCTTTGGGATGGGAGAGACTATGTTCTAATCCAGCATTTGCCACTCCATAAGGGTCAGTAGGGGAGTCTGGCGTCGTGAGCTTGGGCGCTGGAGTCAGACTGCCTGGATTTGAGTCCTGGCTCTCTACCACTTTCGAACTTTGACCTTGCACAAGTCACTTCCCCTCCCTGGGCCTCAGTTTCATCATCTGTAAAATGGGCAGAGTAATAAGCACCCACCTCCTAAGCCTGTCGTGAGGACTGAATGAGTTAATAGTGCCCATCACAAACTACCACTTCATGATGTGAGCTATTTTGATTATGTGACCTTGGACAAGTCACCTCCTCTCTGTGAGCCTCAGTTTCCCTATCAGCAGAAACTAGAGGCTCCAGTAAGGAGCTCCCCAGAGGCTTTACTGTCATAGCAGCTTCTCCGGGTGTCTGCTCCATTTCTTTCCCCTCTGTCCTTGGGGGAGCTGACCTCTCTGTCCTCTGAGAGGGGCTGCCCAGCCCCACGGATGGGCAAGAGGGACATTGTGTGTGTGTGTGTGCGCGTGTGCGCGTACGCGGTGTCCCAGTGCCCTCCTCACTGGCTGGGCCCGCATGACGACAGGAGGCTGGTATTAAGCAATGAGTCTGTCCCCTCGAGCTGCGTTTAGTCACTAATCCCTCGTGGCGCAGACGGTGGCAGACTAATCACCTGTCCGGCCAGTTGGGACAATTAGGATGCTGTACACACAGGCAGTGTCTGCCCCAGCCCAGCCTCAGTGGCACAAGCCCCACGTGTAATTGGCTTCCTGGGTCCGTGTCACTCTTCTCTCCTTCCTCCCTGGCGATTGCTTAGGAATGTCTTCCTCCCCTTACCGCAGCGTGGCAAGGAAGCATCCAGGCTCTGGGTTCCGGTCCCTGCTCTGCTGCTGTCTGGCTGTGTGACCTTGGACATGTCATTTAACCCTCTGAGCTTCAGACTTCCCATTGACGAATGGCCTGGACTTCAGAGCATCCCTTTCTGACATCCTGGGATCCCATGTTTGGAGATTTCTTTCTTTCTTTCTTTTTTTTTTTTTTGCACACATGGAATCTGCTGTGCTTGCTTGTCCTCATATAACCCAGGTGGGGGTCATTGTCCCCCATTTCATGGATGAGGAGACCAAGGCCTGGAGAGGGGACTTGCTCAAGGCTGCAGAGCCTTGGTATAAATCCAGGGTGGGGTGTGTGCCAACTCCTGTCCGGTGGGCTCTCCTTGGCTTCAACCCCTTACTTGTGCAGGCTGCAGATGTTAAGGATAACTTGGACTCTGAGGCCGCGGGCCCAGGGCTGCTCGGGGTGCACAGCGCTCCCAGTGAGTGATGTGGCTTTGTGGGGGGGTTACACGGAGCTGCAGACCCACAGTGCTTTGCACTTACCTGGGGGGCGGCACAGTCACTTGGAATAAACAACTGGAGACCCAAAGTGCACATTAGGTTTCTAAAATAGCCTTGGGAGTTGCTGTTTTTTCCTCCAAGCTGTAAACATAACTCTGGGTGGGGCCTCCCCAGCCTCCTGGGCTCAGACCCCCCCCCGCCCCAGGCCTCCTGCTTTTTGGCCTGGGTGCTCAGAACCCCTGCTGGCTTCTGGGCTTGAGCAACAGCTGGAACCCCAGCATCTGAGAGCTGCTAAGAGTGCCTGATGCTGGGGAGGGGAGTGGGGTGGAGCATCTTTGGGGGCTTGGCTGGGCCTGAGCAGAAAGGCAAAGTCCTGGGGGTAGAGAGCTGTGAGCTCACCGTCCTGTCGTTTGTCCTGCGGGAGGTAGGCCCAGGTGACCAGGTGAGAGAAGAGCATTGGGGGAGGAGAGGTGGCAGGGACTGTGGAGGTTGGGAAACTGAGGCTGGTGGGGAGGGGCAGGCAGGGAGGTCATGCCCAAGGCCACACAGTGAATCAGTGCTGCACTGACTCCAGATTGGGTGTCCCAGGAACGGCCCTGGAGGTGACACTCAATGCACCCTTTATCCAGGAAACATTTTTTGGTGCCTACTGTTCAGGGCCCTGGCTGGGCTCTGGAGTTGCAGTTGGGAGCCAGAGACTGGCCTGATCTTGCGAGAGTTAAATAGGGAGACTGCGAGAGTTAAATAGGGAGACCACCTGAGTAGCAAGTGACTGGGACTTTTGGAGTACAGAAGGAGGGCACTTGACCTTGACCAAAGAGTCAGGGAAGACTTCCTGGAGGAGGGGGTATATGAACTAGGTCCTGACGTTGGTATAGGATGAAGAGGAGAGAGACGACAAAGGAGGCATGTAGAACAGAGCCTTCTGGGCAGAGTGTATAACACATGCGAAAGCATTGCAGGTGTGAGGTGGCTTGGCACCCCGGGAGCTGGAGGTGCCGTGGGGATGCTGTTTTATCTTGTCCCAGGCTAGCATGAGGCTGCTTGCTCCAGCGCTCATCACACACTAGGTGGGAAAACCTCTACCCTTTGGGAAGAGAGGTGTCGGGCCCATTTCTCAGATGGACCTGATCTCCCAACACGTTGCTCCTTGGGGGCAGGGGGCAGAATGCCGCCCCAATGAGGGTGAGGAAGGGCAGTATTTATAGGAGGGTCTTCTCCCACCAGTCTTTTGATTAATGGGGAAACTGAGGCACAAACCAGTGTTGCTGCAGGAACTAGGATGGGGGACCCAGGACCCTGCTCTTCCTTGGTTCCCGGAGCAGCTGTCCAGGCTCCAGCAGTGGCCAAGCCCCACAAGAATTCAGCCTTGTCACACACGGTGCTTTAGGGGGCACACATCCGCCCCCTTGACCCAGCACTCACTCCACCCAGATAACTGGACAGATACACAGATGTGTGTATACCACGAAGCTCTTTGAGGCGTTGTTTAGATTGTTAGGACTTGGAAATGACAGCACAGGACCCGTTAGATCAGTGGGGCCACAGCCACCTGCCGTGTGACCCGCCCAGAAGCCCAGAAGGATGTTTGCTGTATATTAAGTGTAAAAAGCACACTTAAGCGCCATGTCCTGTCTGATCCTGGATTCACTTGTAAAAGATAAGCTTTCCTAAGAAGGCACTGGGAAGGACGTGCAGCCAGTGTGAAGGTGATTCTCTCAGGGAGGGGGGACTGGGTGGGGTCTCTTGTTTTGTTTCACTTACATGTTCAATTTCTGGTGTAATCGTTGTGAAATACGCATGCAACCTAAACCAGAGGGAGAGCGAGCAGGTGTTTTTGTCTTTTTAAGGTTTAAATGGTTTTGATTTTTTGACTAACGGACACATATCATTCAAAATTGAAAAGATCCAGGAGAGGAAATTCTCATATACGCTACAACATGGGTAAACCCCGAGGACCTTACACTAAGTCACAAAAGGACAAATACTGTATGGTTCCACTTCTGCGAGGTCCCTAGGAGTAGTCCATTTCATAGAGACAGAAAGTAGAAAGCTGGGCGCCAGAGGGCGTGGGGAGTTATTGTTTAATGGGTGCAGAGTTTCCCTTTTGCAAGGTGAAGACGGTGGGTGTACTGAATGCCAGTGGGTTGGACACTTAAAAATGGTTATGGTGGGAAATTTTATAATTTGCATTTTACCATGACTTAGAAAAAGGATACAGCAGGGGACAGCGTGACCAGTCTCCCTCCCAGCCCTGTCCCCCAGCCACGTGGTTCCCTCTGTTTCCAGTGTGGTGGTAGATTCCTGCTTTCCTCCCTCCTGCCCCTGGGTTCGACGGGGCAGGGGCGACTCCCCTCCGCTCGTGGGCAGAGCAAAGATGCCGCCTGGCCCCGACAGCAGGAGCAGCAGGCCCTTCTGTCCCCGCTTCCAGGGCATGAGGCAGCTGGTGCCCAGACCGTCCTGCCTGTGGGCTGAGGGATTGAGGACCTGAGGCTAAGGGAGCCAGAGGTGCCAGCTGGAGAGAGCTCTGGAATTGGCCTCCCTGTCCCGGTGGGAGGGGGATACTCTGAATCCACTTCTTTGCCCCCACCCCCCAGCCCTTGGCTCCCTGAGCGGGTACTTGGGAAATGTTTGTTGAAACTGTCATGGGGGGGAAGAAGATGGTATCCAAGCCAACAGCCAGGCGGAGCTGGGCTGCAGTGGATGCTGTGAGGCTGTATGGCTCTGTGACCCCCAACATTCATTCCCTGGGGCGTCCTTGTGCTGGGTCTTCTGTCGGTGCTGGGATGCGGGCGGCGCTGGGTTGGACGCCAGAGTGATGGCAAGTCCTCCTGTGTTTTTGTCATTGATAACATCCGTGTATTACCAGGCATTGATAGCAGGGGTTCGGTTGGGCATCCAGGTATCCTGTCTGGTGCCCTGGGGCCCTGGCCAGTTCACGTAGTGGACTGCCACCCCAAGGTGAGCCACCCCTTCTCAGTGGCGGGAAGACCCCATCCCATGACTAATCATAGCCTCCATCAGTTGAGCGTTTACTTAGGAGCTGGGCTCTGTACTAAGCGCTTAATGCATACAGACTCGATACACCAGCCCTGCGAGGTAGGGGCTTCCATTAGCACCCACCTTAGAGGTGGGGAACCTGGAGCGCAGGTTAGGTGCTTTGCCCAGAGGCGCGTATCTGCCCTTCCCAGCATCCCACGCTCATGAAGGAAAGTGCCTGGGGGTCTGATGACAAACTGCAGCCTCCCCCCGACTATGGTTTCCATAGAGCAGCAGAGCCAGAGGAAACAGACCATTTTACAGATGAAGAGACTGAGACCCAGGGAGAGCTCAGAGCTAGCTCGTGGCAGCAGGACAGGGCAGGGAAGCAGAGCCTCCATTTATTCAGAGCCTGCGTATATCACCTCTTTCACAGACTAGAGCAGCCCTGAGGAGGGTCCTTCATGATCTCCATGTCACAGTGTCCAAGTAGGGAGGCTCAGGGCAGGAAATCATTTGCCCAGAAGCCTGTGGCCGGTCGTGTTGGGATTTGAGCCCATTTCCATCTGACTCCAAAGCCGGTGCCTCTTTTGCTGGTCACGTGCTGGTGGTCGGGGTGGGGGTGGGGGGGTTGGCGGGGCTGCCTGCAGATCAGACTTGGCCACTGGAGGCGGAATGCTAAGGCCTTTCTCCACCTGGGTTCTAGGGTCTCAGAAGTGAGTAAATGGGCAAAGCAGATACCCTGGCTAAGCAGCTCTTTTCCAAGTCAGTGATCGAGACCCCCATGAGTCCACATCTGTGCATCTGACCCTGGGGTGGTAATCTGGGCTGTGCTTGTGGGCATGATGGGGAGAGGGGTTTATGGAGCTGGTAAGACAGTTTTATCCCTGAGAGGCTGTTCAGCCTGGAAAGTCAGACGGACTGGGCTTGACCTGGAGCCAGGCACTGCATCTGGACCTCTATTTGCTCATCGGTGAAGTGGGCATGTGAACACTAGGCTCACAGAGCTAAGGTGGGAAAACAGTGACTAGACCAGCACGTAATAAGCATTTTCCAGTCAATGTAAGTCTTCCCCTTCTCCTAGGAGAGCGAGTGGGATGGGAGAGGCAGAGAAGTGACTGTTTACAGCTCCCTGGATGCCATGAGGAAGGCATGTGCCAGGACTGGAAACCCCTGATGGACATAGTGACTCACCCTGGGGAAGTCATGAAGGGCTCCCGGAGGAGGTGATGAAGGCGTAGCAAGCCTGGAAGAGGTTGGAAATGGTGCCCCAGAAACCTCACGGTGGCCTACAATTTGGGGTGCAGATTCCTCCTTGCCATGAGACCCTTTGAGTCACTTTCCTTCTTGGAAGTCGTCTGGCTTGTGTGTGGGGGGTAGAGCCCCCTCAGGTGTGGTTTCTAGATAGCGGCACTGGAAGGAGGGTGCTGCCCAGTGCACAGCTCTGGATTATAGGCATGCAGAGCTGTCAGGTCTCTCTGTAGGTGTTTCCATACATGGCACCGAAGTGGGAGTGGTGCTAGGAATCTGAGCGAAGATGGACACTGGGTAACTAGAACAGGTGACTCATAGAAATGGCTGAAACCTCAGATTGGCCCTGGGACAGGTGATGGGGGCTTCTCTGAGCCCACGAGAATGCCTTGTGCCTGCTGGGGTGGTGTTGTGAGACTAGCTGGCTCTGGTGGGTGGGACCTCTCCTACCTTGGTCTCTCTTGCCGTCAGGGGACCCTTGTCGGGACAGACAAAGGGCTGGCACATGCCCGTTCATTCTTGGGGAGCGTCTGGGGGCATGGAGGGCAGAGGCAGGACACCGGCTGGGTCTTGCTTGCTGGCAGTGGACTTGGTAGTACCAGCATCTGGCTCCTTTTCTTCTGCCACCCCTACCCCCAGGTGCCCCCGTCACCCAGCCAGCTGATGGTGGCATCTAGCTCATCATCACCACCAACCATCATCATTATCATGATTAATATGGCGGCATAGTGGCTCTGGAGTCAGCCAGTCCTGGGTTCAGGTGTGGCACCTGCACTGCGGTCCAGGACCACTCTGTCAGTCTCTGGACCTCTCTGCCCGTCTGTCATTGGGAGGTCAGGAGGATGAGGACGAGGACACCGAGTGTGTGCTCATGGGGTGCCAGGCACTGTTCTAGGTACCTGTCATACACGAGTCCACTGAATAGTTGGGAAAGCCCCACGAGGTGGGCAGTCTTACCAAGGCTCAGGGAGGGTTGGTAGCTTGCTCTAGGATGTATGGCTGGGGTTTGATCCCAGGACACTCCAGAGCCCCTGCCCTTCTCTTTACTACACACATTGGTTTGAACTCAAAGACTGATAGCCCAGCTGGCTTGAGACTTTGTGGTTTATCAGATCGCTTTGTGGTCAGCGTGGTGTTTTTGCCCAGGGACCACGGAAATTGTTCTCTGGCCTGGCTGGTTGGGCTCTTAGAATTTATTCAGCTGGACATCATTGTGTTAAGAATGGGAAAGTGATGCTTGAGGAGGGAAGGAACTTGCCCAAGGTCACACAGCAAGTTAGGGACAGAGACAGGACCAGATTCAGGGCTTCCTGCACAATGCTCACCTGAGGACGTGTGGGCCTGGGGCATAAGGTCCAGTCAAGGGCTTGCCAGCCCCTCCCAGCTGTCTCAAGGCCTGGTGGCTCCCGTGGAAAGCCCCAGAGGCCAACCAGCTGCCTTCACAGGGTGCCCCTGGCCACTGGAAACAGGGAGGGAGAGCATGGACAACTCCATGCAGCTCGCCTCCCACCTCGCCGCTGATGGGAACGTCTGCACGGGGTCCGTTCCCCGGGATCAGGGGCTGTGACAGTCCATGGGCAGGGCAAACTCTCACCTCCGTGCTGGGAAAACTATGGGCAGCTGAATTGCAGGGCTTCCAGGTCCCCAGAGTCGGGGCGGGATGGAGAAGTAGCCCTGCTCCAGCGGTCCGGGCTGTGCCACCCTGGGTCTCCCTCCCCCAGGCAACAGGCAGGGTGACAACAGTTGTAAGAATGGCCATCGTCTATCAGGCGTGCCTGTGTTCCTTCTTTTGAGCTTACCGAGTCTGCCCATGTACCACACAAGGTGGGACCGCCACCCCCATTTCACAGAGGAGGAAACTGAGGCTCCTAAGTAGTGGTAAGTGGGCCCCCAGGAATCACAGAGTAGCAGATGGCTTTCGCAGTTTGCCTGCCCTTCTTAGTGGAGTCCGTGGAGACTCCTCTTATCTTTGATTCTGGAAGGCCCGGGTCGCTCATGGCAAGCCTTGTCCGCTGGGCTCCCTGGACCAGGCTGCCCTTTCAGGTTGAAGGCAGGCCTGTGCTCGCATGCACCTGTGTGTGCGTGTGTGCGTGCGTGTGTGTGTGGGGCAGCATGGCGGGTAGGGGTGCACACGCGGAGTGGTGGCTGCTCACAGCCTGTGCGGCGGCCTTCCGCGGGCCATTACTGCCCGCCTGTAATGGAATCGGCCGCCCTGGTTAAGTGTGCACATTAATTTAATACCTCCTCCGTGGAGACAATCAGTTGGCATTTAATTTGTGTTTCCTTCCGAGCAGCGGAGTACAGCTGGGCAGCCAGGCTGCTGATGGGCACGTCTGCGCGGGGTCCCTTCCCTGGGATCAGGGGCTGAGCGCAGACGGGAGGAGGGCGGTGAGCCTCAGCAGGGCAGTTTCAGGAGGCACCTGTGAGGGCCGGGCTCGGGGGCGCGGGGGGCCTCTCTGCTCGCAGGCAGGAGCACCCAGCCCTCCTTCTGCTAGAGGGAGAAGGTGCTCACGGTAAACCACGTGTGAGGAGGAAGTCAGGATGGAGAGGGGAGTTTGAGCAGTTAGCTGCCTGGCAGGAGGGCTGTCTTCCCAGCCCCACCACCCCCACTGCCTTTTCCGCTCATCTGTGTTTCTTTTCTGCCACAAGTGGGAATTGTTTGTGATACGGGCCAAGGGGGTGCTGGGGCATGGGAAGTTGACTCAGTTGTGACATTGAAGCTCTCTAGGGGGGCTCAGCGGAAACTAAGAGAGTGGGCGGCTCTGGATCTTCATCTGTAACTGGGGCTCCTTTGACGCGCCCACTCTGATCTCCTGCCCGTGGACTTCGGTGAGACTGCATTTGAAGAAAAGGCCCCCTGGTCTGCGTATGGGCCGGGCCGCCTTGTCCCCCAGCTCGGATGTTAGTCTGGACCCTGGCTCTGCAGTGAGGCCAGGGGCAGGACACGGTCCATCCGCGTGGGAAGGGGAGCAGTGCCTTGTGCATCTGTGGGCGGGGCATACACAGAAGCCAGGGGGAGCCCAGGGGGGTGGGCAGGTTGGCCCTGGCATGCTCCTGGCCTTGGCGGCAGCCTGCACCCAGCTGTGCTGCAAGGGGGTGAACTCCCCGTCCTTCTGGGTGGAAATTATTGTCTGCCACCTGCCCTCCACCGGAGGCCAGGCCCATGCTTGCCCCAGAACGAAGTTTTCCACTGCGGGCTCTGGCCTACCCTCACCTGAGCTCGCTTCCCATCACCTGAGTGAGTCAGCCAGGGTGTGCCAGCGACTTACCTTCCCTGGAAAGGTGTGGACCGTTCCTGGGCCACGCTCCCAGCTCTCTGAGGTCTGGGCTCTGGAGCCACGGCTCACACGGAGCTGCCAAGCATCTATTGTCTGCTCTGCGCCGGGGGCGGGACTGGGTGTCTTCGTCCATACTGCCCACCTTATGTCATCCTCACAACCACTCTCCAAAGGGGTGGAGTGCTTCTCATCTCAGAGATAAGGAAACTGAGGCCCAGGGAGGGTGATTGTTTTGCCCAAGGTCACACAGCTGGGAAGTGGCGCGGGCAGGATTCAAACCTAGTCCTTTGCTGCCTAGGCATCTTTAGGACTTTCTCCCCAGCAGCCCCATGGCTGTCCCTGAAGCCTTAATTGTTTTTCTGGGGCTGTACCCACTTTCCTCTGGAGCTGGAGCCCCAGACCTCATTTCTCTGACGGCACAGGAAGTGAAAACTCTGTGAGTCAGCCCCTCTGCCAGTGACTTCAGCCTGGCTTTCCGCCCCCCAGCAGGCCAGGCTTTGTCAGTCCCTTTCCTGAGGCTCTGTGTGTCATCGGGAGCTGATAGGGGTCGGGGGGAGGAGACCCTGGCTGGGGGGTGGGGGTTGGGGGTAGAGGGGAGGCTGGCAGTGAAGCTGCCTCCCCCCTCCCCCGCAGTGGCCTGCCAGACTTCTCGTCCATCCTGTGGTTGTGGCGGTGGTTCTTCTGGTATGCGGGGAGGCCACATCTGGCTGGGGCTGTGCTGCCACCCCCTGTCCCGGCCCCTGGCCTCACATGTGTTCTCCTTCTGCTAAGGTAGTGGCCGAGGCCCCAGACCTCAGCTGCCGAGTCACTTTGTAGGGTCATTTCCTCTCCCGGTCCTCTTTGTCCTGACGTCTCTGCCTCCCCTCTTCAGCCCCTAGGGCAGTGGGAAGTGGGGGAGGGAAGCTTTCTCCTTCTCCCTGCCCCCTTCCTGCCCTGGAGTGGACAGAGCTGAGCGGAAGGCTAGTGCTCGGAACTTGGCTCCTGGGAGCCCCTGGCCCGGGGTGGTGTAGGCGGAGAATGTTCCAGGCAGAAGGGGTGAGCAGGAGGGCTGAGGAGTGATTGTGGTTCGGATTCATTCATTCATTCATTCATTCATTCAACAAATCCATACAACTGTTAGGCTCCTCACCAGGTGCAGGTGGGTTTTAGGTGCAGGAGTACGGCAGTGAGTGCAGGAATGGTAATTATAACCACTTCTCAGCCCTGCTGGAAGGGCCGGACCTCCGGCCTTAGACCCGACTCCTCTGAGGACTTGTATGAGGAGCCCTTCTCTGCGCCTCTTCTCCCACTAGAACAGGCCTCTCTCTCATGTTTCCTTCATGCCCCGTCAGGCCAGGGCACAGGGGGCCTAAGATTTATGAGATGGGTGCTGGAGGGCTTCTCCATGCTGCCCGCACACAAGTCCAAGTTCCCGATTTGTGGACTCCAAGTCTGAGCCCCTGCTCGCCCTCTAAACTGGTGCAGAGGCTCTCCAGGACAGCCCTTGCCCTTGCCCGCTACTCCGTCTGGCCGCTGAGCTGTGGGTCATGCTGGGCTGCACTCCGGGAGCTCTGGGGGTGCCATGCATCAGCCCCTTCCTCACTGGGATCTTGATTTCCTGTTCAGTTCAAGGCTCCAGGCAGTGGGAAGGTTTGAGCACAGACCACTGGAGGGATTGGGGCGATGAGTCACAGAGGGCAGGAGGCTGGGCTGGGGCCGGGAGATGCGCCCTGAGGTCCAGTCCAGCCAGAGCTGAGGGCTGGTCGCATGACCTTCAGAGAGTGTGGGAACAGGATGGGTTCTTCTTAAGTGTCCCTGGTGTGTGCTGGGGCTGTGTAGGTGGAGAGACCCAGGCTCCGAAAGATGGAGGCAGGTGCTCGGGGAGGCTGAGCCTGGGTTCAGACTCACATTCCTCCGCCTCCCTCCTCGTGAGCTGTGGCCTGGGCTAAGGGAGTGGAGGGCACTCTGCCATCCACTCCCTGTGGGACCCCGGGCCTCAGTTTCCCTATCTATACCCTCAGAGGTGTGGACTGGGTGAACTCTGGCCCCTTCCAGCCTTCAGTTTTGGAGATTCTCTGAGTAAAGGTGTGACGTAGACATGACCCAACCTTCCTAGCTGTGTGATCTTGGGTAATGGTCTTGGCCTTCAGCTTCTTCATCAGTAACATGGAGATAATAATTGTACCTGGAGGTGACCGTGAGGCTTGTTTAAGTGAGGTTGTGCACGTGATGCTCCTAGGAAGGGTGCCTGGCACATGGTGCACACTCGGTCCGTATTAACTGTTCTCTTAGTGTTCTTACCCTCCTCTTCCTCCATCATTGTCTGCCCTGCTGCTGCGTGGCCGTGGACAGAGAGCCCTCGGAGACTGCCATCCGGGGGCGTCTGCAGGGTGGGGAGGGAGAGGCTGCGGGGGGCGAGAGCAGGTCCCCGTGGTGTGGTGGGGGCACAGCTGGTGCTGGGGCGGGGCCTTGAGCACTTTCTGGAGGTGGAGAAAATGAAAGATGGAGTCCATCCCTGTCCCCCACATCGCAGCTGGCTCTTTGGGTGAGAGCCTTGCGGGATGAGGTCCCATGGCCAAGCGGCCCAGGAGGCGGGGATCCCGAGGCCCGGCTGCCTGGAACCAGAGCTCAAGGAGGGAACGCAAGTGACATCTGGGGAAGAGATGGCATTGGAGACAGTGAGAGAATGAATAGGATTCAGGAGGCTGAGGAGGAGTGGGGGAGGGCGACTGGGTTCCGTCCGAGCCTCTGCGTCCTCATCTGCACGATGGGGACAATCCTTGGGGGAAGGTTAAGTGGTGCTTTCTATTTTACGTGTATGTGAATGCCCGACATGGTGAACGCCCCCCAGAAGGTGACCAAGCAGTGTGCCTCTTCTCCCTTCTCGTATCCAGCACTTTAAGGAAGAAAAGTTGGAAGTTTCATGAGCCAGTAGGTCAGGGTGGGCAGGGGTGGCTCCAAGTGATTCAGGCCACCTCGGCCCTGGCTGGAGTTATCTCTGTGCTCTGGGCCTTCATCTCCCCACCTGTAAAATGGGGCGGGGGGGTGGGGTTCTCTGTAGCGTCACGGCCTACAGTGTGCGCGCCTTTGCTCCGCGGGGGCCAGGTGGGAGAGCCGGCTCATGGGACACGCTGTCGACCAAGCCCTGGCCCCTAGTAGGTGTGTCTCCTTCTGAGTGGCTCCTCCCTGGCCTCCGTGCTGCCCATCTTTGCTTCTGTGGGCGCCTCTGCCCGAAACACCCATCCTTACTGAAACCTTATTCCTGTGGGCAGATCCAGGGCAGGGGAGGGGACTGTCCCTGGGACACAGGTGTTGCAATTGAAGCGGCCGCAACTTGGTTGACCAGTTTTCGGTTAAGCTGCCTGCTCCCTCCGGGGCTGGGCTGCAGCGAATGCGGGGACGTCTGGGGCCCCTTAAGAAGCCCATCACTGCTGTCCTTCCACCCCAGTCAGCCAGAGCAGCTGAAGGGCACAGCTTTTCTGCACCGTCAATGCTGGCGCGAGCAGAGCCAGCCCTTCTCACTGTGGTGTGGGCCGCGGATTGGGTCTGTCAGGCCGGCTGCCGCGGGCACGCCGGGTCTGTCCTAGGTCGTCCGGGAGCAGGCCTGCCGGCTGCCTACCCACCCCGGCTTTGGAAGTCACAAAGGCCCGTGCAATCATTGGTACGAAGCTCATCTGTTGGGATGCGGCTTAGAAACACCAGTGAGATGTGGGGCCGCTCCAAGTGCGGTGTGTGGTGGCGGGTGGGCGGGGGGGTGCTCATTAGGAATGCAGTGTGTCCGCCCCACCCCAGACCTGCCCAACCCGGACAAGATCCCCAGGGGATTGCTGTGCCCATCACAGCTTGGGCCTTGCTGCTGCGTTAGGGCGCGGGCAGCGCTTGAGTCCCGTCCCGGCTTACTAGCTGTGTGACCTTAGACAAGTTACCTCACCTCTCTGAACTTCAGCTCTTGCACCCGCAGGATGGATTTGGGGAAGAATTCTCCACCCGAGCAGGTTAATAATACTTCACATGAAAGCCAGTAAGATGTGTGTGAGGCCCTGAGCTCGGAGCGTGGGACGCAGACTGAACTGGCCCGTCAGGGGTTCTTGCTCTTGCTACTGTCTGGAGATCCAAAGGCCTGGCTCGTGTTTTCGCTCCGGGCTGGACTCGGGGCAAGTCGCTTTCCTTCTCTGGGCCTCCTTTTCCCTGTCTGTACCATGGGTCTGTGGAGCCCTGCGGCACCTCATCAAAAGTTTGCTCGAAGGAAAAGTGAGAGTGGCCGGGTCTCATCTCGATGCTCCTGTCTGGGAAGCGGGTATGTGGGGATGAGAGGCCCCTGGGTGCCCACACCTCCGCCCCTCGCTGCCCGCTTCTCTGCGGCTCCTGCTGTTGCTGAAGGCAGGCCACAACCCTTCCCTGCACCTGCTCAGCTCAGCGGCTTGGAGCTGAGTCCCCTGCCTGCCCCCCACCCCCCACCCCAGAGCAGCAGGGCCAGGAGAGATGATTCAACTCAGACCCATGTTCTGGGCCTTGGCCTCCCTCGACAGAAGCCCCAGAAGCCCCGTGCTGCCGGGCAGGTGGAGGGTGGCCTGTGAACTTCTCCCCACCTGGGATCCCTGTCTCCCAAGGTGCGGTGTCTCCCCACACACCTCAGGGATCCCTGTCTCCCACTGGACTCCTGGCCTTGCCCCTGACATACCGGGTGACCTCGGGCAAATTGCCTATACACTCTGGATCTCAGCTTCCTTTTTGTACAGTGGGGGTACTCCGTGAGATGGTCTCACCTGGGTTCGACCCTTAGGTTCTCTCACTGCCCCTCCTCAGCTTCCTCTGTATCCTTCATCCCTGGTAGGAGCCCCAGCCCCCCTGCCCCCCAGGTGCTGGACCCCGAAGCCTGTGGCAGATCTAGGCCTGGCTGCCAATGCCAGGGGGCTGGTAAAGACCAGAGGGAATGAGGGAGAAGGGGAGCGTGTGGGGGAGAGGAGGAATTTTCCTCTGTGTGTGCAAACAGTATCCGTCTTCTCTTGTTTCCAAAAGCCAGTGACGTAACGCACCCTTCATCCATTCCTCCCTTCTGGCCTATTTTTAGCTGGCCCCGACAGCATCCTAAAAGGCTTCCAGACTTGCCTGCTCTGAGGCCATGTAGGGAGACGGCCATAGGGTGAGGAGAGAGAGGAGCTCATCTGTCTGTCCCAGGATGCAGGGAGGGAAAGAACCTGCCCCAGGCTTCCTCTGGAGAAGGAAGGGAGCTGGGTGGGGAGCCCGGTGAGGGCTCTGATGGATCCTGGTTACCAGTGCTCAGTTTGGAGCCTCCAGCCTGGGTTTTGAGTCCTGCCTCCACCTGTCCTCACCCTGACCTTGGGCCCCTGACTGTCTGCCTGGCTTTCCTTTCTTCATCTGTAACACGGGCTAACAGTACAGCTGTGCTGGGGGGTTGTTAGGAGGATTGAATTATGTCACGTGGAACGGTGCCTGGTGTAAAGTAAGCACTCAGTTAAGGTGAGCTGGTATTGGAATGGTGATTAGGATTATTATTTTTTTAAGACTTATTTATTTGAGAGAGAGAGTGAGGCCGTGGGGGAGGGGGAAGGGGCAGAGGGAGAGAGAATCTCAAGCAGACTCCCTGCTGTGCACAGAGCCCTATGTGGGGCTCGATCTCATGACCCTGAGAGCATGACCTGAGCCAAAATCAAGACTCGGACACTTAACTGACTGAGCCACCCAGCCGCCCCCAGTGATTATGATTATTAACATCCCATTCCACCTCCAGTTAATGTTGGGGTTACACCGTGAGCCCCTGTGTGCCTCCTGCCCTTTATTCTTTCCTGTGGGGCTTTAACCAACGTGTACTCGAATGAGACAATACAGAGAAAGCCCTGGAATGGGGCCTGGCACATCATAAGCGCTGACTAAGTGAGAGCTATATTTATTGTTTTTGTTTTAATGTAATAAAACAGGCCTGAGTTTGGATTCCAGCCCCATCCACTAGCTAGCTGAGTGTCTTTGGGGAAGACACGTAACCTCTCTGAGCCTCAGTTTCCTTATCCGTGAGACAGGGATAACAGCTGTGTAGGAGATTTTTTTGCTGATGAGGGTTGCCCCTGGACAGAAAGACTCCCGCGGAGCATGATGATCAGCACAATAAAAGTTTCTTGCGGTGCTGACTTCAGCCAGGCTCCTGAGTGCCAGCCTCCATACGGTGTGATGCACCAATGGCAGGAGCAGTGGTATTTGCACGGCACTTTACAGTTTGTGTGAAGGGGACATGGTGGTCCCTCCTGCCTTTGTCTCCCCGGGGTGCAGTGCTCATGCTGGGAACCTGGCACTTGTCACCCCCGCCTGATGTTATGGGTATGTGTCGACCTGGCTGTCCCCTTCCCCTACAGTGAGAGCTCCCGGAGGGCAGGCAGGGAGGGATTCACGGCTGCACCTTGCTTGCCCAGCCTGGGGACAGGCCCAGGGTGGTGCTGGCTTGGTGTCTGAGGGCTGGACTGGCACGGGGAGGCCACCGTCTGACCACCTGTCCTTCTTGGCTCTTGCAGGTGGGAGGAGGAACTGGCCAAGCGCATGAATCTGCAGACCATGGTGGACACGCTGCAGGAGGTGAGCAGCCCCGGAGGGCCCGGCCACGAGAGGCTTGCGGGAGCTGTGTGGCCCAGGGATGCAGTCTCCATGGGACAAAGTCGGAGGCCGTTCCCAGCTCAGCCCCGGCACTCCTGCTGCCTCAGTCCCTCCTTGAGGGAGCCAAAAGCCCTCTTCCTTGTCCTCTGCTTTGGACCTAGGAGGGGACCGGCACAGTGTTGCAGAAAAGCTTGGGGACGGGAGTAGGGAAGCCTGGGTCCAAGTCCCAGCGCTGACCCCAGCTTGCTGGGTGATGTTGGTCCAGTGACTCTTTCCGACCCTCTGCTCCCCACCTGAGTTCAGGACTGGATGGTCTCTTGAGCTGTCCTACCCCAAATTGCAGGAACTGACTTGGGGCTGAATGCCTTAGAGAGGGTGGGTGGCGTGTCACTGGGTGGGCTCCCGGTGAGAATATTCTTTTGCGGTTCTGACTCGGTAGCTCTGGGTCTGGGCTCTGCTTCTCACCCACCTGCCGTGTACCCTGGATGGCAAACTTCACTTTCTCGGCCTCTGAATAACGACCCCATGAGAAGGCAAGGAAAAGTTCTTTCAAACATTTTTAAAAATTGCTTTCCGATATTTAAAGCACTGATCTTCTAAGAGATAGAAGAAAGTAATGTCAATACGTAGAAGGAAAAGGATGAATGCCTGTTCCTCCCCTTTGTTTTATAACAGAAGTCTTTTTATTTACAAACATGACATGTTCACGGTCAAATATTTGGAACATTCAGAAACAGAGAGAGAAGAAAATAAAACTCTCCTCCAGTTTTACCTGCCCTCCTCCCTGCACACTTGATAAATTACCGGGAGACCTTCTGTCTTTTCTGTGCAAACACACATGTACTCTACATGTGTACATGTGTTTGGTTACATGGACACACGTGGCGTTGCCATTTTTGAGGTGGGAGATGGTCAGCTATTGGCAATTTCACATGGACCGAGCTCACATTTTGACCTATTAGAATCACTTGTTCCACCAACCTGGCTCTTTTTCTTCTTAATGTCTGCTGGGGATTTTTCCACATGATAGATATTCCTTGGAGAGGTGTTTTAAGCTGAGTGGTGCCCTGCAGTGAACTGGGCTTGGCGGGAAGCCGGGCAGGGGGGAGGTGCTCGGCACCCCTTTCCTGGCATGCAGGTGCCTGGCCTGTTGGACATCAGGTGTCCAGGGCTGTGGACTCCGGTGTCCAGCCCCTCGCACCCCTCTGGGTGCCTGGTCCCCTAAACCCGCCCCCAACTCTGTCCTGTGTAGGCGGCGCAGGAGGCTGAAGCTATCCAGGAGGAGATGAACGAGAAGATCGAGCGGCTCAAGGCCGAGCTGGTGGTGTTTAAGGGGCTCATGAGTGACGTAAGTGCCACTGGCTGCCGCCCCAAGCGTCATGACACCCCCCCCCCCCAACACCCATCATGCAAAATGCTTCATTCACTCCGAGGCTCCAGAGCTCGGCTTCTAGTTAGAGTCCTGGCTGGCTGCGTTTGCCCCGTGAGGATGACGGATGCATCGGAGACCAGCCCCCCTCACCCCACTTCCGCTTCCCTTGGTCTGAGTAGAGATGCATTAATCTGCTGCTTAACCCATCCCGCCCTCCCCTGGGCTCCTCTGACGGTCTGTTTGTGTTTGCTCCGACTCTTCCCAGGTCGCCACATTGAGGGCGGGTGGTGGCCGTGGGCCTCGATGTCTGGGCACAGTGGAGGGCCCAGTGGCAGGTTGCAGGAAGGCCCCTGGGTCCTGTCTCTGTCAGCCGAGGAGGCTCCCCAGGCCAGCAGCCTGCAGCAGGGTTGCTTTGTAAAGTGGGGGAAGGCCAGCGTCTGCATCCTTTTGAAGACTGGAACCTCTCTGAGTGACTGTGGGTGCCGGGAGCTGTTGGCAACCAAAGCCTCCTTCCTGCTGGGGACCCAGGTTTCCTGCCCCCTTCAGGCAGCGGGCAGCATGTAGGGAGGGCCGCCAGAAAGGAGAAGGAGCCCGATGGCGGGTGACTCAGCCTGGTGTGGCTTCTGGTCCTGAGGGTTGTGGACCTGGGTGTGGCTGGCAGAAGCCTCCGGGGGAGGGGGCTGCTGGGGGAGCCCACCTGGCTTCCCCTCACTGGGGTCCTAGGGGACCCCCCTCATCTTTGGTGAGACCCCGCGGCCATGGGAAGAAGCCTGGGGAGAGCGCGCCACCTTGGCAGGCCCCTCTGTGGGGGGGGGGACAGGTGGGGCACAAGGGGTGGGAGAGAAGGGAAGTCTTTCAAGAGTGGGAGGTGTCTTTCTTCTTTGCTCTGACAAAATAAACACTGGCACTGTGTCTGTTGAGAGGACGCCTTTCAGCCCTTAGGGAGGCCGGCAAACATGGCCTCACATTGTCCACTTGGCGCCAAAGCCTTTAGCTCCCACGACCTCTCCACCCCCTCCCCCAACCTGAGCAGCGCTGGCCCCACCCTCCCCCCCAGAAGCTCCAGGCCCCCACCTTGGACTCGGACTCGGGGTTGCGCACCCCTCTGCCCAGCAGGAGCCTGGGAGCGACGGCCCCGCCCTGCCCCCCCATGCTCGCTCACGTAACCCCCCTGCTGTCCTCCCTGCAGCCCATGACAGACCTGGACACAAAGATCCAAGAAAAGGCCATGAAGGTGGACATGGACATCTGTCGCCGGATCGATATCACGGCCAAGCTGTGCGATGTCGCACAGCAACGGAACTCGGAAGACGTGTCCAAGATCTTCCAGGTGAATAGGGTCACCCTGCTCACCAGCCGCCACTCCCCCCCTACCACTGCCCCGTCCCAGAGTGCCCGGCCTCTACCCTGCATGGCCAGGCCCTCTTCCCCTCCAGTCCCGCCCACTCCCCTTCCCCCAGAGCTAGCTTCGGCCCCCACTCTGGCCTCCCCAGGACGACATAGAGTCAGGGACTCGGCGACTCGTAGGCTCTTCGGGCTGAATGCTTCATCCTGTGGCTGAGGAGGCCACTCGCCCAGCTGGGGGACGTGATGGGCTCAGGGAGGGACAGGCCCAGCTGGGACTGGCACTCAGGTCTCCTGACCCTCGGGGGCTTGGTCCACAGGCCTGCTGGGCGCCGTCGCCAAGGTTGAGAGCCCTGGCCAGGCTGTGGGAGCACCCGGTGAGCTGGCTCAGCCCTGGTAGATGAGCCTCAGAATTCCCGAGAGGAGCTGGTGGCCTCTGTTTTTCGTTCCCACTGAAGAGTCTCTCAGGGCCCATCCCCAGCCCTCAAGGAACAAGTGTGTGTCCCGAGAGAAGGCGATGGGGCAGTTTGCACTGGTGGGCTGTCCTCCAGGGAGGGCACATGTCATTCTCCAAAGGCCGCTTCTTGAATTCTGGGTCATGGTTTGGCTTTTGCTTGAGCCCAGGGCAATACAGCGTGTTGTCGCTTTTAAGTGTGTGACTTTGGGTGTAGCAGGAGAGATCTGGGCTCGTCCGCCTCCGTGCCTTTTTGCTGCCCCTCTGCTGGGAAGCGGGGTGACCGTTCCAGGCTTTGTTCGGTTTGCTCGTGTCTTGTCTGCTTGGAGTGGAGGAAGCTTGGTGACCCTCGGGCTGCCTGCCCATTGCCTTTGCATGTGAGCAGGAGGGCTCTGAGGCATGGAGCCCTCTGGGCCTCTGTGAGGGGTTCTCTCTCTTTCTCTGGCTGGCTCTGAGACATCCCGGGGGACTCTGCACCCCGGTCTGGCCCGCTGCTCTCCCCAGATCCTGCAGGTGCTGCTCTGGTGAAGGGCCCAGCTGAGCCGGCCCACCCACTGCGGGAGGGAAGGGTCCGGGCCGTCTGTCCTCCCTCCTGCATGCGTCCCACCTCACGCTTCCTGCTAATGCCGCCTGCTTCTCAGAGGAGTTCCACATCTTTCCCAGCAGTGGCCGCCCCAGCCACGCTCCATCCATCCCACGGGGTGCCGACTCCCTTCCCGGCCCACCCTCCCTCCTGGCAGAGCGTCCCACTTACCTCCATCTCTTCCCTCCCGGGCCAGGTGGTCCCCAAAAAGAAAGAGCGTAAGGTGGCTTCGGACGATGACATCTCCGAGCAGGATGGGGAGGTGAACCGGTTCTCGGACGACGAGGTCGGCTCCATGAACATTACAGACGAGATGAAACGCATGTTCAACCAGCTGTGAGTATCTCCGCTGACCCGGCCCCCGGGGCTCCGTCCACTTTTCCAGGCTGCCGGGGGCAGGGCTGCAAAGCGGTGGCCTGCTCTGACAGCGCCTTGTCCGGCCGGCGTGGGCTTCCGAAAGAATCTGGATTTAGTCTCAGCGTTCATAATTTGGGGAGTTCCACATGTTCAGAAGAGGCTAAATGGTAGCGGTGGGTCCTATGGGCTCGAGCCTTACACTCCCACCGGTTTTCCCCGGAGTGGGATCGCTGGGCCGCTCGCCGCACCGGGGCCCACCATGCTGGCCGAGGGCGGGCTCCTGACAGCCACTGAGTGTCCTCCGTGGGCGGGCGGCTTTACAAATGAGGCTTCGGTGACTCCAGACAGTGAGCCGAGGAGGTTGGATTGCCACACCCCTTGGTACGCGAGGATGCGGAGACGCACAGACCGGAGGCCCTTGGCCACGACTGCTCCACTTGTGTGGGGCGGAGCTGGGGTTCAGAGCCAGGCCCGTCTGCCGCCTGAGTTCCGTCCCGGAGATGCTGGGGGTTAGCGGCGGAGTCCGGGGCTGGCTCTGGTCGGTGGTGGGCTGGGGCCGGCCCGCAGCGGCTCACGAAAGCCGATCGTGCACGCGGCCACCCACTCCAGCTTCAGCCATGGCACAGAGGTAGCTGAATTCGCCCCAGTGGGACACTGGCAGATACTTGCCCTCGGGGCTACCCTCCCCTCTGCTGCCAAAAGCTGGTTTACTCGAACCTCATTGGGTGGAGTCGCCTGGGGCAGGGAGACACTGTGGCCTTGGTCTGTCCAGGGCCATATTCTCCATCCGAGTCCGTCTTTGACTCTAGTCCACACGGGGCCCTGTGGTGGGGTGGGGGAGGGGAGAGGAGGGTGCCCCTGCGGGCATTAGGTGACTTGCCTGAGGGCCTGGAGTCGGAGGGTTGGGCTGCGACAGGGTGTCTGGGGCCCACATTTATTTCCTCCTGCCCCTCTGGTGGCTCTTGCCTGTTCTGTCTCTGGAGCCCCCTGCAGTTGGGCGCCCGAGCCCTGAGAACTCCGCTTTCCCCCAGGACTCTGGGTTTCCAACAGCAGGCCTACGTTTGAGCTCTTGGCTCTAAGGAGCCGTCACAAAACCCCACAGAACCCCTCCCCAGGGGCTCGTGTCTTTTAGGCAGTGGCCTCTGACATCGTACTCGGTTCAGAAGCCGGGGCACAGGTCTCCCCGGCTGCTTCCTGCAGAGCCCTGGGTCTGGCTTAGCATTACAGAGTCCAGAGGCCACTCAGCCCAGCCCTTTCACATTCAGATGGGGAAACTGAGGTTCAGAGGAGCGTGCCAGGAGTTGGAACAGAGCTGGGCCCCTGGCACGCGGTTGAGTCCTTTGTCCCCAGCTAGCTGTCTTTGCACTCAGAAGAGAGTCCCCCTCTGCCCTCTCTGCAACACCATCTCTGGCCTGGTCCCTTTGCTGCTGAGCCAGGTGACTCTTAGGGAGGCAGGAGTCAGACCCGGGCGGGGATGGGTTTGTGTGACACTTCCTTGTACTTGTCATTCCCTGGGAACAGAACTGAGGTGGTGCTGTGTTTTGGGGGCTTGCTGTTGGAGCGGGACAAGGAGACTCCTGGACTCCTGATTCCGTCTTCCGACATCCCCTCCAAATGTCGTATTCTCATCTTTTGGTGATGACAGGGGCTGTGGAAGGGACCCTTGACTGGATCCAGGTTTTCTGAACGTGGCGCTGGGCGTTCCTGAGCCTGAGGCGGGATTGTCCACCCCACACACCCAAGCTGGGTTCATTTGGGTGAATTAAAGGGCTTCTCTGAAGAAATTGTCCCCGTTTGCAGAAAGCCCCCAAGGGATAGTTAGGCTGCCTGGGAATGGGGTGGGCTGAAAGGAACAGTTCCAAGAGCTGGGTCTGGGGACTCCCTGGCAGCACTACTATGGTACAAAGGAGGTCCGATGCTAAATCGGGTGCCTGGGGTCGACAGGTCTGAACTAGGCTCAGTATCCAAGTAGATTTATTGGGTTGTAAAGTTGTCTGGTTAAAAAAGACCAAACAAAACAAAAATATATATATGTATTTTTTGTTGTTGTTTTATATATATATATATATATATGTATATATATATATTCTTTGATCATCCTCTCCACCCTTGCAGTTCTAGCCAAGGCCATGCTGACCCCACCCTGGGCAGGGCCCTGACCGCCCCCCCCCCCCATATCTCCACCGGCTATGGGCTGGGCCGAGACCCAAGCCAGAGGCTACCCCCCGCCAGTTCCACTGAAGTCTTTGAATAATGTGCCCCATGTCAGGGCTGTTTTGTTTTGATCAAAATCTGTTGATTGGGCTTCAGACCAAGGAGAAGGGGAGGAATTTGCTACTTTCCCTGCACCATGGCCAGCTCCTCAGCCCTGCCCTCCCGATCTCCCGACCCTTTTCTCTTGCCCATCTTCCTGTCCTTTCTGGCTCCCCATTCCTCAGCTGGGTTTCCTTCAGATCCCAGACGCTAGAAAGGAAGTGAAGTCAGCGGTCGAGTATGTGTTGCGGTGACGGTGGACCCCAGGGGCTAATCTGGAGCTAGTCCAGGCCAGCAGCGCCTTCCTATGCTGCTCTGCGCGCCCCCCCACAACTCTGGTCCTTGGGCTCATGGAGCCACCTATAGGCTCTGGCAGAAACTGCTTTTTGGTGGGGGACCTGGCTCCAGGGGGTGCTCTAGGCAGCTTTTAACCAGAAATTCTTCTTGGGCCCTGCCCGGTGGTCCCCCAGCCTGATCCGTCATGGGATGGTAGGGAGCAGTGCCCTGGAGGATCGGGGGTGTTGACAGAGAGCCCTGGGACCCACATTCTCCTCTGCGGCTCATTCGATCCATCAATTGACTTAAGCCCTGTCGATATCAGCCATCCCATCTGATCAAGTTCCCCTTCAGCTGGGGGAGCCAAGGCATCTCCAGAAACCCCTCAGTCCCAGGCAAGTCCCTATGGTCCGTTATCCTACTTCCAGTTCCAATGAATAGGGAAGCCCTGAATTTGCTCAGGCTTTGAATCCAAGCCCGATTTCAAGCATGTATTGGTTCAGAAGTCTACCTAATCCCTGCGCCCTTCAGTTTTCTCATCTGTATGCTTAGCGGCCAGTCCCGCACCCAGCACGTAATGGGTGCTTGGTGTATTTTACTGGGGGAGGAAAATGCCGTCGGAGACATCTGGTTTTCTGCCCCAGTTTCTGTGACAGGCTAGCAGTGTGACTTTGGACAAGTGAGTTATTCTTTCTGAGCTGCAGTTACCCCATCTGTAAAATGGGCATGATAGCAACCTTTCCGAGTTGTGGAGAAGACTATAGAAATCGCCTCTTGCAAAGTAGGGGCTCCAGAAATGAGCTATTACGTGAATGAAAACAGTCACCAGATTGGAGTTGGGAGGAAAATATCTTTAGTCTCCACTGATTAAAGAGTGGCATCTTTACAAAGAGACATTTTAAACGGTATAAGTAATATATCAATACTTTCTGCGTTTTTTTTTTTTTTTTTTTTAGATTTTATTTATTTGACAGAGAGAGATGCAGCAAGAGAGGGAACACAAGCAGGGGGAGTGGGAGAGGGAGAAGCAGGCTTCCTGCTGAGCAGGGAGCCCGATGGGGGGCTCGATCCCAGGACCCTGGGATCATTGCCCGAGCCGAAGGCAGACGCTTAACGACTGAGCCACCCAGGCGCCCCACTTTCTGCATTTTAAAAGAGCTGACCGCCCCCCCCCCCCCCCAACACGCGGGGGCCCCCCTTGGCCCCCCCCCTGCCTGTGGGGGACGGCCCCCGGGCAGGGGGGTCCCCCTCGGGGCGGTGCCCCCCCCCCCCCCCCCCCAGCCCAGCCTCTGGAGCCAGGCTTTGGGTCAGCCCTATCCTCCGCTGTCATCCCACAGGCGGGAGACCTTTGATTTTGACGATGACTGTGACAGCCTGACGTGGGAAGAGAACGAAGACACACTGCTGCTCTGGGAGGACTTCACCAACTGCAACCCAACCATCGACCTGCAGGGCGAGGTGAGACCCCGGCCCGGCTGCCCTCCCCTGTCCCCGCTCATTCCGGCAACCCGCGCCACCCGGCTCATTGTCCCCTGTGCTCTGTGTCCCCAGCAAGAGGAAAACTTGGGCAACTTGATCCACGAGACAGAATCCTTCTTCAAGACGAGAGACAAGGAGTACCAGGAAACGATTGGCCAGATCGAGGTGAGGGCTTGGGCTCTGGAGCCCTCTGGTGAGGCTCCTGCGATGTGGGGTCTCGATTGTTAGTCAAGGGGGATGGGGTGCTGGAGGGGTGCAGCGGGCACAAGGTCGTGAGTTGGAGGCCTGCCTGGCACCAGGCGGGTCCTGTCCCTCCTAGGGCCTTGGTTTTCTCGGGTGTAAAATAGATCACATGGGGGTGGTGATCCCTGTCTGTCCCAGAGAGTTTTTTAAGTTACTCAATGGAGATAGTGATCCCAAACAATGAGAGAAGACATTTGAGTGACATCGAGTGACGCTAGGCACTCAGTAAGCCCCCCGGTACCCACATGCCCTCTGTACATGCCTAGAGGTAGCTAGGCGCCTCTAGCCTGTGCAGTGGGTACCATGCACCCCATTATGCAGAGGAGGAGATGAGATTGACAGAGACCCAAGTGGCTGGCCCAAGGCCTCCAGCTGGGAAGCAGCCTTCAAGCCTGCTGTCTGCACATGTGGCCATGTTTCAGTGAGAGTGACTGCTGGAGAAAGAGAAGGCTGGCTCCTTCCCTGGGGGCTGTGTCATTTGTAGAGGACAAGGGTCAGAAACATAACGGAGACCTGAGAACTTTCCTCCGCAAGTCCATAGAAAGCAGTGCGGGATGCTGAGCGGGGTGGAGTTGGTAGACCTGGCGAAGGCAGCCCCTAGGGTCGCTAAGCAGCCATTCCCCTTTCACTGGAAGCAGTTCTGGGGGCTGGGGGCTGGCATGCAGGGAGCGGAGGGCATGGTATCCTCGGGGTGGGGGGGGGCTCGGCACAGTGACCGCCGAGGACGTGTGGAGGAAGTGGCCGAGGGTTCTGGAATGAGAGTGACTTGGCCTCACGTCTCTCCCACCTGGGGCCTTTCAGCTGGAGCTGGCCACGGCCAAGAGCGACATGAACCGACACTTGCATGAGTACATGGAGATGTGCAGCATGAAGCGCGGGCTGGACGTCCAGATGGAGACCTGCCGCCGGCTCATCAAAGGCTCTGCAGACAGGTACCCAGTCCCGTCCTCCCTGCGGGTTCAGCGATTGCGTCCTTGCGGGGTATTTGTGGGGCTGCAACTTACAGCCTGGACCATCGCATCTGCCCAGCCCACCTGTGCACCTGTCCACCCCTCCCTCATGTACATCTAGTATTGGCCACCTGCTGTGCGCTGGGTGACTTACGTGTCTGATCTCACGTAGATCTCTCGGCAGCTACTTGTCATGTCCAAGGCCTGCTCTGTGCCAGGCCGCGGGGACAGTGATGCACAGAACAGTTAAGCCCCTGCCCTGTTGGGGCTCGTGCCCCACTTTCTGCCCAGTTGTTGGGCGGAGGAGGAATGCAGCTGCTGGTGGGGCTCCTAGGGTCCGTGGGAAGCAATTTCCCTTCCTTTCCCGTCCTCCGACCAAGGGCCACTGGGTCTGTCCCCAGGAGACTGACATGCCTCAGGCCCCTTGTATTTGCCGGGGAACGCCAAAACAAAGACAGAGCCCCTGCCTTCTAGGAATGCGCAGCCTTTTGGGGGGAGAAAGATATGCCAGTAATAAAATGAGATGATACATGAAAAATGCTGGGCATAAAGCACAAATATGTTCATTGTAATCGTTCCTCTTTTATGACTGTGGTTCAGGCTATAAAAGAGGGAGGGGCAGCTCAGTGGGAAGCTGCGTGGGGGGCCCTGGGCTTAGCATGTCGTCCCTTTAGCTCACTGTTGCCCCCGGAACCCATTGTCATCACGTCCACGTTCAGATGGAGGAGCAGGTTAAACAGCTTGCCCACGGCCCCCCGGCTCATCAGGGGGAGGGCCAGAATCCGAACCCAGCACTACTAGCCATTCTCCTGTATGGCCTCTCGTTGAGCTCTGAGTTAATTGGGGTTTACTGAGCACCTACCATGTGCGCAGACCTGCGTTAGGTGGTTGGAGAGTAGGACTGGAGCCTGATCCCTGGCTCCTGCCCCTGGGGAGCTCTCGGCACCTGAGCAATCAGAGGCGGCGCAGGGGGTCCCGAGAGGTCTTGAGGGCCACATTCAACTCATGAGCTTAGAAGGTTCTAAGGAAAGCAGAGCGAGGGCGGGGTCTCAGGGCAGGATCATGGATGATTAGATTTTATACAAGGGGCTGCTCAGTCTTTCCCGGCCCTTGCATCCCTTCAGGAGTCCCCAGGCTGCCCTCTGCATGACCCCCGTTTTCTCACGCCTTCCAGGAATTCACCGTCCCCCAGCTCCGTGGCCAGCAGTGACTCAGGAAGTACGGACGAGATCCAGGATGAGTTTGAGCGGGAGGCGGATGTGGAACCCATGGTCAGCTGATGATGGAGGCCCCCTGTGCCTGCTGGTCTTGGTGATGGGGCCTCTGCCCCCACTCCCCGTGCGTCCAGGAAGGCTCCTCGGAGTGGGGCTCCAGTCCTCACCACACAGACTCCCTCTGCCCTCTCTTCTCTGGAGGCCCCGAGGGACCGCTGCTTCCTTCCTTCTACCCCACCACCAACCAGTGCCCCTTCTCCATCCACCCACCCAAGGAATGGTGCTGTCAATTTCTATTGTTCTCCACATTACAAATGCAGACTTCTGTCCGGACGATGCAGTGTTAACTGTGCCTTTTCCCTTAAGCTGAGCCACTTTGAGCTCCAAAGAATTCTTCCTAGCAGGTGTTTTTATACAAAACTCTAAGGTGAGGGCAGGGCCCCTGGCGTGGTATAATGTGGATTTCTATCCTCCCACCTGCTCCTCTGATTGGCCATGAGCTCTGCCCTCCCCTCCTCTGCCTGGCCAGTGCCAGTTGGCCTTGGGGTGGTCCACCTTCCCACCCGCCAGGAAGGAGCTGTTTGCCTTTGCAATCTTTCCAGGCCTGGGTGGGGGCCTCCCAAGTGTTTTTACTTACTGACAAGAGAGAAAAGATGGAAGGAGGGAGGGAAGACAAAATTTTATTTTCTTTCTGAATCGAGTGGCGAAGCGGAGGGACAAGGCACTGTGGGGGAAAGTGGAGTCTCACTGTGTTTAAACTACTATGCAAACAAAACAAAACAAAACAAAACAAAAAAAAAGCAGCTTGCCTTATATCATTGTGGAAGGTAGGCCCTCGCCCAGACTCCCGGTTTTCCCCTGGAGCTGGGAGGGAGGCCGATGCTAGGGCGATCTCTCTCGCAGCCTCTGAGGGTGAGCACTGACTCGGAGGGGGCGGTTCTGTCCAGGTCGGTAGTGAGGCCAGGGGCCTGCAAGGCCGTGGGCCCACCTGACTGCTTGCTTTCTTGGGACCTTTGTGGGGTGGGAGGGGTCTTTTATTGCCCTGATGACTTGATGTTTTTCTCTCCCTTCCCAGCCAGTGATAAGGGACTATAGATCTGTAATTTCTCTGTGAGAAAGCCTGAAGGGGGCCAGGCCTGGTATCCACCCCCTCCACGGTGGAGCTGGGTTCGTACCGCCTGCCACCATCTTGGTTGGTTCTCCACTGCCCCCAGTCGCCGCTGTTTGGCCACCGGCAGGCACTGGAAGGGGAGGGGGAGGGAGGCAGTGAGGGCTGCTGGCTAATCAGGAGGCAGGAGTGGAGCTGGCGTGAGAACCATCCTTTGTTCTGCTCACGGACATATGCAAGCCTGTTCCATACTTCACGCGATTGACCGACCAGTGGGGAGTTAATCTGAGCCAGTATCTCCCCAAGACTTGGGTGGGCCTGTGTTGAGGCCACCTGCCAGATCTCAGCTTGGAGCCAGCCGAGCAGGTTTTGCTTTTTTTTAAAAAAATTTCTTTTTGTACCCACTCCTGTGGGTGTGATTGCCGATTTTTGTTTTTTTCTTGGCCCAGGAGCTCTCCCGGGAGGTCCAAGGGGCAAAATGTGCCCGAGGCCCAGAACTTCCCACCTCCTGCTCTCCTGTGGAGGCAGAGGAGGGACTCTGGCTTTAAATAGGATTGCAGCCCCCTGTCTTTCTTCCTCAGGGTACCAGCGACCTGTAAGGGCCTTCTCTGTCTTCCGTTTCCCCACCTGTTTTGCAGTCTTAAAACAATTGTACATAATACTCATATGATATATATATATATATATATACACACACACACACATATATATATATATGGAGAGAGAGAGTGTATGTTAGTGACTGTATGTAATTTTTATTTATCAGAACTTGGTGGCCTTTATTGTGAATTTCCCCCCCCTTTTTTTTTTTTCTGTTGTGGTTGTCGCAGGAACCTGCTGGTTCCCTGTGGCAGTCTGGCCGAGAGGCTTCCATTCCCAGTCAAACAGTCCCTGGGTAGGTACGCGGAGGGACCATGGGTTCAGAGGAGAGACAGCCCCTTCCCCTCCTCCTCACTGACCCTTGTCCTAAAGGTTACAGGGTTCAAACATACCTGATTATTATTGTCATTAGTGTTATTGTTGTCTTAGTTTTAGTCTTATTGTAACCAAAGTTCATCAGAGCCAGTCAGGCTTGGACCTCAGCTGCTGGAAAGATTTTCCGTTTCCGGGAGGACACCCGCCCCCAACCCCGGCCTCCTATGTCCAGGGCTGAGGGGGGTAAGGGAATGGCGTGGTTTGGGAGGCAGAGCAGAGGTCAGCCCTGGGTTGTTTCTCAAGGTGGTGGGGAGGGTGGCAGACCTATCTTTAGTGTTAAGACATAAGGCAGCAGTGTAAGTATTTGGGATTAAGGGGACCTCGGCAGTCAGCGTTCGGTGGTATTATGTATGCTTTCCCCCTCATGTACATAGGACGTTTGCCTCTGGGACTGGGGTGCTCGAAGTTTGTCCAGGGAGTATGGAAATGGCAGGAGCCCGAGATAGACGCTGGCCGAGCGGCTCCTTCCTGCTGGTTTTCCATAGCTGCTCTCCCCTGGGGAGCAAGGATTGGGGCAGGTGGATGGGGGTGGGGGGCGGCAAGGGTGTGGCAGACCGGTCTCCTGGGTCTGAGCCCGGCTGCCTCTCGCTCTCCCCGCCAAGTTCTTTTTTGAGTTTGTTGCCAGTGGGCCCTTGCTTGTGCCCCCGCCATGAGCCCACAGCTTGCCAAGAAAGACCCCAACGCTTGCTGGGGCAGCACCGGGTCCAGTTGGGATGAACTGGTCCGTCCTTTGTAAAGCTGTAAATACTAAAATTTCTATTTCTAAGCCCAGTGTCATATTGACATTGGTATTTTAAGGTTGTTCTCAGACGGGCTCTCCTGTGCTGCCCTCTCTCACTCTCCTATTTTTGGGGGTTTTATAAAAAGAGAGGATTGGGGAGGGGCAGGGAGAGTAGCTTCCTTTTGGCTCCCTGGTTGTGGAAGACACAGCGCACGCACGCACGCACATACACACACACACACTCCTCTGAGACTCCAAACAGGGAAGAAAAATCATTGGCAAGTGAACACACTTTGTTTCCTTGTAGCAATATATCTTGAGGTCTTTGAAGGGCGGACTTAGCTCTGACCTACAGAGAAGCAAACCACTTTGGCTTGGAATGGGGGAGAGGGTGTGGGGTAGGGGGTAATATAAGGTGTAACTTAAGCTAAATGTAATGTATTTATAAAGTAAGAGATTCTCATCTATTTTTATGAAAGGAAAGGGTTTTTAAATTTAGGGTAGGCAGTTATGGTAGCCCAGCGTTATCCTGTGAACAAGAAATGCATGTTGCTGCTGGACTGAATATAATCAGTGCCCCTCCACCTCCCTGGTCTCACCACCCGCTCACCTGTACCCGTGAGCGGCTTCAGCAGAGCCTAGGTCCCACTTCACCCCATTTCCCTGTTCCTTGACCCCCCAGCTCCTTGGTCCTTGAAAGTCTCTGGCGGGGGGCACTTGTGGAAGTGGGTGGGCAGTGGAGAATTCAGAATTGAGGTGGGTGGGGAGGAGGGGAAAGGGGGCACCAGGTAGGGGACAAGCTCGGCTTCTGAGGGTGGGCTCTGATCGGTGACTCACGCTCTGGTCTGCCAAGGTCCATTTCCAAGTCAGCTGTGTTTGGGAGAAGTTGAGAAGCGGCGGACGGTGGGTGGCCATGGGACTGTTGGTTCAGGGAGCACTTAGCTTCCTTGGGGCCTGGGCCCTGGTGGGTCCCAGGTGGTCAGGCAGTTGGAGCAGGAATGGAAGGGCCAGGAGATGCCCACCACCCAGCCCCAGCTGTGCCTACTCCAGGCCTCGGCCTGGGCTACAGTCCTTGATGTGCTCCTCCAGGGCCTGGGGCAGGAACCGGGGTGCTGGGACTTCCTCAGACCTGGGTTCACCATCTTGAGACACCGCGCTCTCGTTCTAGAAGGGCATTCTCCTGACGTGGGGAGTCCGGAGGCAGCTGGGTGGGTATGGGTAAGGGCAAATTCTCTCTGAAAGGGAATTTTCCTTGGCTGGAGGATTTCCAGGTTCAGGGTGGACTGTGTGTTGGTCTTGGGCAAATCCCTCACCATTCCCACTGCCGGGCCCTCAAAGAAATGAGGTAAGGCACCATCCCCAACCCCGGCAAGACCCCTTCGTGGACATTTTAGCATCTACCTGATTTTTAGCCCCATCCAGGGAGACTTTATATCCTGCAGTTCCATCCCACCCCACTGTTGCTGTTTGTCTGCCAGTTGGGTCTATTGTCAAGGGGGAAGGGGGGTTTATACTCACTGAAAGACTACTGATCCCACCGGAAACCAACCTGTTTACTGTACTGTTGTAAATATCATGCCCTTTATATCCTGTATATTGGCTTCTTTTAAATAAAGTGAAATGTCTTAGAATTAAGGGTGCTGCTTTTTTTTTTTTAATTGAGGATAAAGTGGTGATGGGGGAGGGGCAGGAGACTGAGGGCCGCATAAACACCAAAACAAAGTCATTAGCCAGTTGGTGATAGAATAGGGAAATTTCACATCCCCTGTTATATGGGCACCTGACGATGAAATCTTCGGAAGGCGACAGAGCAGGATTTATTATCATATTCACTTTACAGAAGGGGAAGAGTGAGCCAGAGAGATCACAGGCTGAGTAACTGGCATCCCCTGGTTTGCAATTGAGGTCGTACTAATCATAAAGGCCCCCATTTGTTTAACCTCCTTTTATGGTGCCCTCGAGGGGCCACCTTCTGGGACTCTGGATTTGACACTGTCCAGTGTTCTAGTTTCTTCTCGTTAATGGCCAGATTCGGGGAGAACTGCCTCCTGTGAGCGGCCCCGCTCCCCACTAGGGTCTTCTCGAAGGATTCAGAGAGACAGCCGCCAATTCCAGTCTATTTTTTACCATCTTTAAGACCTGTACTTGATGGAACTTCCTTTTCTCCCCACTCTTTAAATTCCCCAAAGTGTCTTAAAGGGTGTGACTTGGAGAAAGAGGAGTAGCATGAAATAATGCGGGCGATACCCCCCTTCTATAGAAATGGAAACTGAGGCCCAGGGAAACGAGGTATTTTGCCAACGTCCTAAGGAGGAACCACGATCAGCATCTGCACTCTCACTCCTCAACACGTTCTCCGTTGCCCTTGGAGAAAGTATTAACGGGTAAATCTGAAGAGTGTTCTAAAAGCTTCAACTAATTTAGGAATGGAGTGAATCCCGAAGAGCCCGCCATCAGGAAGGCTTCAGAATCCGATATTTTAAAAGATTTATTTATGGGGCGCCTGGGTGGCTCAGTCGTTAAGCGTCTGCCTTTGGCTCAGGTCATGATCCCGGGGTCCTGGGATCGAGCCCCCCATTGGGCTCCCTGCTCTGCAGGAAGCCTGCTTCTCCCTCTCCCACTCCCCCTGCTTGTGTTCCCTCTCTCGCTGTGTCTCTCTCTGTCAAATAAATAAATAAAATCTTAAAAAAAAAAAAAGATTTATTTATTTGCGAGACCGAGAGCGAGCACCAGCAGGCGGGTGGGGTGGGGTTGGGTGGGGTTGGGTGGGGAGGGGAAGAGGGAAAGAGTCTCAAGCAGACTCCCGGCTGAGTGTGGACCCTGATCTGGGGGCTCCATTTCACCACCCTGAGATCATGACCTGAGCTGAGATCACGAGTAGGTTGCTTAACCCACTGAATCACCCAGGCCACCCCCAGAATCTGAATTTTAAATAAAGTGTTCAAGCAAACAACTTCTCCAAGAGAAAACCAAAATTTTAACAGGGCGGGGAGTGGGTGAGATGGAGCGCCAGACAACCGATTCTGAGTGTTACAGGATTTCTTTTCCTTCGGTGCCCCTGGTTCTAGGTCAGGCTGCTTGGAAGAATGAAGACGTAGACCAGACAGAGTGGTGGGCAGCAAAGCAAGGTTTATTGAGCCACAGTAAAGTTTATTGAATGATAGAGTACAAAGCTCCCAAAGAGGGAGGGGACCTGAGAGGGTTGCCGATTTGGCATTTAGATCTAGGGGTTTTATGGACTTTGTTGGTGGGCTATTTTAATCTGATCAACCCTCCATGTGCCTGTCATCCAATCAGTTTTTTTGTCATCTATTTGTCATAATGGGAAAGGATGGAGGGCTCCTTCCAAGGTGGTGTAAAATCCTTTTAAGGGTGGTTTCCTCTTAGGGTGGGGCCCCTTGACCCTACCTGCCTTTCTTCCAACTATCCTTCATCACGAGGTCAGGGGCTTTGAAGGGAAAGCTAATCGTGGACTGGCTGGGTTTTCTCTCTCACTGATTCTAGTCCGCCAGGATGCCGGCCGACTAGATGCATCAGATCGGGTTGCAAAACGCTTCAGCTCCACTCCGGAGGCTCTGTAATTAAGAGCGCGAAGCTGGAGTCTGACTGCTATGTTCACTCTCCATTGGCCTTAACTGGCAGATAAGTTTCCCATCTGTAAAAATGGGAATAATACAGTGCTTATCTATATATACCCAAGGTGCGGTATATATACCCATATATACAGGGAATAATACAGTGCTTATATATACCCAAGGTGCGGGGTGGCTGGGTGCCGACCAGGGGGAGGATGGAGGCAGGGTCGGTAGGCTCATCCCAGGGGCTGCAGCCCCCCGGGTGGAGACACGGGGCTGGCTGCGGGGCTGGCAACCCGGCCAAGGGCAGACCGACTGATCAGGCCGGGATGCTCGCGACGCCTGGCGCACCGACCCTCTGTCCTCCCGCGGCTCCTCCCACGTGTCCCATTCCGGCTCTCTCATTGGCTCTTTCCGCCCCTCGCCGGCCCGAGAAGGCTGCCCCAAGACCGCCCATCCGATTGGCCCACAATCTTCGGTGTGTCATTCTGATTGGTCGAGGAGGCTCACGCCCCTCTCCCCGCCCCCCGGAGGGCGGCTGGGCATACCATAACAGGCGAGGGGGAAACGTGTAAATGTCAAAGCTTCTCTTTGGGGCTGCCTTGTCCTGTGTCGCATACTTGCCTCTGAAGTGCCCTCGAAATCAGAGTTATCGTATTAACAGGAGGAAATACGGGGTCATTTCGGGTGAGCCCGACGCGGAAGACGGCGTGTGACCCATTCCCCCCGCCCGCCGAGGTGGTGCGCTCCGGGCGGGGCTCCGCCTTCTGGTCGCGCCCCAGGCTCAAGGTCTGTGAACAACCCCGGGGGTCACCGTCTGCGAACAGTTCCGCCGCGAGCTGGGGATGCTGCTAGTCCGGCCAGCGCTCCGCGGTGCCCTGCTGGCCCGCCCCTGGAGGGAACCCGGGTGAGTGCGCCCCGGGCCCGCGGCGGGCGGGAGGGGGGTGCCCGGGGGCCTCTCCCTGCCAGATCCCCGCCGCGATCCCGAGGGTTCCCCCCGCCGGGGGTCCCTTCCTCTAGCCGTCTGCCCCTCACCCAGGCCGTCCTCCCGCTGCGACACCCCCCCCCCCGTCTCTTTCCTTCCGCGAGGGGGGATCGCTCGGAAAGTCACCTCCTTCGCGCTCGTCTTCCTCCTAATGGGAACCCACCGACAGAATGCATCTCGATTTTTCGCACAGCGCTTCTCAGCTCCCCACCCTGGGTCTCACGTTCAGGACTCGCCTCTGGGATTCCCTGAGTCTCCTGTCTCCTTTCTACCGGGACTCCTCTTTCCTCTTCTCCCTTTTCCAAATTAAGTACTGGGCAGAAAAGAGACCCTTCCTTTTGGTAGGTGGGAGAGTAATACTTAGGGAGTGCTTATAGTGTGCCAGACGCTGGGCTAGGCACTTGGTGCATGCCTCACTGTGATGGCTAAGGGAGAGACACTGCATGCGAAGTGCATTGAACAGTGCCTGGCACTTGGTGCCCAGTTATTATTAGTCAGATCATCGTTTATCGCTCTCATTTAAACTCTGCAGATTTTCCAAATTACAGGTGAAGAAACCAAGGTGTAGTTTCCGGGTGGATCTGCCCTGCAAACACCTGTGTGGTGGAGTTGGGTTCCTTCACCCTTGCCCACTCAGTGACACATGTTATTAGAACTCCTCTGGGCTAGATGCGGGGGGGGGGGGGGGGGGGGGGGGGGGTAGGTGGGACACAGATCCTGTCCCAGAGGGCTCAGTCTGATGCACGGGTGTTTCTGTGGGCCTTTCAGGGCAGGGCAGCCCCCGCCCCCAGTTTTGAGTTTTGTTTGCCTGACCACTAGGACTGTGACCAGCTCTGTCTCCCATGCTGAGCTATGCCTTTTCTAAGTTAATCAGTTTCCCAAGGGATGGTGGGGGTGGGGGGGGAGGGTGCCCTGGGCATGGGTCACTTTCAACACTGCTGGGTGTCCTTTGTGGGTGGGGGCTTGATAGGTAAGGGCAAGGAAGGACAGGAAGAACACATGGGGGAGAAGGACTTCTCTCCCAAACCAAGGTTGGGGGCCACACTTGCCACACCTTCAGCGTAGTCTCTTTTGCAAACTTCTCCCTGCACTCGGCACACCCCCCCACCACCATGGGGGGAGGAAGCCCACAGATTCATGTATTTAGTGAGCGCCTATTGTGTGCTATGTTGTGCTAAACCCTAGAAGAGAGGGTACCCAGGGGACTTCCCACGTGGATGGGCCTTCCAGAGAGTTTTCTGTTTAATGTTGCGGGGGGGAGGCCTTAGCCATAAAAACCTCTAATACCTGGTAGAAAGCAATCCATATTCTTAAAAAAAAAAAAAACTTATGATAGCAATAACATCAAGCGATCAAGAACCGCGGACCTGGCACTGTGCTGATAAGCACTGTATTATTCCCATTTTTACAGATGGGAAACTTATCTGCCAGTTAAGGCCAATGGAGAGTGAACATAGCAGTCAGACTCCAGCTTCACGCTCTTAATTACAGAGCCTCCGGAGTGGAGCTGAAGCGTTTTGCAACCCGATCTGAAGGCTCAGGTTACCTCTTTCGATGGAGCAGCTGGCCCAGCGCCCTAGACAGGGTTTCTCAACCTTGGCACTATGAACATTTTGAGCTGGGTAATCCTGCGTTGTGGGGGCTGCCCTGTGCCTTGGAGAATGTTTCACAGCTTTCCTGGCTTCTGCCCATGAGACGCCGTGAGCACCCCGCAGTTGGGACAAAATAAAAATGTCAGGCACCGCTGAATGTCCCCGGGGCCAGAATTGCTCCTAGCTGATAGCCCCTGCTCTAGAAAAACAGGTCTGATGTTTGGCCACTTTTTAATTTATTCAGCTAATATTTAGGATGCACCTGGGGCCATTTGTGGAGAAACAGTTTTAGAACATGTTTAATAGTATCTCTCAGTGTCCTGTTGGTAAAACTAGTGCTGAGGAAAACCACCTCTTTTGAGGACCTGGCGTGGGTAATGTTCATAGTGTTTCCCTTTTTGCGTGGAGTGCCAGGAATCTCAACCAATTTTTAAAAATACCTTTTTTTCTCCCCAAATTTACTTTTATTTATTTATTTATTTATTTATTTAAAGGGGTGGGGGGAGGTGCAGAGGGAGAGGGAGAATCTTTTTTTTTTTTTAAGATTTTATTTATTTATTTGCTAGAAATAGAGAGTCCATGCGTGCGAGAGTGAATGCACAAGCAGGGGGAGTGGCAGGCAGAGGGAGAAGCAGGCTTCCTGCTGAGCAAGGAGCCTGATGCGGGGCTCGATCCCGGGACCCTGGGGTCAAGACCTGAGCCGAGAAGGGCTTAACCGACTGAGCCACCCAGGCGTCCCAGGGAGAATCTTAAGCAGGCTCCACCTTACAACCCTCAGATCATGACCTGAGCTGAAATCAAGAGTTGGATACTTAAACCTGAGCCACCCAGGTGCCCCTAAAAATACTTTTGATTGTGCATTTTCTTTTTTTTTTAAAGATTTATTTATTTATTTGAGAGAGAGAGAGCGCGCACGCGTGCGAGCACACACAAGCAAGCACGTGCATGAGTAGGGGGAGGGGCAGAGGGAGAGAGAGAATCCCAAGCAGGCTCCATGCCCAACACGGGGCTCATCTCACAACCCTGAGATCATGACCAGAGCTGAGATCAAGAGTTGGACGCTTAAGGGACTGAGTCATGCAGGCCCAGGCACCCCCGTGCATTTTCTTTAATGCAATTTCTTTAATTGTAAAAAAAGTATAGATAAAGCAAAAAAGAATCTAAAAATGGCCTGGAATCTCACCACACAGAGGTAACCACTGTCCTCACTTCAGTTAATTAAGTGGATTATTTTACTGAGCTCCTCAGCAGCCTGTGAGAGTTTTATGGGCGTTACTATTCCCATTTCACGGATTAAACAACTAAGGCCCTTGGAAATTAAGGAAGACATGTCTAAGGCTTTAAGCCAATAAACACCAGGCCCCAGTTGACTGCCTCCTGTCTCCTTTGGCCCTGACTTCCAGCTTTTTTCTCTATTTCATTGACTTTATCAGGGCTGTCTTCAGTTACGTCTCTGCAAATTCTTGTTGGAAAGAGGCAAGATACATATTTATATTTATATATAAATTTAATAAGTAAAAGAACTAGCCCAGGCACATAGTAGGCTTATACTGAATGTGAATTTTTCTCTATTACTTGCTTTTGTACCAGACCCTGCTGGGTGCCAGGGGTCCCCCCACCATCACGGGGTGGGCAGGCTGGAATTGGCTACTGTCCTGTTCCCTGCAAGAATCCAGGGTCACTTTGGACTCCTCGCACCCCACCTGCCTGCTTAATTTTCAGCATTTCAGAACTCCCCAACGCTTGTCCCAGCCTGCCTGCCCCTGCAATGGGCTGGGCAGGGGGCTGGCACATCCCATTGCTCCCTGGACATACTCATGCAGTGCCTCTTTCCTGGAATAGTCTCCCCTGCCACCTTGGTGAACCCACACTCACCCAGCCCTTTGTGGCCTTGGCAAGGTGGCTCTCCTCTGGCCCTTTAGTGTCCTGTCTGTATAATGGGGAGAATCCCATCAGCCGCGTAGCGGAACGATTAGAGATGATGTGACAGGTACCCATTATGTAACTGAGTGACGGAATAACTAGACTCTACGGTGATCCTAATACTGGCTTCAGAGGTCGTTAGAACCCCCGCTTGGGCTGCAGGTGTCACTGGCGTACCCCGAGCGCCTGCTTCTGGTACCCAGCCCCTGGCCCGGCGCATAGTAGGTGCCGCACGCTTGCTGTTGGAATGGCCCAGAGGACAGCCTGGGGTGGATTCTGGCTCCGCCTCTTAGCAGCTCTGTGGCCCTGGGCAGGGTATTCCACCTCCCTGTGCGGCCTGTGTTCCCACGTGGCAGGGACAGTAGTAGCCGCCTCATAGGATCGCCTTGGAGAGGAAATGCGTTCATACACAAAACCACTTTGAAGAGTATCTGCACCTGGACAGTGTTGCTTTTTTTTTTTTTTTTTTAATTTTACTCATTTACTTGACAGAGAGAGAGGGAGAGCACAAGCAGGGGGAGCGGCAGAGGGAGAGGGAGAAGCAGAGCTGAGCAGAGAGCCCGACTCAGGGCTCGATCCCAGGACCCTGAGGTCATGACCCGAGCCAAGGGCAGACGCTTGACCGACTGAACCACCCAGGCGCCCGGACGATGTTGCTTTAAGTATTATTTTGATCCCTTCCCCCAGCCATGGGCTGTCCCGAGCGATCGCCCTGGATCAGGAGTATTCAGACAAGAGGGTCCCAGCAGTTCAAGGATGGAGGCAGGTGTGGAGCTCGGATGCCCTTGGTGCTTTCCCGTTATCCTCATTAGTGACGCCGAGGCAAAACCCTCGGTGTTGGGGTTGAGCCTGCTCACCCCAGGGGAGGGGGCAGACACCCGCCCATCTTGGCAGTTTCTTTTCTTTTTTTTTTTAAGACTTTATCCATTTATTTGAGAGAGAGAGAATGAGAGAGAGGGGGGAGGGTCAGAGGGAGAAACAGACTCCCTGCCGAGCAGGGAGCCCGATGCAGGACTCGATTCAGGGACTCCAGGATCATGATCTGAGCCGAAGGCAGTCGCTTAACCAACCGAGCCCCCCAGGCGCCCCATCTTTGCAGTTTCTTACCCCTCCCCCACCTTTCCTTTCCTGGCACGAGCTGTCAGTGCCCATGGACAGCAAGCCGCTGCCCACCTCCTTCATGAGCTGGGAAATGCTGGGAAGGAGGAGGCCCTAGCTGGGCCGAGAGGAGGACGAGCCTGTCCCCTCAGCCCTGTTGCTCAGGGGTCTCTGACAGGTGACAGGTGCTTCTGCCGTCGTGGGAGGCTCCTGAGTGAGGAAGCCCTGGGTTCGTGTGCTGCTCTGTGGGGAGTGGTGCCCCGGAGCCATGCGTGAGCACCGGGTCTCAGAAGTAGTTTTCTCATCTGTAATAATAATCATAATAGTAGTAATCCTGGCCCCTTCCTCATGCATTCGTAGCTGGATTCGGGAGATAATCACTTTGCGCAGTGCCAGGCATGTTGTAAGTGCTTAATAAATATTCCTTGATGTTTCGAGGGCAATAAAGTGGAAACAGCTCAGCCTGGGCCTGATGCCCCACCCTTTTGGACCTGCCCTGGCCCCCCCTGCACTTTCTCTCTGCTCACTGCTCACCGCCCCTTATCTCAGGGATAAGGAGGATTGGCCTTATCAGGTCCCAGATAACAGCTGGGAAAGTGTGGAAGCTCAGTGAAGCAAGGGTAGTTTCCTTTCTCCTCCTCTCCTTGGCCTTGGTCACCCCTGAGCCCAGGCACTAGGGGGCCTGGTGCTGCTTCCACAACACTTTGGGTGTTCATTGTTTTTCTCTCCTGCCCCCCCCCTTTTTTTCTTGATGAGTCTGATAAAAGGCTTATCAGTATATTCTTTGTTTTAAAAGGTATTTCTCCAACGCTCCCGTGCGCCAGGCGGGTGTCCATGGGGAGTGGCGGGATGGGGGGCGAGGGTGGTGGCTGATGGCCTGGCTGGAGCCACGGACAGCCAGAGCACTGTTGCTGGTGCTGTGACCAGAGCGTGGGCTCTGAGATGACCCGATATGGCCCGTCCAGGCGCTGGAGGGTAGCGTCCCCAGCACAGAGGGCTCCAGAAAGACCCAGGTGGCTGGATGGCGGCAGACGAAGTGGGCAGTGTGGAGGGATGATGGGAAATGAGCCTGGAGGCCTCAGTAAGGATTCTGACTTTTTGTTGTAGAAGAGAGGAGAAGCCCCTGAGTAGGCAGGTTTCATTGCCCATATCTGAGTTGTCTCTGTGCCCTTGAGATTGCTGCTGATGAGTGAGGAATGCAGTCCTGCCTGGAAGGGCCTCGCAGATCCTCACAGAGGCTCCAGGTTCTGTGAGTGATTCTTCTCTGCCTTCCCCAGAGCCAAGGGAAGGGTGCTCATGTTAATCCCGAATGGCCCATGAGCCAAAATAAAAGGCGGGGGCGGGGATTGGTTTTGTCAAGTGTCCTTGGATTATTTTTGGCTCCAGTTTTGACTGAGGCTGATCTTTAAATTCTGTTCCCCACATTTGGACTGATGGGCAGCTGGGCCGGGGCTTGGAGACTTTCCAGGCAGGGGGGAAGCCAGGGGAGAATGTGATCCTGTGGTCACAGTGGGCCTCTGCCCTGGGGAGGGTAGAGAGAGGCCTGCAGGATTTCTGCTTCTGACACCCCCTGGGAGGGAACAGGTTCAGGAGGGCTGGTAGCTACTGCATTTTAAGCGGGGTGGAATGTGGTGCTAAGTTTATTCCAGCAGTATCTGTTGAGTGTCCAGGCTAGCCCCTGATTGCTGTGACCTTGGGGGTGTCTGAGAACCATTTTGCCATTGAACACCTGGCCTGGTGCGGTAACATTCTGCATGTGTGTTTGCATACATACGTGTACATATATATACACATATATGAGACAATCTACGAAGACAATTTTCTTAGAAGTACAGAGCAGGAGGGGTGAGGAAGGGCAAGCACTTTTAACCTCACAGTGCCCCTGCAGGGCACACAGTACCGCCCCCATTTTTCAGGTGGGGAATCTGAGACCTGCCGAGTTTCTAATAACGGGCTGATGTCTCTCGGAGCGCGTGGGGCTTTCGGTCCCACAGATGTCTGCTTCTGGAGCTGGGCTTTCTGCACGCCCTTCGAGCCAGGGTCCAGGCTGGGGTTGGGGCACGCACCTCCAGGCTCCCAGCCCACACTCCTCCTCAGCGGCACCCTCCTGGCTATAGCTGATTGATTGGTGGTGGGGTGCTGCTGCTGGAACCTTCCAGAGGGCCCTGGGGGCACACGCCATCCCCGTTTTCCTGACGTGTGGAGGCTTGTGGCGGCTGGAGTTTTCCAGCCTCTCTGTTCCTCCCCCACTATAGGTGGGGGACGTCAGTGTAGACTTGCATTTATGGGATGTACCTGTAGCTTTGTGTGACTGTCTCCTGGGCTCTTCAGAGTAACCCAAGGGAAGGGCTGGTGGGAGGCTGCCCTCGCCCGACATTTCTGCCCTTGGTTAGGGGAAGGGCGGGGCCTGAGGAATGTGACCTGCCTCCTAGCGTCGGGTGGGTGCTGCCTGGGGGGTGGGGTGGGGGAGGAGGGAGAAGGCCCAGCTCACTTAGAGCCGTTAGGCAAAATCTTGGGCAACCGGGCCCTGCCCTCCTCCCTCCTGGACTGCCCGGGCCCCTTTCAGCGCTTCCTGTCACGCTTCCTGCTCTGGGCCTTTGTACTTGCTCTCCTCTGTGCCCGGAATGTTCTTTCCAGTCCTTCTGAGATCCCAGATGGCGCTCAGAGGACGCCTCCCCTGAGAGGCCCTCCCTGATCACCTAGGCTGGAGCAGCCCTACCCTTCCCCTAACTCGTTCTCGCATCCCCTCTGTCCTCACCTGTTTCTTGCCCACGGTTCCCATTGGAGGTGAGCTGCTTGTGATGAAGTACAGTTGGAAGAAAGGCAGGTAGGGACAAGGCGCCCCACCCTTAAAAGGATTTTGCACCACCCTAGAGGGAGTCCTCCATCCTTTCCCACTGTGATAGGTAGATGACCAAAAACCGATTGGATGATAGGCTCAGGGAGGATTGATCACAGTAAAACAGCCCATGCACAAGCCCATAAAAACCCCTAGACTTAGAAACTGGTGGCAACCCTCTCAGTCCCCTCCCGCCTCGGGAGCTTTGTACTATCACTTTGCTATCACTCAATTAACTTTGCTTTGCTGCCTACCACGCTGGTCTACCTCTTCATTCTTCCAAGCGGCCTGACCCGGAACCGCGGGCACCGGAAGGAAAAGGAAATCCTGCAGCCCCCGTGCAGCTGAGGCCTTGCTGTCACGGTCACTGCTGTCTCCAGTGTTTAGAGCAGTGTCAGGCATAAAGGGTGCCCAGGAACCTCGTAGGATGAATGAAGGACCAGTCCTCATGGCCCCTGGTTTCGTGTCCTTCCTCCAGGCCTTTGGTCCGTGAGCCTCCAGACCCGTTTCCAGGGAGAAAGAATAAAAAGGCCCCCCCAACACTCACAGCCCAAGTGACACTGAGGCCTGGAGGACCCCCCCCAGCTGGGGCCCCAGTTCAGGAATGAATGATCTCAAGTCTTGGCTCTTACCCACCTGTCCCCCCACCTCGCCATCCTCAGACATGTTAGGGTCGGTGGTCACCAGTGGTCACCAGTCAGTGAGGTCATAGGTTCAAGACCGAGCAAGGTCTCTGGGACAAGGAGTTCTTGAAACTCAGGACTCTGGAATCGGACCCTGAACCCCAAAAGCCGCCCTCCCCGTGGCTGCGAGCTGAGCTCAGGGCACTCCTCCAAGGTCCCAGCCCATATCCTGGATGTTCTTGCCCACCCGGAGCTCAGCTCTTGGTGCCAAGGGAATCCCAGCTGGGTCCCATTCTGATGAGACCGAGTTCTGGAACAGGCTGCCCTTTCAGCCCAGAGAAAGCAGTAACTCGGGGCCCTTTGGGATAAGGGCTGCATTGTGGGGAAGGAAAGGGAGAGTCACCCTCTCCATGTACAAAACGCTTAGAAGTGGTTTTGCATTGATTGAATTTAAACTTAAAATGGCCCTTGGGTTTGTATGGTGGTTCTCACTTAGTAGATGTAGAAACTGGCCCAGCGGAGGCAGGTCACATGCCCGAGGATGCACAGTGTCAGGTCTGGGCCTGGAACTTGGATTTTGGACCCCAGGGCCAGTTCTTGCCTCCCAGTTCTATACTTGCTCTGGATTTCAGGATTCTGGGCCAACACAGAACCCCCCCCACACACACACCCCCTCCCCACCCTGGTGGAGATAGAGGGCCCGGATTTGGTTGCGGCCACCACTGACTTGTCTGCCTCTCTTCCCTGCCCTTGTACCCCAGGCTGTGGTGGAAGCACACGGCCTCCCTGAAGGTGGCCAATGAGCCGGTCTTAGCATTCACGCAGGGCAGCCCCGAGCGAGATGCGCTGCAGAAGGTAATGGGCCGGTGGGGGCACCCAGTGGGGGTAGGGCACGGAGCGAGGACAGCCTTCAGCAGCCCGCCCCCCCAGGATGCCTCTCCGTGCCTACAGCCATCACCCCCTGTTGCGCCTGCCCCCAACCTTGGAAGGACACCGGGTCTGGGACAGGCGTGTGTCTGGAGGACGGAGAGGCTGGGGGCAGCAGGGGGGCAAGCCGGGCCACTCTGGGGCTCCGTCCAGGTCGGGGGTTGTAAACCCACAGACGTTTTCTGCTTAAAAACATTGTCCTGTTAATTGCCAGTATTTTTAAAATTGTGAGATGTCACGTACATTTCAGATACAGTTTTCTGTCTACGATGGAAGGACCTGGCAACCCTGGCCTCCCCTTCCGGCAGGACAGGAAGTGACAGCGGACAGGGGCTGAGTCCTGCTGCCCCCTGAGCAGAGCAGATGCTCTCTGACCTCAGAGCCCGGCCCCTTCGTATTTCTGTTCCCGCCTGGGCATCTGTGTTTGCAGGCCCCGCACTGGGGTTTTAGGGGGAGCAGAGAGGCGGGAGGAAGTACCCATCCACCCTGTTGTTCCCCTCCGTAGGCCTTGAAGGACCTGAAGGGCCGGACGGAAGCCGTTCCATGTGTGGTGGGGGACGAAGAGGTGTGGACGTCAGACGTGCAGTATCAGGTGTCGGTGAGTCCAGTGTGTCGGCGGGGCTCGGTTTCTCCCCGAACCTGGGGTCCATCTCTCAGGCAACAGATCAGCTTGTCACACGGGTCTCTGCCTCCAAAGGGGTTTATAGTCTGTTCCCTGCTTTTGAATTCTGTGCGCCAATATAAAACTTCCAGAAGTAGTCTTGGGGGTATCATCATAAAAGATGCCGACTTCATGCCTGCCAGGAGGGAGTTAAAATAGGGACTGCCACAGCTTTGCCTTTTCTTTAGAAAATGGACCCATTGGCCACCTAGAGGGTAGGAAGAAAGGACAGAATGTCAGAATTAAAGATAATCCTTCCAAAGAGAGGACAGTCTCCAAAGCCCTGGCCTCTATTTTGGAACGGCTGCTCTAGTGGAAGATAAGCTCATCTGAGGTGAGCACCTAGGACGTGGCCGGGCCTCCTCCTAGAAGCCCTCCAGCTGGAGCCATGCTCCATCCGCAGATACATCTGAGAGGCCCTGTGCCATCTGCACGGGCTCCTCTTTCGGTCCTTGCCACTCCTCTTTGAGGGAGGAAGAGCGGGGAGTTCGCTGCCCATTTTACAGATCAAGGGACAGGCTCAGAGATATTAAATGGCCCGCCCAGGGTGGCACAGTTAGATCTGGACTAGGGATGATTAATCCTGGTTCTTCAGAACCACATCCCATTGATTTTGATTCAGTGGATTTTCTAGGAAGGATTTGGAAACAGCATATTAACTCATACAGTGCAGTAGGATCGTCTTGCTGTGGCCTCCTGGTCCCGGGATGAGAACCATGGAGCCCTACGTGCTGGAGACAGCCCAGACTTGCCTTCACGCCTCCCGGTGACCGCAGGGAAGCGAACACATCACTTACACTAGTCAGAGTGTTCTTGAAATAAATTCCAGCTGCATGATGGGAGAAGCACAGCCCTTCCCCATAGTGGCCCCAGAGAGAAACGTCTCCCGAGGGTGTCAGAAGGACGCAGTGATGTGATGAGCAGCGTCCACACAGGAGTCTCAGCTCATGCACAGAGGGCACCTTTTGCGCACTGTCACTGCGTGCAGGCCGAGGACATCCCCAAAGCCTGGGGATGCTGGAGGTCACCCTGCAGGTCCGTGTCTGCTGCTGGGGGAGCTTTTCCGTCTGGAGTTCAGGGTACGATCGGATACCGGCATCTTTGTTTCCAAACCTAATGAGGGGGAGATTTCCCCTACACATTCAAATGTCTGGCTCGTCTGGGAGGTGGGATGATGTGGCCGCACAAGGCCGGCATGGCCACAAGGCACTGCGTGGCTGGAACACGTCTGTGGGCAGCTCGGGGGGGGGGGCAGTGGTCCCCACCACCCCTAGTGCATGATGCCAGCTCTGTGCACTCACGGCTCTTGCCTCTCTGGCCCCAGCTGGGCAGTGGCCGGCCTGCGTGTCCCTCAGGCACCCTGCCCGCGCGTTTCCCTCGGCCGGGCTTTTGCTAGACCTGGGACAGTGAGCCAGAGGCCGGTGGTCTGTGACGGTTAAGAGGTTGTCACCTGCTTCTGTGCCCCCCCCCCGCCCCCGTCAGTTCGAGGGTGGGAGGGACCTGCTTTTGTGAGAGTTGGGGATCTTGACCAGGACTCGTGGCTGAGTGGATGTTTGCAGCTGGCCCATCAGGGAGCCTGAGCCCCAGGCAGAGGACTCACCCCACCCCTTCTTGTCCCTGGCGTGGCCACGACACTTGTAGCCCAGAAAGGCTTAAAGCAAATACCCACCTCAGCTATGGAAAAAGAAAAGTGTGTGCGTGTGTGTGCGCACACACACACGTTTTGAGACCCCGTGCAGATGCATTTACGTGCAGCTTCTAGCTTTGTATCCAGCAACCAGTTGCAAAATGAAAGCCATGGTGTGTGAGCCAGGTGCTTTCCTCTGTGGTAGTGTCACCCAGAAACCTGTTTGAAGCTCGAAGAGACCCCAGCTCTTCTTTCTAGCAGGGCATGTGTAAGTCAGGATAATAAAACGCAGCCAGCCAGCCACGCCTCTCGGGCCCAGGCCCAGGGCAGACGGCGGGCTCTGCCCTCTTGGAGCTGCCCTGCTGGAGAGCAGGTGGTCCTGGGTCAACAAAGAAAGAAACGGGAGTTCCAGCGGGTGAGGGACAGGGGAAGGCACGGGCACTGTGCTGGGGACGCGGGGGCCACATCAGGCAGGGCGGTCGGAGGGCTCCATGGAGCGGTGACCTCTGAGTCAAAGCCCGAGGATGAGGGTGGGTGGGGGTTCGCTGCCAGGCAGAGGGCTGCTCGGTCCTCGGGCTGAGTCTCGAGCTAGGAAGAGGCTCAGTGAGCTGCACAGCAGAGAGGAAGCCAGCGGGGTGGAGGATTCAGGGCAGAGGGGTGGGCGGACGTGACTTCCTGAGGTTCTTACCACCTGTGCTTAGGGAACCTATTCCATGAGTTCTGGGGAGTCACTGGAGGGGGTTAAGGAGGGCCAGACTTTGCAGAAGAGCCCTGTTGCTCGTTACAAGAGAATGCTTTCTAATTTCAGGACAGCAGAGTGAAGAGGTGAGGGCTTGGCAGCACCTGTGAGTCCAGACTTAGACCCGTGGGGGTCCGGGACTCCTGGGTGGCTGGGGAGTTGGGCGGGAAGGTGGGGAGAGAGCCAGGCGAGGAGCCGGGATGCAGGGGGCCGTGAAAGAGCCGGAACAAAGCCCGGGGAATGGCAGCCCCAGGTGGGGAAGCGCAGTGCACCTCTCTGGAGGGTCTGCCCACATCTGTGAGCTCCCCACCTGCCCCCATGGTGGTGGGTGGTGGGTGGTGGCCGCCTTCGAAACCGTGGGCCTCCACTCCTTGGCCCAGAAGTGGGCACCTGACCGCAGCTGGGCCGGTTGGATTTACGGCCCTAGAACTTAGAACTGGCAACAGACATCTCGCTTTGAGGGGCTGGAAGCTACGGGGAGGACACCTTCCACCTCTGAGACACACGACCACAGTGGGTCTCTTGAAAGGTGCGGGGCGCCGCCTCACAGAGGAGGAGAGAGGACGAGAGAAGCCTCAGTTTTTAGGCCGGGCTCCTTGAGTCTTCCTGAAGCCCAGCTGCAGGCCACCTGAGTCTCCATTACGGAGGCCCCTGTGTGTAAAAGGTTCCCCTTCTTGCCCGCTGGCTGACCTCCCTGTGCCTCAGTCTTCTCATTTGTAAAATGGGAGTAGCAGTCGTGGTGCATAGGGTTGTTGTCGGGGTGAACGGATTGATCCATGCCCAGTACTCGGTGCCCGCATGCAGGCCGCTGAGCAGACGTCAGCTGTGACAGAAACAGTCCTGTTTCCCTCAGAGCCTGCAGCTGGTTCATCCAAAAAAGCACGAGGGGCAGACCCATCTGTGTTTCAAACCTCTGGAAGCCATTGACCGTGATGGCGGGAGGCTTTCTCCTGCAGGTGTAGGGTGGGTTTTCTGTGGTGTCCCTCACTCGCCAGATGGCCACACTGCCCAGCCCATAACTGAGTCCTGCCCACAGGCAAGGAAGGTCCTGAGGAGTTCACACAGCATCTTCCGTGATTCCTGCTGGATTTCTCCAGAAGGGGGTTTAGGGGCTAACAGTGGGCTAAGCCCCGTGATGACATTAGCCTAAGAAGCCACGTGCTCAGGGTCATTGAGCCAGGAACTGACGTACACTTTGGCTGGACTATCAAACTCCTAGATCTGTAATTTGGGGGAGAGTAAAGGGTTGGCCCTTTTGCAGATGGGGGAAGCACATTCAGGCTCTGTCCAGATGGAACCCTGAGCAGGTGCATGCAGGGTAAGGGTGAGGACCCTCAACCCCCAGCTCCAAGGGTTCTGAGGATGCCCTGGGAAGGAGTTGCCCACAGGGGGTATCCTGGAGCCCCCACTACTGGATCAGCGACCAGAGGGCCTGACACCCGCAGTCCTGGGAGCACAGCCTACAATCACTCAGTTCACCCAGCCCCTCAGCGCTGTCCCAGCTGCCAGCTTGGGTTCTGGTCACCCTCTGGGCAGACACTTCGCATTGTCATGGCCCGTGGTGCCTCTCTGACTTGGCCACGTGGTAACTGGGGGAGCCCAGGCGTGGGAAGCAGTGGCCGGCACGTGGCTGCTGGCGTGGGGGAGCTGCGGTCCACGGGGGCTGAGTCGAAGGGCCTGGCCCCGGGGTGCCTCCTCAGTCCCTGAGCATCACAGGCCAGTCTCAGGTGTGGACAGGATACGGGTGACTCTGCTGGGGGTTGAAATGAGGGGGGAGAGGGCCACTTTCTCCTGAACCCTAGACCAGCACTGCCCAGTAGAACTTTCTGCAGTTATGCTGATCAGTATCCACACGCTGTCCCACTATGGCAGCCACGGGCCACGCGTGGTCGTCCAGCACATGGAATGTGCAGGTGCAGCCGAGGAACGGGGTTGACATGTCAGCGGGCACGTGTGGCTAGTGGCTGCCACGTTCCACAGGAAAGCCCCACACAGCCCATTGGCAGACTGCTAGGTGGCAAGAGTACTGACAAGTGTGCTGGAAAGAAGTGAAGTTTCTCCCTGCTTTATTAAAGCTCACGCTAGCATCTGGCGCTGCCGGGTTCTTTTTGCAAATGTTTGTGGAGGGTCTTCCCTTTCCCATGAGTCTGTGTGGGTCCCGAGCCGGGGGCTGGAGAAGCGGTTGGTCTGTCCCCCAGGCACTCGGGACAGCAGAAATCCTGAGTGGGTCTCAACTGCAGTGCATCGTTGGGGGCCTCGCGGGGGGACAGCGCCCAGGCCTGAGCCACAGCCACGTGCCACACGGGCTCTGGCAGCATGTTCCCCTGTGAGCCCACTTGGGCCTTCTCCGCGTGCTGTGAGGCAGGGGGTCCCCATTTCCCACAGGGGGGAACTTGGAAAGGGGAGCTTACTTCCCTCCGGCCCCCAGCTAGTAGGTGGCGGGGCTGGGATGTGAAGCCGTGTCTGACCACAAAGTCCACACTTTCCCTCAAAGACTGCAATCCATGCTTTTCTCCGGGACCGTGAACCTTCCAGAGCAGGAGTGGTTTTACTCACCGAACAGCAGGTGCTCTGTAACCCTTGGTCAGACAGATGGATGTGGGGATTGGAGGGGAGAGGGTGAGTGTGCTGAGGACTCTTGCCCGGAAGGCGAGCTCTGAGCCTGGCCACGTCCCCACCTGTCCTGGCACCTCCCTGCTGGCAGTGACCTCGCTCTTCTCTCATCTTGCAGCCCTTCAACCATGGACACAAGGTGGCCAAGTTCTGCTATGCAGACAAGGTGAGGCCCTGGCGACTTCGGGTAGGGGCGCTGGCCCTCTGTTCCCCACTGGCTGCTGGCATGGAGGCGGATGTCAGTTGCTGCTTCCCTCCCTGGCCGTGGGGGGTGGAGTCTTTCACGAGGCTGGGCCCGCCAGGGCTTCATTTGAGCCAGATGAGAGCTGTGTGGGCCAAGGCTGACATCCCCCGACATGCCTATGGCCGCGAGGCAGCCAGGTTTCTAGGGGGAGTAGATTCTGCAAGGCTGAGTCAGGGACATTGGAAACACCATGGATAAGAAGGCAAACAGAGGATCGGCTTCATGGAGGGGCAGCGAGAGGGGTTGGGGTGCCCTGTGGCAGGGGGTCTAGGAGCTGGCTCATGGGGCAGTGAGAGCATGCTGGCGGCAGGTGAATGACTCAGGCTGTGGTTCTGGCCAGGCACTTGACCTTGAGGGCCGGCGGCTCTAGTGAGTGGGTTTGGGGGCCCCAGGAGGAAGGTGAGGCCCTGATGAGACCACAAGAGAAAGCAGAGCTGGTTTAACAGCTGAGGGACTTGGTGCCAAGTCCCTGGCATGCAGACCTACCTGGCAGGTCCCTCAGACAGGCTCGGGGCCTGGGTTGGGCCGGCAGGTGATGGGACACTGTATTTGCCACTGTGTGTGGGGGAGAGCACTGGAGCTAAGGGAGCCACGGGTCCCTGGATGGAGGGTGGCCTCCAGTTTCCCTTGCCCATTCCCCTGGGGCCCTTCCCGCTGTGGGAGACAGCCCTGAACCTTTTCCTCTTCATTAGGCCCTACTCAACAAAGCCATCGAGGCCGCGTTGGCCGCCAGGAAAGAGTGGGACCTGAAGCCTGTTGCAGACCGGGCCCAGATCTTCCTGAAGGCGGCGGACATGCTGAGTGGGCCACGCAGGGCAGAGGTCCTTGCCAAGACCATGGTGGGACAGGTGAGGTACCCGTGGGCACAGTGGGGTGGGAGTGGGGGGAGGGAGGCCGTCCCACTCCATCCAATATGGCAGCCATCAGCTGGGCTGCTTCTGGGTGCCAGGACGTGCTCTGTGTGCTGGAGACTTAGGCCCCGTGCCGTCCTCCAGGCTCAGTCAGACCTCCGCAGCCCTCAGGGTGGGCTCTCTGACACCTCCAGCCCGTCACTCCAGGCTTACAAACCACCAGGGTCTCTCTCTCACCGACAGTCATGTCCCAAGTCCTGTGCCCGGCACTCAGGGCCCTCTGTTTCTGGCCCGTGTCCAGCTCACCGGCTGCTCTGCCCATGAGGTCACCAGTCTGGATTTAGCAGGATCCCTGGACAGTGCAGGCGTCCCATCTCCCTGCCTGGCTTCTGCCCGGTGGCCCTGCCTGGAATGCTCACTCTCTCTTCTCTGTCCTGTGAACTCTTCCCTTCGAGCTCCAGCCCAGATATCACCTCCTCTGTGAGGCTTCCAGGATCTTCTCTGTCCAAGAGGATTCGTCCCACCCCATGCTCCTGTAGCATGCTGTTCGTTTGCCAGTTACAGCTCAGATCGTATTGGGTATAATGAGTTCCTGTGTGTTTGTCACCTCTCTACAAGCTTTATGGAGAAAATAATCGAGTTAGCTGTTGTCCGTCTTCCTGGGCCTTGCAGCACATCTCCCTGGAGTCAGAGAAGCTTTTTTGACTGAGTGCATGAGGAGTCAGGGAGTGGCACCAGCCCCCAAGTGGGGAAGGGAGCCCAGGGAGAAAGGGTTAATTTCGCCCTCCCTGGGGAGGGAGCCTTAGGCCCTCCGGTTGCGCGGCCAGGCCAGCTCCCCGTCCTGTAGTGAGGGCCCCCTCTGCTGCACGGAGGTGGTATGACACCTCCTTACTGGCCAAGGGTCTCCTGATTCTCAGCGGCCCCTGGGGTGGTTGTGGGCTCCGCAGCGTCCTGGGGGAGCCACACACACTCGACGGCCAGATTAAGGTGCCTTATTGGACTAAAGAGTCAGGAGCTTGTAGGAGGCGTGGTGGCCTCACAGAGCCGGGGCCAGAGCATCTTAGCTGCTGTGGCTCCAGGTCCCAAGCAGGGTGACCACCACCAGTGACCCTGTGTGCCAAGGAGGGGCTGCCCTGATCCGGAGAAGCCCCATTCTTGCAGCCCAGAGGCCCTCCCCGACCCTTAAGTCTGTCGGGAGGAACGGGTTTGCTGTTGTCAGGCCTCCTGCTTCTTGCTCCAAACACCCCTAGTGGGGGCACCTGCTCACCTGGGGGGACGGAGCCACCAGCACCGTGGGCACCATGTCACCATGGGCACACGGTCGGTGTTGGAAAAGTGCCGGCGGGAGGCGCGTTTGTCGCCGCTGACCCTCTGGCTGTCGGCGCAGGGTAAGACGGTGATCCAGGCGGAGATTGACGCAGCGGCTGAGCTCATCGACTTCTTCCGGTTCAATGCCAAGTTTGCCGTGGAGCTAGAGGGGCAGCAGCCCCTCAGCGTGCCGCCGAGCACCAACAGCGTCGTGTACCGGGGACTGGAGGTACCCACTGGCAGCGGGGTGGCCAGGAGCCTGCAGGAGGAAGCCTCGAGCTTGGCCTCACCACCTCCCCCTCCCCCTTCCCCAGGGCTTCGTGGCGGCCATCTCCCCCTTTAACTTCACGGCGATCGGCGGCAACCTGGCGGGGGCGCCGGCCTTGATGGTAAGATGATGACCTTGATGGTAAGAGGATGACCTTGGTGGTGAGATCGGGCGGGGGCGGGCGGGGCCTCTCATTCCTGCCTCCGCAGACGACAGCCGCCCCGAAGGCAGAGGCAGTGTGGGCACTCTCCCCCCCCCCCCCCCCAGAAAGGCTTTGGGATCCGAGACTGGTTTGGATCCCAGCTCTGCCCCATGCTGGGGGATCCCCAGGCAAGCCGCCAAACTTCTGAGGCGGTTTCTTCCTCCTCCTCGAAGTGGAAATCTAGGAAAGCCCAGGGTACAGGGTTGTGGGGAGCAAGTGAAGCTGTGTGTGGGACACGTGCGTGGGACACGTCTGGCCTGGTGCGGGCTTTGTGTGCAGGGAATGTTGATGGTGATGGCAGATCACTTTCCAGCGCCTACTGTGCCCTGCCAGAGATCTGTCAGGTCTAGGAAACGACCACACAGTAAGGGTTTGGGCTTAGCTTCCAAGTCCCTGGCTCCTCTGCCCTTGTCAGGGAGAGGGTGGCTGCCGCCCTCATGAGCTCCCACCGAAGGGGGTGATGCAGCCCTGCCCTTAGAGGGCCTGGGTGGCTCGTGGGGCACCAGGAGGAAGGCTGGCAGGTGGTGGGGGCCTGGGCCCCACACGGGGCGGCTGGCTGATCTCAAGGATGCTCCTGCCCAGGGCTGTCGTTATGCATCTGTGCACAGATAGACACGCACATACCCAGGTGCCCATGTGTCCTCAGCCAGAACATGTGCAGAGACAGGCCCGTGAGCCCTTGCCGGCCACGCTCAGTGAGTGCTCAGCGACGTGGAAACATCCAGAACAGACCTGCCCGAGGGGCGCTGGCAGGACCAGTTGGTACAGGCTTCCAGAAGAAGGGGGCCGTGGCCAGAGTGTGGGAGCAGTGGGGGCAGGGTGTGGTCCCACTGGCGAGGGTTTTTAGAGCACAGTGCCAGACACCTGGAGTAGTGGGGACATCCCGGCCTCCTGGAAAGCCTGGTGGCTCCACGTGAGGGATGGCTGTGCTTCAGGATGAGGGAGGGGGGCAGTCGGGTGGTGACCCCTGGCCTTGTGAGTCATCACCGTGCCTCCTGGGCAGGGCAACGTGGTCCTGTGGAAGCCCAGCGACACGGCCATGCTGGCCAGCTATGCCGTCTACCGCATCCTCCGGGAGGCGGGCCTGCCCCCCAACATCATCCAGTTTGTGCCAGCCGATGGGCCCACATTTGGCGACACTGTCACCAGCTCGGAACACCTCTGCGGTATCAACTTCACAGGCAGCGTGCCGTAAGCCCCTGGGGTGGGGTGGGGTGGGGTGGGCCAGGCGGCATGGGGACATTCCCCAGGCGACCGCCTCATGACCTCTGTAGGAGCCGGAGGTCAGGCACTGACCATACCCACTGACTCAGTGTGGCCGTGGGTGGCCCACTTCACCTCTCTGAGCCTTCATTTCTTGACCTGCTCAACAGGAATATGGTCCCTGCCTCGCAGAGTAATTGTGAGGCTCCAGTGAGTTAACAAAGAGGAAGAACTTCACAGGCTGGAAGCAGCCTACAGACATTCGGTGATGTCGATGTTCATGCCACCTCTGTCACTGGGAAGGGCACAAGGGAGCCTGGAATGAATTGGAGGAGAGTCAGGAAGGCTTCTTGCAAGAGGTGGTATCTAGGCAGAGGAGATAGCCAAGCAAAGAGGGGGTAGGGAGAGTGTTGTGGGAGAGGGAGCAACACGTGCAGGGCCTCGAGGCTAAAGCTCTGTGCTCGGGGAGCTGGGGGTGGTTCTGTGGGGCTGGAGTGTGGGGTGCTGGGACCGAGGTAAGCATGTGGGCAGGAAACGGTTCGAACGTGACTGCTCGTTTATTCAGTAATGAGCAGGTGTATGTGTCCAGTGAACGTGTGGACAAGTCCTGGTTCTTGGGGAGTTTAGTCCCGTGACTGTAAGACCCTATGAGCCCACAGAGGTGTCTAGACTTTATCCGGAAGGTGACTGGGAGCCACAGAAGGTTTTATACCCAGGGTGTGCATGAAGCAGCTTTATTTCAAACAGAGGCTGCAGATGGTCGCTCTCTAGTTGAACCTGGCAAGTGGCTCTACTTTGGCTCCTTGTACAATTGGGACGGTTTCATGCAATAATCTTTTTGAGATCTCAGGCTGCTTTTGAGAACCTGCCCCTCTGGGCTTGCGTGTCCACGGGGCACCCCTGGCTAGAGGTGGGGATGGAGTGCTCTTCGATCCTTGGCAGCCTCACAGGCGCTGGGCCTCTGCGTACCTGATCCTTCTTTCCTGGTCTGGCGCCGCGGGGGCCCCTGCATTCGCAGCCTCTGTCCCGGATGGCCACTCTGGCTGCTTTGTGGACAAGTCACCAGTGGCCAGAAGCAGGAGAGCGGTGAGGAGGCTGTCCACGTCCAGGAGGGGACAGCAGAGGCCTGAACCAGGGTCGACGGTGGGAGTGGATTCAAGTGAGCAGGTGGCAGGGAGGCGCGATCACGTGTCCGTGGGATTGGATCAGTGGATGGGGCGGGGGTCCGTGGGAAAGTCTAGGCTCTGGGCAGAGGGGCACCTGGAAGGCGTGGGTGGACATGACAAGTCACCTGCTGGTCACTTTGTGAGGTGCCTCACGGTCATCTGAGTGGAAATGTCGGGGTCTGCACTAGGGGGTCCTTCCTGGTGTCCCTGGGGACACCTGCAGTGGCTTCCAGTCTCCCTTGCCCGGCCTCAGGCTCTCCTACCCCCCTCCCAGGTTTTGCCAGGTGTGATGGAGGCATTAGAATTGCTGAGGAGGACCATTTTCCAGAAAGGCCCACTCTGCCAGCGCAGGCCCCACGGGTCCCTGCCTATTAGCGGGCGGAGCGGGCCTGGCCCCCATTTGCCATGCTCTGATGAGCAGCGGGCTTAAAGGTAGGAAAGTCATAAATTAGTATTAGCTACTGTGTTGCAGGCTCCCTGGTGATTAGCATTTTTATTGTTTTGTGGTGCTGAGGTTGGTCACACTCGGAGCTTGGGAAGGAGGTGGGGGCCTGCACTCCCTCTCCCAGGACCCTCCTTGGTTTGGCCGCCGGAGCCGGGGCGCTGGGCTGGGGGCGCCCCTCCCAGACATGGCCGCGTCTGTCCCCTACCAGGCACCTGCAGCGTGTCTGGCACCGACCTAAGCACTTGACTCCCATTAGAGTGATCACAGAACAGCTCTGCCAGGTGGGAATGTTCTCTGCAGTTCCCAGATGAGGTGCACAATTTGAGGTTGAGTGATGAGTGCAAGGTCACATGGCCGTGAGTGTCGGAGTCGGGACCCCTGGCCTTGTGTGCATCATCTTGCCACCAAGCCTACCTTTGCTCCCTCCCCACGGGTCCCGAATGTAGCCTGTCTCCAGCTGCCCCCGCCTCCTCCATTCCCGCCCTCCAGCCCTCGCTCTGACCTCTGCCCCCACCTGCTGGGCTTTGGGGCCCCTTCCTCTAGTAGGGCCTCCTCCCCACCCCCCAGGACCCTCACTGTCCCAGGGGCCTGAGCCTCACTTCCTAATCCTTGCCCTATCCTCTGCTTTCAGCACCTTCAAACACCTGTGGAAGCAGGTGGCCCAGAACCTGGACCGGTTCCGCACCTTCCCACGCCTGGCCGGAGGTAAGGGTCCCTCTCCCGGCGCCCTCCCTGTGGCCCCCGGGGACCCCTTCCTGACTGTCATGGAAGAGGAAGAGGCAGAGGTGATGCCCCCATAGAGGGGGGTAGCCCTGCAGGAGCTGAGCAGTGAGAGGCCTTAGGGGCGGAGTCTCAGCTCTGCTAGATCCTGGGGCTTGTGCCCTAGAATGTGCAGTTGTTCGTTCATTCATTCATTCATTCATTCATTCTTCATTCAGCAAATAAAATATTAAACAGCTACGTAGGCACTTTCTGGGCACCAGGGATGCCTTGATGGTGAGAGACACAGACCCAACCCTCAGGAACTTGTGTTCAGTAGAAGGAGGCAGACAGTGGGCACACGGATGATGTGCAGAACCCACAAGAGAAAGGAGGCGTGCAGAGGCCCCGGGACTGGGCGCAGTGGGTGATCTAGGGTGGCTGGTCGAGTGGCTCTCTCCTCAAGGAAGGAGCCTTTGAGCTGAGACCTGGATGCAGGGAGGAAGCCAGTCAGCCTCGCAAAGACCTGGGAGGCAGAACCATGCGGGCCCCGGCGCTGTGCGGTAGAGCTTTGCGCGGTGATGGAGATGCTCCGTGTCTGCGCTGTCCGGGCCGGTGGCCGGTGGTCTGTGGCCACGGGTGCCTCTTGAGCACTTGACAGGCAGCTGGTGTGACCGAGGAAGTGAATGGCTTGTTTTGCTTCGTTTAAATCAGTGTGAATGTAAATAGCCACGTGTGTCTGGCGGCGGCTATTTACCGAGATCGAGGCAGAGGGACCTGCAGGTGCGGAGGCCACGAGGTGGGAATGAGGCCAGTGTAGGTGGTGTAGGGGGCGGGGGCCAGCAGGACGGGGGCCTGAGAGCTCAGCAAGCCTGGAGCTTACTGAAATATTACTAAGTTTCCCACAAAGAAACACCTGCAAGGTCAAGGAGATTTGCTGTGTTGAAGCAAAACAGATTCCGTGTCTGCAGGACTTCCCAGAGCCTTTAATGCTTTTAAAGGCATGAGGTATCTTCAGGAGCAAGGACTGATGAGTGTTTCCCAAACTCTTTGGCTCATAGTACCCCATTTTTGCGGAGGCCCCCATGGACCAAGATTTTTTGGGAGAGGGCTGAGTGCATAAGAGAGAGGGCCGTCCAGGGTCACACAGCAACCGCAGAGCGGGGGCCGGTGGCTCAGCGTTCTTGCTCCTGTGGATGATGTGGGGCCCGCGGGGAGACCGGACCCACTCCTGAGCTGGTGGGCGCTCTGATTTGGGGTCAGGGAAGGTGCGCCCTCAGCCACTGTGGCATCTCTACCCCAGTCCACCCTTTACAAGGTGGGAGCAGCGAGCTGTCTCTGGGTTTCTGTTCTCTGCCCCCTTCCTGCTGTGCTCTGAGGGAGGGAGACCACCACTTCCCTACCACCTCCCAGCCTCCAGAATTAATCTCTCTGTGTTTTCTTTTCTTTTCTTTTTTTAAGTCTTTATTTATTTAAGTAATTTCTATGCCCAACTGGGGCTCGAACTCAGAATCCAGAGATCAAGAGTCGCACGCTCTTCTGACTGAGCCAGCCATGCGCTGTTTTCTTGTCTTTAAAAATGGGGATGATAACAGGGTTGCTTTGGGGCCTTCATGAGACAAAGCAGGAAGTGCTTTGAGTAGAGCTTGGCAGGTGGTTAGTGCTTTGTGGAGCTGCTGGTCACTCGTGTTTCACAGAGGGAGGAAACCAGGGCCCAGGGGCTGAGAAAATGAGGGGGGTGGTTCACTGCCATGAGTAGGAAGAGGGACCAGCCCTGGTAGCCAACACGGAGTGGAGCCCCTCCCTCTCCTCTCACCGGGTTGGGGGGTCAGGAAGGCGCCAAGAAAGCTATGCCTGCTTCTGGGAATGGATTGGCTCCTGGGAGCCTTGGGTTCTAGTCCTTCTGTCTTGATGGGAGCACCCCTGCCCCAGCCTCAGTTTCCCCAGCTGTGGGGTGGGAGATGGGCCTGGCTCGCCGGCTTCCGGGGTTGGGGCTGCGCACACCTGCGCACAGGTGCAGGTGGGGCGGTGGGCGGGCCGGGAAGCCGGCTCCCCTCACGCCCCCCTCCCCTGCAGAGTGTGGGGGGAAGAACTTCCACTTCGTGCACCGCTCGGCCGACGTGGACAGCGTGGTGAGCGGGACCCTGCGCTCGGCCTTCGAGTACGGCGGCCAGAAGTGCTCAGCCTGCTCCCGCCTGTACGTGCCGCGGTCGCTGTGGCCGCAGATCAAAGGGCGGCTGCTGCAGGAGCACGGCAGGATCAAAGTGGGCGACGTGAGTGGCGCGGCCTCCCCGCCGCGGCCCAGCGGGTGGTTGATGGGATTGGAGGCTCCTGGGCAGTGTGCGGGGCCGGGGCGGCGGGGGTGGGGGGGGAGCTGTGCGGGGCGGGGCTCCCTTTGTCTCCGGCCTGCGGTGACTCCAGTTCTGGTGCCTCCCTCACCTCCAGCCAGCAGAGGATTTTGGGACCTTCTTCTCCGCCGTGATTGATGCCAAGGTACGGGCAAGAAGCAGGCGTTCCTGGGGGGCCGGGCCCTGCCCCGGTTGGGCGAGGGAGGAGGAGATGTGGGGGCCTTGACTGGGGCCGACGCGGCCCCACTGCTTCCGGCAAGGCAGCCAGATGGCCACACGGACGCCCCCACCCCGCGCTTTGAAACCAGCAGAATCATCTGTAACCAGACAACTTGCTTCCCGCGCATCCCGCACCCAGGCTGGACAAGCCCCCACTAAGTGTAGGTCCACACACGCACGCAGACAGGCCTGCAGGGCGGCAGCATGCTCCCAAACACGTGTGCGTGCGTGTGCCCACGAACACATGATTGGGTGAGTAGGCAGGTGTGTGGGTCACCCGTGGAAGCAGACACGCCCACGTACACGCCTCCGTGCCTTCTTGCCATGAACAGATACACCTTGTGTGCACACGTGTTCATGTGTATGTTCGTATGTGTATAGATGGCCGTCTGCATTCACACATGTATGTGTAACAGACGTGCATATAAACATGTTACGCATGAAGGCTCGTGGCCGTGCACATGCCTGTGTGTACATTCGTGTGTGTTGTTTCTGTAAGTATAATTTGTGGTTCTGCCACACACACACGCACACACACACACACACACTCTCTCTCTTTCTCTCTGTCTCTCAAATGGGTGTGCGTGTCTGCCCTTGTTTCTGCCATGGCTTAGCCAGACCCTGGCTTTGCCCTCTCCCCATTCCCTGTTCCAGAATTTGAGCCCTTCAGGGACAAGTGTGTTGGGGGCACTGCTGCTGGGAATGGCGTCCTAGCCGGTCTGTGACACCCCCTCCTTCCCACCCATCCCAGTCGTTCAGTCGCATCAAGAAGTGGCTGGAGCACGCCCGCTCCTCACCCAGCCTCACCATCCTGGCCGGGGGCAAGTGTGACGACTCTGTGGGCTACTTCGTGGAGCCCTGCATCGTCAAGAGCGAGGACCCTCAGGAGCCTATCATGAAGGAGGTGAGTGGGGCGGGCAGCCTGGGACATAGACGTCAGTCTGTCCCCCGAGCACAGTGCACACGGGACCCTTGCGTGTGGCTTCCTTCTTGTGGTGCTACCCCGTTTCACAGATGGGAGTGTGAGGTTCTAGAAAGGGAGTGTCTCGTTCCCAGTGAGAGCGGAGCCAGGCCTTGGACTCAGGCCTCCTGACCCCAAATCCAGGGCTCTGTCCTTGACACTGCTGGGCCTGGCGGTGTCCTAGCACTTCCACGGCCTGTGGCAACAGCTGGGCCCTTGACTGAGAGGAGAGGGTGTTAGCATTCCCATCTTACAGATGAGAAACTGAGGCTCCGAGGGGTCAAAGCTCTTGCCCAGGATGGCAGTGCAGGGGTGGCCAAGGGGACCGTGATATTGCCGGGCAGTTCCTGTGCCAGTTGCTGCCAGGAGTCTTGCTCTCGGGTGTGGGTTTGGCTGGCACCGAGGGCCAGAAAGGCTCCTGGGATCTTCTGCCAGGTTGGGATGGGGTCGGCGGGGCAGGAACCAGGTGTGGCTCTCTCCTGAGGGCGCCCGGCGGGCGGTGCCTGGCCTTCTCGCAGGTGCTGAGCTGCGGACTGAGGCGGGGGGACAGGCGAGAGTCAGAGGCCGGAGCAGGGGGACTGGGAGGCCTTGGGGCTCCGATCCAGGTGGGGTCTGACCCTGGGGCTTCTGTCTCAGGAGATCTTCGGCCCCGTGCTGACCGTCTATGTCTACCCGGATGACAAGTACAAGGAGACGCTGCGGCTGGTCGACAGCACCACCAGCTACGGCCTCACGGGGGCAGTGTTCGCCCAGGATAAGTGAGTGGCCGCTGCCCATGCGCTCTTGGCCCGGTGTCCTGCCCCACCCTGTCCCGCAACCACCCCCTGGACGAGGATCCTAGTACTAATGCCGCCCCTGCCCCTCTTCAGCCCTGACTGGCAGGCAGGCATCCCAAGCACGGGGACACAGAGGCAGCGGAACTAGATCTCTAGGGGCAGGGCCGCAGCATACGAGCTTTTGACCAGCTCCCCTGCGTCCGATGGAACCCCGCTCAGCAAGGTCATTGCCTCATGCTGCAGAGCAGAAAAAGTGGGCTCAGGGGCCAGGGGCTCACTGCTCATCTTGGAGAGGCCACATTTGAGCCAGGACGCCATGATGCTAAACCCTTTTCTTTTCCTTCCTCGGTGGACTAGCTGCTGCCCCGTCTGCCTCCAAGAGGGTGGAGATGAGATTGGAACCTGGGGGCAGGGTGGGGGTCTGGGGGTTCCCCCAGCTCCTGGGGGGCCAGGAATACTGGACAGGATGGGCCACTGAGTGCACGCAGCCTGACCCTCACCCTCCAGTTCCGCTCTTGTAGCAGCCCTGCGAGGGAGGCATGCTAGCCACTTCCCAGAGGAGGAGGGGCTCAGAGGCTCTCAGACCCCGCCCGAGGGGTCTAGCACCCCTGTGGCCCGGACCCCGTCAGCCGGGCAGCCGGTGTGGGCTGGGCTGGGGGCAGGTGAGCCGGCTGCCCTCTTACCGCTGCCCTGCCGTGTAGGGATGTTGTCCAGGAGGCCACAAGGATGCTGAGGAACACGGCCGGCAACTTCTACGTCAACGACAAGTCCACTGGCTCCGTGGTGGGCCAGCAGCCCTTTGGGGGGGCCCGAGCCTCTGGTGAGTGGGTCCTCCTTTCCAGAGGGGAGGCAGGTTCTGTCAGGAGACTCTCAACCCCTCACGTCAAGGGTGTTAAGAGTAATAGCAAACACTGTGGGCCGGAGTTAAGGAAGGTAGAGTTCTTCTTCCCATTTTACAGAGGGGTAAACTGAGGCACAGGGAGCTGGAGTGACTTGCTCAAAGGCACATGGCTAGGAAGTAGTAGAGCTGGCATTTTGGTTCCAGCACCCATGCCATTTACCACCGTGCTCCGGGTCACCTCAGTGCAACTCCTCCTATTTACAAATGGGGAAACAGGCTCAGAGTGGGGCAGTGACTCACCCTAGATCCCAGCTGCCTTGGTGCAAAGCCAGGGCCAGAACCCAGGGCTCCTGGCTCCCAGTGCAGTGCTCTCTCCACAGTGCTCCCAGACACCCCTTGGCAGGTGGGGCGCATGGACCCGGGGAGCGTGGGTCCTGCCTCACCTGACCTCCGCCTGAGCGCGCTCAGGAAACCCTGCCTCGTGGACACACTCAGTTTTTGTTGAGCTGCTTATTGCCTGTGCTGGTGCCCCGGTTAGTCTGTCAGCTCTTCCCACCCCTTTCCCTTCTGCCTGGAGCTGCCCTGTCTTTAGAGAAAAACAGAGCTGTCTTTTCCACAGGAACCAATGACAAGCCAGGGGGGCCCCACTACATCCTGCGGTGGACGTCGCCCCAGGTCATCAAGGAGACCCATGAGCCTCTGGGGGATTGGCGCTACGCCTACATGCAGTGAGCCCCGCTCGGCGCCTCTGCTATCTGTCTGGACGGCTGACCTCAGTGCCCTGGTCCCACTCCAGCCCCTTTGACCTGCTCCCCGTGGGACGGCCCCGTCTCCAGGGCCGAGACTGCCCCCTTTCCCTGACTGGGCTACATCCTGGCCTGTCCCACCCCTCGGGGGCAGGTACGGGCTCTGATTTGAGACCATGCTGGGGAGGAACAGGGCTGCCACCCCTTTATTGCGGCTGTCCTAGAGATTTCTATCTGGCAGGTTCTCCGCCTGTCTTCTTCTGCGCTGTGGCCCAGTGGCTTAGGGACCTGGGGAATGGCAATAGAGTGCCTGGCTTAGGGACCTGGGGAATGGCAATAGAGTGCCTCCCAGGATCCTTACAGGACAGGGAAGCAGCTCTGGGCCCCTTGGCGAACCTGAGCATCCACAGAGTCTCCTGGCCTTGGCCTTGGCTCCTCCAGGGCTCCAGGATGAGGTGTGACCTGGGGTGGCTACGGGGCACCGGGGCACCAGCTGGCCTGGCCTTCTTTGGTCTGGGCTGCCCACCTTCCTCACCAACGGTTGGCCCACGCCCACCTGGGCCAGCAGGTACCTGGGCCTGACCATATGCCTTAGACACCTGTGCGCCTTTCCCCAGGGCATCTGTGTTCGCCTGAGGCCCACGTGATTCCTGGCAGTCTTCGTGTGGTGGGCTTGGGGGGCCGGCAGAAGCTACCTGCCGAGGTGCAGGATTTGGTGGGCCTTCCCGTTTGGGCTGTGGTTTTGGAAAACCCTGGGTGGGCCTTCGTGCCATCTATCTCAGCTTGCCATCAGCTCGCACCTCCCCGCCTGTGTTGGCCCAGGCTTTCCTGCAGGGGCTCGGCCCTCACAGGCTGTGGTAGAACAGGCCCGGGGAGACTGCTCCCACCTTCTCCCAGCCCCGAGAGCTGGCCTTGGGTTCCCGTCTGGCCTGGGCTGAGGATGGCCCGTAGAACCTTCCCTCCTTTGCACAGAGGTGGCTCTGTGTGGACTGGCCCCCAGGCGGCCCGTTCTTCGACGCAGCCAGCTGGTGGACACTCAGAAACCCCTGCGAATTGGACTGCAGGGGGCTGAGGATCGATAAGGGGTGACGTTGGAGGACAGTTTTTATGGGGCCCCAAGAGTCCTGGCCCTTTGTCAAGGACAACTGGCAGGGGTCCCCGTGGGGCTGGCCGCCGAGCACCATGGTTGCACACTGTGGCCCGCGACCCGGGGTCAGGCCGCTGGGGCAGAGCGTTAGTTCTGCCTGGAGAGGCCAGGGCAGTCGGCTGGGGAGAGGCGCTGGAGGTGGGCCTTGTTCTACTGGTGCGACACTGTGAGGTGGTGGTGTGATTCGCTCTGCTGCCGTCCTAATAAATACTTGTTACTTAATCAAATCGCTGGTCTTTCTGGTGGGGGTGGTGGGGGCTGGCCAGCTTCTTCAAACAAAGGCTGATGTGTGGGACATATGTTGCTCATACGTCCTTCACGTCAAGAGTGCACAGCCCGCAGTGTGATGGAAGGAAGGGTGGACGCTGATGTTGGGGAATATGGGCTGGAGGTATGGGAATTCGGGAGTCAGATGGGTTCAGATCCTGGCTCTCTGCCTTCAGAAAGTTGTGCAGCCTCCCTGATCTTCTCTCTCTTTATCTGTGAGATGGGGACTAATACACAAACACATGCACATGCACGCTGATTGTCGTGATGACTGAATGAGTTCATACAATTGTTTAGAACAATGCCAGGTACAGAATTAATGATTCAACCTTGTTAACCACGTATACATTGCAACAGCCACTGTTACTATGTTGTGATGTGAAAGTTGATGTGAAAACTTAGCTGGGCTAACTTAGCTGGTGCCTAGGTATTTAGTTAAACATTCTGGATGTTTTTATGAAGGTGGTTTTTGGATGAGATTGACATTTAAATCAGTGGACTCCGAGTAAAACCCATTGTCCTCCATACTGTGGGTGGGCCTCATCCAATCAGTTGAAGGCCTCAATAGAACAAAGACTGACCTCCTTCAAGCAAAAAGGGATTCTGCCGATGGACAGCCTTTGGACTCAGCTGTGACTCTTCCCTGGGTCTTCAGCCCGCTGGTCTACTCTGCTGATTCTGCACTCAACCAAGCCTAGAAGATGGCGCAAGCAGTGTCCTTACAATAAATCTGTGTATGCTGTTGGTTCTGTTTCTCTGGAGGACTGTGTTTTCTCTCATAGTCACACGCTGCCGTGCTCCCATTTCACAGAAGAGGAAATGGGTGCAGGGGATGAAGGGGCTTGCCAAGGGTATGGTCTATCACTGGGACATAAAGCCACGCCTGTGGTTCCCAAACCCATTTGCTGTCCTCCCCCCCAGATGTCCATACACAGCACTGACCTGCCTTGGAAAGACCTCAACTGGCCAAACGACGGGGGTGGGGGCTGGCGAGCAACCCCGGCCAGTTAGCCTGAGCCCACAGTCTGTGGGTTGAAGTCCACGTGGGCCGGCCAACGTGGAGGGGAAACTGGCCTGGCCTGCCTTCAAAGGACGTAAAAAGGGATCCTAGCCGCGTGACACCTCCCTGTCCCAGGGTTCATTGATCGGGGCTGTTGGTGGGCAGGATCCCAGAGCTGTGGGGAGCGGATGGAGACTCTGCCGTTTGGAGCGCCCCCAACTGGCTTCCCCAGGGGCTACCAGGGATTTGTGCCAGAGGGGACTTCTTCACTCGGGGACAAAGGGCCGCCCCCAGAGGGCCCCGGCTGGAGCTCCTGGGCGGGAAAGGTGGTGGCTGCATTTGTAGAGGGTGCGTGGGGCTGGTTAGTGTCTTTGAGCAAATGGTGTGGCTTGCTCAGGCTCACATTGACACAGCAGAATTGGCTTTATCTGGTCTCATCTAGCCGACATTGACCTTACTGTTACCTGCCTTCTGTGGAAGGACTAGTAGACGTCACGCGGCTGGTTCGTAGGGGAGCCGGGGTTTGAACCCGGGGCTGGGTGCCCACAGCCCATGCTCCTTGCCAGCCGCTCTGTCAGGTCCATGATTTCTAGCTGTTTCTTTTCCACTGCACCACCCCCACCTGGTGCCTTTGCCTCCTTTTAACTATAGGGCTGGGGGAGGAGGGGGAGGCGGGGAGGGGGCCCCAAGCCCTTCCTTCCCTTCCTCCGCTCTGGCGCCCTGACTTGTGGCTGGTGGCTCCTGAGGGCCCGGTGCCCGCCCCCTTTGCATGGCCGCCCCTGTCAGTGCATGTGTCCGCAGGGGCCTAGGAGCCTCCTCATTCCCCTGCAGTGGTCGGGGGCCCGGCCACCAGTCCGGGCTCGGAGCGTGAACCATTTGACTGGGGCCGGATGTCCCTGCCACCAGTGTCCCGCGGGCCACCAGTCGGGCGTGCGCTCCAGGGAAATGAGGGGCCACCTGTGCCGGCTCCTGGCCTCCAGGCTGACCCAGAGCCTCCGTGGGGGGTGGTTGGGGGGGGGCCTCGAGGAAGACGCAGGGTGGAGACCCACCCTCTTCACAAGCTTGTGACTTCGTTTTCCTGAAGCCACGGCGGGCGCGGTCCCTGCGTGTGGTCTGTCAGGAGCCACATTCCGTGGCTGCAGCCGTGGGCCAGGCCTTGTGCCACGTCTTCAGAGCCTCACCGCAGCCCCTGGAGGCCCCGCTGCTACTCCCTTCTTACAGATGGGGAGACTGAGGCATGGGGGCTGAAGTAACTCGTACACCAGCAGATGGTCCCCATCTCCGCCTGCCAGGCCTGGTGTCAGGCAGGCTTGGGCTCCAGGCCCGTCTTAACCACCACCCCCTTCCCTGAGCCTTGGCCCCCACTCCCACCCTCAGACTTGGCATTTCTTGGTGAGCTGAGGATCACATGACACGTACCCTGCAGACCGAGGTGCTCGGTGAATAAGAACCTGTTATGTTCCACCCTCCCCCACACCTTCATCCTGGATACCTGTGCCCAGGCGTCACCAAGCACCTGTCACTGGGCCAGTGGCTCCCACCAGTTATCTGGGGCCATACAGGAGGCGGTATTCTTTTTGCCCCATTTCCCAGATGAGGAAACAGGCCCAGGGAAGGAAGACCCGCTCAGTAAGGGGCAGGGACAGAACTTTTCCTGGGGACCATACCAGCAGCCCCTGGTCCCTTCGCCCTGGTCCCTTGCAGGAACCCAGCAGCTTCTGGGTGGGAGCCACCCAGCGAGTGGGCGGCATGAGGCATGGCTGTCACTGTGGCTCCAAACACAAGCAGCCCGTCTTCACTCTCACTCAGGTTGTTGGCAGCCTCCCTGGATGGTGGAACGGGTGCCATACACCCCCAGGTGCCCGACGTACATTGGATTCTGCCCAAGGGCTCTGCCATATCCTCCCTCCAGGCCCCCTGTGGCCAGGCAGTCGCCCTCAGCCCCTGGAGCGCTTGGCACGGGGGGGCCGGGGCAGAGCGAGGGAGCCGAGGTGCCGTCGGGCACCTGCTCCTTGACGTGCATCCAGCAGGCCTCAGGAGCAGAGCGGGGCTCAGAGAGGGACAGGCCTGGGGGAGCTCACACAGCCTGTAAGTGGCAGAGCCAGGATCGGAAACCAGGCTGGGCAGATCGGAGCCTCAGAAGGGCCGTACAGAGTTCTAGAGCCCAGCGTTTTATCAGGGTTAAAATCGAGAGCGCCAGGCCAGGAACAAAGCCCTCGACACTGTGGTGTATGACGTTTGCGATCATTCACCGAGCAGATTCCTGACGCATTCATCTCATTGACTCACCCTCATCAAGGGTGCCTGTGGCCATTTTAGAGGCGAGGAAGCGGAGAGGAGTCAGGGCCTGCTGCCTGGCCCCCGGCCCCCGGGCTGGGCTGGACCCTTAGAGCCGCAGGGAACAGGACCACCCCCTTCCCCGTCCCGGCCCTTTCCGCTCCTGGCAAGAGCTCGCTGAGTCTTCCTCCCTGGGCTGAACGTCCCTCATTCCTTCCTCTGCTCCCTGCAGGGCATGGTTTCTGCTTCTTGCTCCACCCTGTGGCCTCCCCCAGGGCCCACACCATCCGCTCCACTTTTGACTTTGAAACTTCTCTCAGAGGAGTGACTGATGAGGCTGGGGTCCCTGAGAACTGGCTCTGAGGGCTCCCCAGGGACCCTCTCCTCCGGGGTGTCTCTGAACCAGGGGGCTGTTTGTCTGCCAGACCTTCCCGGGGGCGGAGGTCCTGCTGCCCTTGGGCCCCACCCCCCCATCCCCCCACCCCACCACCCCCCCACCCCCCGCCGCCCTGGGGCCAGATTGGAGCTAGGTTTCCAGGTGCCCAATTTCGTTCTGGAGGAGGCGGCACAGGCAGGGAAGAAAGAGAAGGAAAATGCTGGGGTGGGTGGGAGGGGGGTTTGGGGGGTGCAGAGCAGGAAAGGGAACGATGTGCAAGTCGGTAGAGAGACTGGAGGGTCGGGTGGAGGAGAGGAGCTGACGCAGTCCCTAGTCCCTGGGTCAGGCCTCTCTTCGGGGCGCCCCCTGGGTTCCATCCCCCCTCCAACCACCACGGCAGGGGGAGGAGGAAGGTTCAGGGCAGCTCCTTCCGGCCCAAAGCAAATGTGGCCAGTTTCTTTCCGTGAGCACGGGGGGGGGGAAGCAGATGCAAGGCAAATGGGCAGCTTTTCCTGACCCCCGTGTCCTTGTCCCCTCTCCCCCGTGTACTTTGCATAAGCCTGTCATGGCTCTCTGCCACCTTGGCCGCCGATGGTCACACAGGTGTGAACATGGGGACTCGGGCTTGGACTGGGCCGTGAGGGTGACAGTTGTGCCGGGTCCCGGCCACCTTGGAGCACGTGCTGTGCGTGCAGCCCTGAACGAGAGTCACAGCGCCGCGGGTTCCCGGGTGCCTGTCCTCAGCGCGGCCAGCGCCCCAGCCTCACCCACTTGCCCCTCTGTGTGCATCCGTGTCCGGGGCTTTCGTCAGACTCTCAAAGGGATCCTCGGCCCTGAAATGTTAAGAAGCACTGAGTCGGTTTTACAGGTAAGGAGACTGTAGCCCAGAGAATGGCAGTGACTTGCCCAAGGGTAGTTGGGGCAGAGCAGGCCCGGAAGCCAGGACTCCTGACTCTCTGTCCAGTGCTCCTTCTTCAAAAGATTTTGGTCTTCAGAGAGATCATCCCTGTCAAGGGGGCCCCTTATTCCTTTCTCATTGGAGCCCCTCAGGCACCACCATTCCCTGCAGCCCCTTTTAGGGTCCCAGATTTCTCTAATCCACATATTCACTGTGTGGCTTTGGATAAGTTACTGTCCCTCTCTGAACCTCATCCTCCTTATCTACCAAATGGAGACATAACAGTAGCACATTGGAAGGATGACGGAGATGGAGAGGACTCTACTCTGTGCCTGGCATATCGTGAGCCCTCAGAACACGTTAGCAATGGAAGTGACCGTGTGCATCGCCACCATCGTCCTCCCAGGCTGCGTGGCACAGACCCACCTCCTCCACGGAGGCCATATCCCTGTGTCCTGGCTGTGGCCCTTGGACCCCACCTGGCCCTGCCACATGGGGGGCTCACCAGTGCCCACTGGGTGAATGGCTTTCCCGGCCATCCCTGTCTTCCACCCCCACCCCCGCACCCTGGGGTTGGGTCTGCACCCAGGGCCTCCAGTTAATTTCGATGCTTTCTTTCTCTACCATCTGCTTACCCCCCAGCTTGGCTGATTTTGCTGGGAGTCTCCAGGATGTCCCAGAGCCTCTCCGCAACCGGCATCTTGGTTCTCCCTCTTCAGAACTGCAGTGTGTGGTCATCATGCCCTGGAATGATTGGTCCTTCTCTAGCACTTTGGCTTCCAGGTGGCACCTGCAGAGGGGAGGGCAGCGCACACCCCCCCATGGTGGGCATCATGGTGACAACTGCTGTGGGAAGACCACGCCAACGTCAGACAGCTCGGGGGTTAAGAGCTGGGACAGCCTGGGTCTAAATCCTATTAGCTGTGTGACTCTTGGCAAGTTGCTTAACCTTTCAGACTCACTTTCCTTGTTTTTTTTTTTTAAGACTTTATTTACTTGAGAGAGAAAGAGAGCATGAGCAGGGGGAGGGGCAGAGGGAGAAGCAGACTCCCTGCTGAGCAGGTAGCCCGATGTGGGGTTCGATCCCAGAACCCTGGGATCATGACCTGAGCTGAAGGCAGATGCTTAACCGACTGAGCCACCCAGATGCCCCTCAGTTTCCTTGTTCTTAAAATGGGAGTAAAAATGGCTGCTTTGCAGAGTGAGAGAATGAAATAATATAACATATACAAAGTGCTTGACACAATGCCTGGCCTATACCACACCCTAGAAATGTGCTCTTTTTTTACCCTCCCAACTGCCCAAGTGTCCGGCATGGCAGGTGACTGGTCTCCGAGGCTCCAGCAGGCCATCCTGGGGACAGCCTCCAGGGACCCCATTCCAAGGAGGCCAGCATGGCTGTGGTTTGGGGCACGTGATGCCAGAGAGAGCAGGCTGCAAAGGCAGGGTCAGGGAGGACAGATGAGCTGGGGCCAGGCTGGGGAGGCCTCAGACCCCAAGGCCAGGAGCCTAGCCGTGACCCTGCAGGCAATGGGGAGTCCTAGGAGGTGGTAGAGCAAGGAGGGATAGAGCTGTGCTCTGAACTGACAGAGAGGTCTAGAAAGGAGGAGGGTCTGAACTTGGGTGTAGCAAGAGGGAGAGGGGTCTGGAGAGAACCCCGGGGGCAGAGGGTGAACTCACGTTGCTGAGGGGGGAGGATAAGGGCAATCCGAAGAGGGCCTCCCCTTGTACAGATGAGGAAACTGAGGCCCGTAGAATTGAGAGCCAAGCCCAGAGCCCATCTCTCCAGACAACTGGGCACAGCTCTTCCTTTTGTGTTATGGGTTGGGTCTCCCCTCCCAAGCGCTGGTTGACATCGGTACAGAGAGGGGCAGCGACAGGCCCAAGATCACACAGCAAATCCTGCATGTTTCCACATCACCAGGAGGCTTTTTGTGTCGTTCTAAATGTCTGTGGGATGACTTCACCCCAGGAGGGGTCCAGGTGAGGGAGAGGTGCTCCCTCTGGAACTGCTAAAAATATCCAGCACCTTTCAGGGGAGCTTCATGAAGCTTTGGGCTCTTTCCGCAAGGTCCAGCGTCCGTAGTGCCCCCCCCGTGGCAGTTCATTTCCTTACGGGAAGGGACAATGTTGCACTTCGGCCAGTTTACCTTTCTCCGGGGTCTGCTCTGCATGCCCCGGTTCCCACGTGCCATTTTATGTAATTCCCCACCCCCATCCGGCGAGGCTGGAGTTATTGTCCCCATTTCAGGAGGGGAGAGAACGGAGGCTCAGAGAGGTTAGTACCTGCCTGTGATCACACAGCAAATCGCTGCTGTTCACTCCAGGTTGGCCAGAGTCACGTTGCCTCAAGCTGCCTCGAGTGCGGACAGAGTCTTGGGCGGGAGCCAGTCAACCACGTAAGGCTGGGCCGTGCCCCATGACCACTTGGACTGGAGGGTCGTTGCAGCTCAGAGCCAGGGTGGTTCCTGTGCACTGGGGCCAGAGACGGTCTCCTGGAGGAGGCAAGGCTCCGACGAGCCCTTGAAGGAGGAGCCGGGCTTGGCTGGAGCGGGACAGGGTGAGACCGTAGGATCTTGGGTCAACTTTTTGTGCCTTGAAGCCTCCTCTCGCCATAGCCCTGGACCCCAGGGGCCCTGATGGGAGCTGTCTGCTTTGGGCGTTCCACAGCAGGGGCCCTGAGGCTCTCACTAGGCCATGAATCATTAGGGCTGGCAAGGACCGACACGACATGACGTGGACTGGGTCTCTGATTCAGATGGGTGCCTGGTTTGCGGGAACCATCCCCTCTCCATCCCACTCCTTGGGGGTAGTCGCCTTTGACTTTGGAAATTTTCAGCTTTCCTTTTTGACAGTACCCCGCCCCTTGGTGCTGGGTGCAAAGGGGGTGCCCCGAGGGGCTCACTCAGCAGAGCTGATTGATGGATTGTTGGGCTGACAGATGGCCGTTGCCTCCCCATCCCCTGACCCCCATTCTCTTTGCGGCTGCTTTCCTGTTTTTTTTCTCAAAAGAAATCACTTCATGATGTAATATATCATGGAGATTAAGAGCCAGGCCTTAAAATCTGACTGTGGGATTTGAATCCCAGCTTTGCTGGCTGTGCAACCAGGGGCGGGTTTCTTAACTTCTCTGTGCCTCAGTTTCTTCATCTGTGAAATGGGGCTGGTAATAGTCCTGGTCATCATGAGCATTAAACGAGATGGTGAATGGCAAGCACGTAGCATGATGCCTGGTTCTTATTGACAACGGCTGCTACTTCTGGAACTCCTGCTATCAGATGCCGTATATGAATTACTATATGCCAGGCTCCACTTGATCAGGCTCTAAAGCTTGGGATCCATTTGCCAGCCTACTCTGTCTCCTGGGTGAGTATCTGTGTCCTGGACTCCCAAATGTTGGAAGCATTAGGGGCATGGAACCTGTTCTCAATCAAGTGGCAGAAGGCTAGGGAGTGTCCAAGTTAGCAGGACATGCTTTCTCTACTTCCACATGGGGTTCTCCCAGACCACCCAGGTCCCACCGTGCCCGAGGAAGGGATCATCTTGGTTCTAGCCTCCTCCTTTCCCCCAGAGTTCTCAAACCTCTCCACCTGTCCCAGGTGCTTTCCCCACCCCATGGGTCATGCACATGTAAATGTCTGTGCAAATCCCCTGGTGTCAAGCTGCCAGCTCTCTGATGAGGCAGGGCCACCTCCGGGGACCCCCACTTCCCAGCCATGGGACCCCGGGCCAGGGCGGTCTGCTCCATGTTCATCCTGCTGCAGGTCCTGGCTGCGCCGGCTGAGAACTCAGACTTCTACCTGGCTGGGGATTACCTCCTGGGTGGCCTCTTCACCCTCCATGCCAACGTGAAGGGCATCGTCCACCTCAACTTCCTGCAGGTGCCCCAGTGCAAGGAGTGAGTCTCCAGTGTGAGGCTGGAAGCGGCAATGGGGGTGGGGTGGGAAGCCTGTGCTGGTCCCGCGGTCCTCAGGGGACCAGGCCAGGACCCAGGGCTCAAAATGCTCCTCCTCATTCATTGCCAACCCCTCATCCTGGATTATCCCCACTGGCTCGGAGGGAGAACCCACATAGTTCATGTTACCAAGATCTTCGGCAATTGTGTTCTGAAACATGGAGACCTGGTTGTCCCAATGTCACATCTCTTAATAAAGAGTTATAGGATATTTGAGCCTGGAGGGGTTGCAGAGACTATCAAAACCAGCCCCACCCACTTTGGCAAGGGAGTCCATGCCAAGGCCCAGTCTAGAAACCAAGGGTTATGCCTTTGGAAGGCATAAATGTGGTATTTTTGCAGCAGGTTCTCAGACTAGAGGGGAAGGTTTGCATTTCCCTAGGGCTGTGGTTAGGTGGTGGTGGGGAGGTGCTTCCAGGACTGGAAGGGATTTCCTTTGCTCACCCTTCCCCTGTGAGCCCCATGGGGTGGCGGCAGCACTCGAGATTAGGTGGACCATCTTCATGCAAGCATGGGATTATGAATTAGTGACCTGGTACAGAGAGGGTGAAGGCATTCTGAGAGAGAGGGATAAAGGAAGGAGTGCGCAAAAGATGATAAAGGGCTGACTCTAAGAAATGCACCCTTTATGTGATGTTGGGGAAAGTTATAGGCTGTTTTGAGAATGGTGAGGGTGATGGTGCCCGTGATGGTACTGGGCTCATTGTTGAATGTTCTGATGCCTGTGATGATGGTGGGGAGTCCAGTGAAGTGATGGTGGTGAGGGTGGTGATATTGATAATGTTGATCCAGTAATACTGGTAATAATGCAAATGGCAAAGAGTATGTGATGGTGATGATGGTGGTGGTGGTGATGGTGGTGATGGTGGTGGTGGTGACAGACATGTAGTTTTAGTGATGGCAGAGGTGATGATATTGTTCATAGGAATAGAGGGTGTGGCGGTGTAACAGTGACGACAGAGATTGTAGTGGGTAATGGTGATCACACGGGTGGACATCGGTAGAGTGGTGGTAGAGATCATAGGGAAGGCGGTAGTGGTAACAATGGTAGTGATTGAGGGTAGCCACAGAGATCATAACGTCAGAGGTGGTCATAGGGATGATGGTGATTCTAGAGATGTGGTATGGTATGGGGACTGTGGTGTGATAAAAATGCCAGAATCTTCTGGAGCACCTCCTTGGACAACTCCTGGGTTTTCCTATGGGAGGCAGAGGGGACAAGTTGGCTCTCCCATCCCTTCCCCTTCTCACTCTGGACCTGCTTCCCACCCCACCCCACGTGGCCCCCCAGGTACGAAGTGAAGGTGCTGGGCTACAACCTCCTGCAGGCCATGCGCTTTGCAGTGGAGGAGATCAACAACCATAGCAGCCTGCTGCCCGGCGTGCTGCTGGGCTATGAGATGGTGGATGTCTGCTACATCTCCAACAATGTCCAGCCCGTGCTCTACTTCTTGGCTCAGGAGAACTATTCCCTGCCCACCCAGGAGGACTACAGCCACTATGTGCCCCGGGTAGTGGCTGTCATTGGCCCTGACAACTCCGAGTCCACCACAACTGTGGCCCACTTCCTCTCCCTCTTCCTCCTTCCACAGGTGAGGCCCCAGGCTCCTGGGAGAAGTAGCTGGGGAGGGCGCAGAGGAGTGGTTGTCCAGAGGGCTCACTTCCCCCCACTAGTCATGGGGGTAGGAGGAGGCAGGAAGCAGGGTAGGGATGTCAACCCCAGCTCTGGGAAGGCAGCCTGGCTGATGGGTTAAGAGCTCAGACTTTGGAGGCAGACAGACCTGGGCGTGCATCTTGGCTCTGAGTCTTGGCCATCATGAGGCCTTGCGCAAATCTCTTAACCCTTCTGAGCCTCAACTTCCCCACCTGTAAAACAGGATGATAAGAGTTCCATCCCAGGACTGTCTGAAGGTTAAAGGATTTAACCTCTGTAGGAGTTTGTGGGGTACGGTATCTCTTCAATGATGCAATGGCCATTATGTAAAGCACTTTGCACAAAAACGAAGACTCAGAAAGTGCTCACTATTATCCCGTACGGTTGCCTAGCACAGGGTCTGCCACACAGTAGGTCCTCAAAAAGGGCCATTAGTATTAGTACTATTATTATAAGTGTCATCATCATCATGATTGAAAATGCCTTGACCAGAATTGGCCTGAAATTTTCATGCATTAACGAGCAGCTAGCACAAGAAGATAGCCCACAGTCGGGAGTTACAAATACTATAATTTCTGCCGTCGTTTTTATTATGTAAAGCACCAAGGGTCTGACACATAGTAGGTGCTTAGTAAATGTTAGAATACTTATGTGAGGCATCCAGTCTGGGACTGAACTCATTCTTTCATTCACTTAACCAGTATTTATAGAGCTCCTCCGGTGCTAGGTGCTGTTGTAGGGCTGGGGATATAGGAAGGGACAAAACATAAGAGCCCACCTCCTAGCGGGAGAGACAGGCCATGTCAGGAGCCACGTGATAAGGCTGCTGGAAAGTGAGAAGTGCAGTGCAAGTAAAGCAAGTAAAGTAAGCAAGAAGTAAAAGGCAAGCAGGGTGAGGGAGGCTGGACAGGTCTGTGGACAGGTGGAACAGGTAGAGAGGGACTGCAGTTCCCAGCAGGGTGGTCAGGCGGGTCTCGCTGACAATTGGATGAAGACCCGAGGGAGGTGAAGGGGTGAGGGAGGCATGCAGGTGTGTAGAAGAGCCCCCCGGGACGAGGGGGCAGCGAACGCAGAGGCCAGCAGGTGCCTGGTGCATTCACAGAACCCGTGAGCAGAACTGGGACCCCGGGAGAGTAGGAGGAGATGAGGTCAGAGAGGTGAGGGCTGGGGTCAGTGATGGAGCCTCTTGGGGGCCACTAAGGACTCTGGCTGCCCCTGAGTGACTTTTGGAGCTGTTGGAGGGTTTTGAGCAGAGGAGTAAGTAAGGTGACTGACACATGCGTGCTGGGTCCCCTGGCTGCCACGTTCAGCAGAGACCACAGGGGGAAGGATGGGGGGGATGCTGTGGGGACCCAGGCGGGGCGACGGTGGCCTGGGGAGGCCCTCGCTCACGCTGGCGGCGGTCCCCTCTGGCAGATGACCGACAGCACCATCAGTGATGAGCTGCGGGACAAGCAGTGCTTCCCCGCCCTGCTGCACACGGTACCGGGCGCGGATCACCAGATCGAGGCCATGGTGCAGGTCATGCTCCACTTCCGCTGGAACTGGATCATCGTGCTGGTGAGCGGCGACGACTATGGACGCTACAACAGCCAACTGCTCAACGAGCGCCTGACCACCCGCGACATCTGCATCGCCTTCCAGGAGACGCTGCCCACGCCACAGCCCAGCCAGGAGGTGACCCAGTGGGAGCGCCAGCGCCTGGAGGCCATCGTGGACAAGCTACAGCAGAGCTCGGCGCGCATTGTGGTCCTGTTCTCGCCCGACCTGGTCCTGCACAACTTCTTCCACGAGATGCTCCACCAGAAATTCACGGGCACCGTGTGGATCGCCTCTGAGTCCTGGGCCATCGACCCGGTCCTGCACAACCTCACCGAGCTGCGCAACACGGGCACCTTCCTGGGCATCACCACCCAGAGCGTGCCCATCCCGGGCTTCAGCGAGTTCTGCGTATGCCCCGCCCAGGCCGGGCAACCTGCGCCCAACAGGAGCAGCCTGGGGGCCACCTGCAACCAGGAGTGCGACACCTGCCAGGACACCACCACGTCCTTCAACACCATCCTCACGCTCTCTGGTGAGCGCATGGTCTACAGCGTGTACTCAGCTGTCTACGCCGTGGCCCATGCATTACCCAGCCTCCTGCGCTGCACCCAGACCACCTGCTCCAAGAGGGTGGTCTACCCCTGGCAGGTGAGGCCCCACCCATGGAAAGTCAGGGCCCCACAGGGCAGGCATGGAGTGGTTGCCATGGAGACCGCTGGGTGCACCTGCTCTGCGCTAGCCTTCCCCTTGCTTGCTGGCTTCGGGGCAAACTGGTGGAGAGGCCATGGGACCATACCCTGCCTCCAGACACATAGAACCAGACAGAAGTCCTTCATGGTGACAAAACTCCTTTTTGTATTAATGTAATCATTGCCATCCAAGATGGCTTGTCCTAGGAGGAGATTTGGGTGACATTCCCTGGAAAGAAGCCTGGCAGGCAGTGGGCGCCCCAGGTCCCCTGCCGTTTCTCTCTGGGCTGGAGGCCTTGGGGGCGGGCTTATGTATTCTGTCCGCTCTCTGAGGCCCTGCTTGGGGTTTATACATCTTCTCTTGTCCCGGGTTTGTGTCGTCTGGATTCAGACTTGGAGTTTAAATCTATGTTTTTCTGATTTGCATGCGCACACACACACACACACACACACCCCAAACCATGAAATCTTCACAGGAGTGTAAGATTTTCCTGAGGATCTGGAGGAGCGGAGGGATTTACATCAGAGATGTATACTTTATACCTTGTTATCCAGCATCTCTGAGCTCTCACAGTGACCAGCCAGCCAGGACCGCACGCTGGGTCATTTGCTCACCACTTGCTCTCCGCTGCGTCCTTCTCTCTGCCTCTGTCCACCCCCAACATCTCAGCTACAGCCCCTCTGTCCATCTGTTGGGAGGCAGAACTTTGTACTCAGGCTGACCTGGGTTTGAATCCCAGCTTTGCCACCACTAGCTGTGAGACCTTGGGCAAGTTATTGAATATCTCTGAGCCTCGGATTTCTCATGTGTGAAATAGAAGGAATAACAGGCACCGTGCTGAGTTCTGGGGAGGACTGACCATGCTGTTTGTCTGGGACCTGGTGCAAAGAGAAGCTGAATGTCTTCTTCTTTGTCCGCATCCATTTCTGACACCAGTGTCTGGATTATGATAGTCCAGGCCTCCTCCCACTCAGGAGAGTTGCAGGGACAATCCTTCCTTCCCTCCCTCCTTCCTTCCTTCCTTCCTTCCTTCCTTCCTTCCTTCCTTCCTTCCTTCCTTCCTTTTAAAAAGATTTTATTTATTTATTTGTCGGAGAGAGAGAAAGAGAGAGAGAGGGAGAGAGAGCACAAGCAGGGCGGGCGGCAGGCAGAGGGAGAAGCAGGCTTCCCGCTGAGCAGGGAGCATGATGTGGGGCTCCATCCCAGGACCCTGGGATCATGACCTGAGCTGAAAGCAGGTGTTTAACAAACTGAGCCACCCAGGCGTCCCAGGGAGGATCCTTTCTGACCCCCTACCTTGGAACCCTGGAATCCCAGGTTGCTCAGCCTGGCCTGACCAGGTCAGTGTGGGGATATGACCTGGACACCAGGACCTGGCTCCCCGTGGGACTCCACCATCCTGACCCCCGTCCATAGGCCTACCACCTGGGAGGAGCTTCCCTCCTCTCAGCTCCCAAGACCATTGCCCTCAGTCTTAGCAACACGTGGAAATTCCAGAGAAGCTTCCAGAGCCAGGACCTCACTCCCTGGGCAGAGTGGGAAGAAGGCTAGGGCCCCAAATTCCTTGGCTATCTGTCTGTCAGTCCCAGAGGGGAGGTGAGCTCCGGGCTTCCGAGATATAGCCCAATAGACTCTCCCAATTATGGAGGGAAAATCTAGGAGCCAGATAGATGGAGTATCTACGCTGGAAGTTCTTTTGGGGGTCAGCCCAGAGAGGTTCAGTGACTTGCCCAAAGTCACACAGCAAACTAAGGAAAGAGCTCAGATTGGAATTCAGGCCACAGGATGCCCAGTCCAAAGCATGTTCCAGCTTGTACCAACTTCTGCGTACTCAGAGTGGTGGGGGACGGCATGGGGAGAGACTGGAGAGTGGCCTCTACCGGTGGGGAGGCAAGAAGCACCCAGAGGGCGGGGGCAGGTGCAGCTGACCCTTGCAGGTGAGAGCCCAGGTATTGGATCCCCGAGGGATGGCGGAGGTGACTTCCAGGGAGAAAGAATACCACCAACACCGCGGCGGGAGGTGAGTACTTACTCGTTTTCAGGGACTGTGCTAAGTTCCCCAAATAGGTAAACTCACTGATGGCTTCAGAGCCCCGGAGACAAGGTTTTTGTTGTCCTACTTTGCCGAAGAGGAAACTGGGGCTCGCAGAGATCAAGCGACAGGTCCGAGGCCCCATAGCAGGTGGCAGAGCTGGCGTCTAAGCCCAGAGGTATCTGACCCCAGAGCCGCGCTCTCAGCCACTGCCTCCCGGATGGCCGCCTGCACAGTGCTACGGCCCCTTGGGCAGCTGTGGAAATCAAGGCTAGTAGGACGGGAGAATGTCCCCCAGGTCTGGCCCGGCCTCTGGTGCCAGCCTCCCTTCCTTTCCCTTTGGCCCCTCCAGCTACTTCAGGAAATCTGGAAGGTCAACTTCACCCTCCTGGGCCACGAAATCTTTTTTGACAAGCAAGGGGACCTGCTCATGAGCCTGGAGGTCATCCAGTGGCGATGGGACCTGAGCCAGAACCCGTTCCAGAGCATCACCTCCTACTACCCCGCGCTGCGGCGGCGGAAGGCCACCCACAACGTCTCCTGGCACACCGCCAACAACACGGTCGGCTCCCGCACGGCTGCCGGGGGGCCGGGGCCTGGAGCTGGGCGGCCCGCTCGGGCTGGGGTGGCCCCGGGCGCTTCGGGCCCGAGATCCGTCATCGACGGCCGGTGGAGGCTCTATTTGTGGGGGGAGTGTCTGGGCCCTGTCCCTCCCAGTGACTAAGCACTGGGGACGTCTAGGGCTTTCTGGCTGCTCAGGACCCAGGGGCTCAGGAGCTGTGCCAAGTGAACGTTTGCTGGCCCCGTGGTTGCTAAGGACTTCAGTTCTCATGTCAACCAATGCTCACGCTTTTGCTACGTTTGCTGTCCCCTCCACCGTGCCTGCCACCTGTCATTCGAAAGCTCCTTTGTTTTACCCTCTTAGATAACAAGCTGTCGGGAGGGCGGTGGTCTGGGGACGGGCAGAGACCCAGGCTTGTGTGGAGGGGGAGGGGATAGAAAAGCTCGAGGAGACTTCATCGGCATCCTCCCCACCCCCACACACTATTCATCCTTGTTTCTGGGGGGCTTGGTGCTGCTAGTTCCTGTGCTTTGTGGGGATTTTCATGGAGTCAGTTGGGTGGGTGTCTTGATTAATTTGCGAGGGCCGCTCTCCCAGGGGACCACAGTCTGGGGGCTGAAACAACACAGATGTACTGTCTCCTGATTCTGGGGGCTGGCAGTCCAACTCAAGGTGTCAGCAGAGTTGGTTCCTTCTGAGGTCTGTGAGGGAGAATGTTCCGGGCCTCTCTCCCAGCTTCTGGTAGTTTGCTGGCCATTTCTGGCTTTCCTTGGCTGGGGTGGTCTCCCCTGACCTCTGCCATCGCCTCCATATGGCCTTCTCCTTGTGGGTGTGTCTGTCTCCAAATCTCCCCTTTTGTAAAGACTTTGGTCCTATTGGAGTAGGGCCCACCCCTCTCCGATAGGACCTCATCTTGACTACATCTGCAATGATCCTATTTCCAAATAAGGTCACATTTGTAGGTCCTGGGGGTCCAGACTTTAATCTATGAATTTTGAGGGCAGGCAATTCAACAAATAACAGTGTCTTTGCCTGGGTTTCTCCTAAAGCAGAGCCTGAGGCAAGGGTTTATGCGCAGATAGTTTATTCCAGGATCTGCTCCACGGGAATAGGAGTAGGTGATGGGGGAGAGCTCGTTAGGGACACAGTAGAAGGGAACGTTCTCAAGCTGCTGTGAGCTCAGTCTGACCAGGACCTTCTGAGGGGCCACTTTAGAGTTGTCCCCAAGGGAGGGAAAAGGATGGGATGGGTCCATGGGATCTGTACCACCCCCATCTGCTGTGGTCAAGGGTCGCCCCATGGGGCATTAACTCTCTTGTGCTTCCGGGTCACACATGTGTGAGTGCCCAGCAATTTCCCACCAGCATCTCACACCCCGGCCCCAGGGCAGAGAGCGAAAGAAACAGAGTGTCACTCAGGTGAGGTGCTGACAGGTAGCGCCCACAGGATGCAGTTGCTGTGGCTGTGGCAGGAATAAAAGGAGGTTGGAGAAGACATGAGGGAGGCCAAAGCGATGGGATGCTGTCCTTCCCCCGGCCTGTGGGGTGGAGTTTTGAGGGCAGAAGCCAGCCCAGTCCCTCCACCGGGAGCTGAGCGGACCCCCCACAGCCCCTGCTGCTGCAGGGGGTCCCAGGTGGAGCCCCTACTCCTCATGTCTCCCTCTGCCACCCATCCCGGAGTGTCCTTAACCCTCAGCCACTTGGCTGCTGGGGTGATCCAGACACTCGTCCCCAGGAGTCTGAGGCCGTGGTTGCCTTGTCCTTGCCGGCCTGTGGCTGTGGCAGGTGTCCAGCGAGCAGTGAGGACTGGGCCGCCGCGGCCAACCTCCCGGATTCCAGACCTAGTCCTTCGTACCCCCTTGAGTGCCAGCCACCTAGCTGCTTACACTAATCCAAATCGGTTACCTCCTCCTTCCTTGGCCGTCTTGTTCACTGGCATCAGGCCCCTGAAATGATCAAGGGGGGACCAGACAGCCTCTTTTGTCTGCTGGTGGAAGTAGTCCCTCTTTGGAGACCAGAACCTGTGTTCTAGCAGAGTCCAGGCTTGTGGGGATGAGACACCCCAGCTCCACCGTGAGCCCCCGAGAACCATGGTGACCGTGGCCAATCCTTCCGCCCCATGGTTGCTGGACCCCTGTATTCTAGCTGTTGGGGCCACAGTGCTATACATCAGCCTCCCATTCAGTGCTTATACCTCATCCTAAAGGGCAGGGGCCCCACCCTCAAGGTGTTTTCTGCAAGCTGGTACCTTACCTGAACCCTTAGTATGCCATACCATTATCTCGTTAGGCTGGGTACTTCCAGGAGACGTGGTGTATGTTGGAATCAGTGGATCCGGGGGTCACGTGCCCAATCACACCCCCTTGCCATACAAAGGGTCTCTTGCCTGAGGGGATGTTCTGGGGGGACCCATGATGGTGACTCATTGAGTCTGTCCAGCCTTGGAAGGTGGCATTGCACTGCGGATGGGGGAGGCGAGTTCTTACATGGATGCATCAGTGCTCCCTCCAGGGAAGAAGACACCCGAAGTGGTAGACGTGCTAGTGTCTACGTAGAGTGGAAGCAAATCCAGGGTTCAACATGGTCTCTGGGCTGGAAGGCTGGGTGCTCAGCCGTGGCCACAGCTCTGTCGACCACGGAGACAGGGGCCCACGCTGCTGCACTCACGCCCACAGCCTCCATCCCTGACACCGTGGGCACTCTGCTCGTGGCCCATTGTGCGAGCCCCGGGGAGGAGGTGGGGGCGAGGGCAGAGGCCAGCTGACCTGTGCTGGAGGCTTCATCCTTTCCGTCTGGTTTTTTCTCACTCCCTGCGTACTTGGATTGGCATTCACATGAGACACAAAAGTCATCATCACTGGTTTGAGGAATATACTTGCTCCCCCTGGGCCTGTTTTGGCGTGATCCTGAACACATCATTTCGGTTGCATGGAGACTTGCCACTCTTCCTGCCTGGCCCCACGACTCCGTGTGTCTGAGGGTCACTTGAGGTCCTGAGGCCACGTGCTCTTTTTCCACGAAGGCCCGACAGGACACAAGAGCTGATTTGCAAACGGTGCGTCATACCTTGTGGAAGGCGTGTTGTAGCTGCATCGTGCAATTCTCATACTGGGGCTTGCCCATCTTGTCCTCTGCAGGTGACCTTGGCCTCAGCACATCTGCCTGGCCATATAAGGAGAGCTTGCCCTGCAGCCAGGTCCTTCTTCAGAGTCTTTTTCTAGGCTTGTCATTCTGTACCTTGAAACCAGAAGCCATCTGAGTCGCCTGCTAAATGTGGGTTGGAGCAGTATTTCCAAGAGCAATTTATGCTGTCTCCCACCTCTGAAGGTTCATCAAGTGCCATACTTCTTTAATGGTAGGAGATGTAAGATGTAATGACTCGTCCTTTAGCATAGAGAGGATGTCCTGGCATTTCCCAGATCACGGGACCGCTAAAAGCATCACCGGTGTGGCAGGCCCCCTTTGAATCTTTGGAAGGTTTATCATATACCCTTATCCCTAAGGATTCACGTCCTAGTGGGGCATAAAGAGTACTTGCTACTTCCTACTCACCAGATCCAATGAGTACGATGCCATAGATACAGTGGACCAGCATGCCGTTCTGCAGAATTCCAGAGTGCTCTAGTTCCATATAGACCAAACCCTGATGGAGAGAAGCATAAGCTTAGCTCTGCCGTGAGAGTAAACGCTAGTGATTTGAGAGCTTTTTCTTTTTTCAGTAGGCATTTAGAGCTGTATATATCCCTCTAAGTACTGTGTTCACTGCATTCTATAAGCTTTGGTATATATTAATTAAAAAAAATTAAATTATGGTAAAAAAAAACCCCTATAACTTAACAGTTACCGCTTCAGCCATTTTTTCCCCAAAATTTTCTATTGTGGCAAGATATACATAAATAGTTTACCATCTTAACCATCTTAAAGTGCACGGTTCAGTGGTATTAGGTGCATTCACATTCCCGTGCTACCACCACCAGCCTCCCCCTCCAGAACTCTTCATCTTCAGAATGGAAGCTTTATGCCTGTTAAATGCTAACTCCCCATTCCCGCCTCTCCCCAGCCCTGGAAACCACTGTTCTACTTTCTGTTTCTGTGAATTTGACTAAGAACCGCCTATAAATGGAATCACACAGTATTTGTCTTTTTGTGACCTGCTTATTTTACTCAGCATCATGTCCTCAAGGTTCAACCATTTTGTAGCGTGTGTCAGAATTGCCTTCCTTTTCAAGACTGAATAATCCATTCAATCAATGGATTGTGATTATGAATAATCATAATCCAATAAAAAATATCACTTTCGCTTATCCATTCATCCATCAATGGGCACACTCGGGTTTCTTCTACCTTTAAGCTATTGTGAATAATGCCGCTACCAACATGGGTGTGCAAATAGCTCGTTGAGACCCTGCTTTCAACTCTTTTGAGTATCCACCCAGAAGTGGAAACTGGATCATGTGTTAATATTCTTTTTAATTTTTTGAGGAACCGTGTTCCTTCACAGCGGCCGCACCATTTCACATACCCAGCCGTGGACAAGAGGTTCCAGCACCTCCACGTCTTCGCCAACACCCCTTATGTTCTGTTTTTTTGTTTGTTTGTTTTTGTTTTTCATAGTAGCCATCCTAATGGGTGTGAGGTGGTCCCTCGCTGTGGTTTTGATTTGCATTTCTCTACTGATTAACGATTGAGCATCTTTTCAAGTGCTTATTTGTCATTTGTATCTCTTCTTTGGAGAAATCTCTATTCAAGTCCTTTGTCCATTTTTGAATTGAGTTTTTGTGTTCTAGGAGTTTTCTCTATATTCTGGATATTAATCCCTTGTCAGATATCTGATTTACAAATATTGTCTCCCATTCTGTGGTTTGTCTCTTGGAGTGTCACTTGATGGACAGAAGTTTTAAATTTTCATGAAGTCTTATCCAGGACATCATTGCCAGATCCAGCGTCATGAAACTTATGCCCTATGCTTTCTCCTAGCTGTTTTTATGGTTTTAAGTCTCCTATTGAAGTCATGGATCCATTTTGAGGTAATTGTATATGGTGTTAGGTCCAACTTTATTCTTTTGTATGTGGATATCCAGGTTTCCCAGCACCATTCATTGGAAAAATGATCTTTCCCCCACTGAATGGTCTTGGAACTTCTGTCAAAAATCATTTCACCCTATGTGTGAGGGTTTGTGTCAGGACTCTATTCTATCGGTCTGTATGTCTGTCTTTATGCCCGCACCACATTGCTTTGATTCCTGTAGCTTTGTAGTAAGTGTTGAAATCAGGAAATGTGAGTCCTCTGGTTTTGTTCTTTTTCAAGAGTACCTTGGGTATTCAGTGTCCCTTGAGATTCCATCTGAATTTTAGGATGGTTTTTTCTATTTTTGCAAAAAAAATAAAAGTCATTGGGATTTTGATAATCCCAGTTTGATAATCCCTTTTGATAAGGATTGCATTAAATCTGCAGATTACTTTGGGCGGTATTGACATTTTCACCATGTTAAGTCTTCCAAGGCATAAACATGGAATGTCTCTCCATTTACTTAGGTCTTAGTTCCTTTCAGAAGTGTTTTGACCCCTTCTCTGTTCTGCTGCTGCCTGTTTAGCTAGAACCACCACCATTTCTCACCCGGGCTCTTGTGACAGTATCCTACCTGCTCTCTCACTTCTGCTCTTGTCCCTCACAGTTTAAACTCAACATGGAACCCAGGACAAACCTGTTAAAAGGAAGTCAGATCCTGTCATTCCTCTGTGTGGAAGCCTCTCGTAGTTTCTCGTTTCACTCAGAGTAAAAGCCCAAGTATTTTGATGCCACCTCTTCGAACTGATCTGCTGCTGTCCTTTGTGTTCACTGTGCTCAAGCTATGTGGGGCTTGCTGCTCAGCGACCATGCCGCGTGCCCTCTGCCACGGGGCCTTTGCATATGCCGTTCCCTCGGCCTGTACAGATCTTTTCGTCACTTGGTCCCTCACAGCCTCTAGGTTTTTGCTTCAGTGTCAGCTGCTCAACAAGGCCACCCTTGCCCACCCCATTCAAATTTGCAATCAGCCCCTCCATCACTTTCCATCCCCACTGCATGGCTCTACTTTCCCTCATGGTATTTATCACCACCAGTCAAGTTACATATTTATATGTGTATTGTGCCTCTTCCCCATGAGAGAATTCATTCCTTAAGAACAGAGACTTAGCCTCCTTGTGTTCACTGTTGAATTCTCAGTGCCTGGCATCGGTATGAGCTCAATACCTTTTTGAATGAATGAATGAATGAATGAGTGAATAGCAGATTGAGAGTCCATGATTAAGAGGAGGATTAAGTTAGCTACTGAGGGAATAGTGAAGAGATGAGTTTGGAAGGTGGTGGTGGGGACCATACATGACAAGGGGGTGGTAAGGTGTAGGTCTGGATAAGGCTCGCATGTGTGTTGGTGTGCACATGTGTGTGGTCCCACGGGAGGCAGAGAAGACTGCCGACAGCCTGGAGAGGCGGGTGAGGGATCAGATGTTTCATTTTGGCTGATGGAGAGCCCCTGAGGTTCTTCCAGGAAGGAGCTTCAGGCAGGAGACAAGACGTCTGGAGGTGTCATCTGATGGCCATGAGCAGGAGGGACAACAGGGGTGGAGCAGGAAGGCAGGTGACCTGTCAGAGGCAAGAAGGGAGGGGCTCCGGGGTCAAGTGGTCCTACTGTGGCTCCCCTTGTCTGGCCCCTGGCCCTTCATATGTGTGCTTTTGTAACAACACCTCCTATTTGTGCATCAGAATGATTTTTGTACCACCTGGATCTAATCAGGCTGCCCACCACTCAGGGACCCTCGTTGTTTCCCACTGCCCCTTCATTCTTAGTGTGCCCCACACGAGCCTTCAGGATGTGGCTCTCCCACTCTCCACCCTTCTCCTGGGGCATGCTGACTCCCTTCTATTCCCTGCCCTTACTGTTCCCTCTGCTTGTAATTCATTCCTGTGCTCAATAAACCATCGGGGAGGGGGTCCTCTGTTCTCTAGAAATAGAGCAGTAAGAACAACAGACATGGCCACTGCCTATCTGCTCTTGTTCATCTGAAGACCCCTGCCCCTCCACAAAGGTTGTGTTAATTAGACTCTTATATGCACATGGCAGAAGGTGATGTAAGCACAGAGTGAAGTTGTTGCTTCCTATCATTGAAAACTCCAGGGGTAGACCATGTGGACTTCAGGCATGGATGGATCCAGGGTCTCTCTCCAGATCTCAGTTCCTTCCTTGGGAGTGTTCCCCCTCCATGGAGACAAGGTGGCTGCTCGCAGCCCCAGAGTCACATCCTATCTCCCCAGCAACCTCAGGAAGTCTCTGTCTCAGCAGTTGAGTGCTGTTACCTGAAGAAGTTGGATTAGGTGTCAGGCAGGCCAAACTAAGAGGGTCCCTACAAAGGTCCAGTTCTAATGGCAGTTCCTGCTCCTTCCTTATCCCAGACAGGGGCCAGGCTTCCCTCCCCTGAGCATCCTGCTAGTTGGGCTCAGGGTCTCTTGTCCTCCTCCCTCCAGATCCCTGTGTCCATGTGTTCCAAGGACTGCCAGCCTGGGCAAAGGAAGAAGCCCATAGGCATCCATCCCTGCTGCTTCGAGTGTCTTGACTGCCTTCCGGGCACCTTCCTCAACCGAACTGCAGGTAGGACTTGCAGAGCCACTCCCCTGCCCCGCCCTGCCCTGCCCTGGGCTTTCAGGGCCCTTCATCTTTGGCAGGGTTTCTGGAGTCTCCCCCAGGGACAGTGTCTGATTCCAGTGTATATCCCTGGGAGCTGGTGTAGAGAAAAATCTTCAGTGCACACTATTAGGGAGGGTGGGAGAAGGAACAGCTCTCAACCAGGCAAGGCTGTCACTGATCCTCACCCCATACACATGTAGCTGGGGGCCCAGGGGGGTCAGACCAGAAAATGTCCACTGGATGGATGAATGAATGAATGAATGTCTCTGTCCATAGAAGAGATGTTTCTGGCAGGTGGGGACAGGATCTGATTTATCTCTCTGACCTCCCAGTGCCTAGTGTAGTTCAGAGCATATAATGTTTGCTCAGTGAATATTTATTGAATGACATCCTTGGTTAGACGAATCAATATCTCCCCCTATAGATTATAAACTCCAGGAAGGTGGGGACAATGTCCTCTCTCTGTCCATATTAGTGTTGAGCACGGTTCACAGTTGGGGCTCAAATTAGTTTGTTTATGACTTCCCTGATTAGTAAATTAAGTGGACATAGACATCTACCAATCAGTAGATTGGTACTTACATAGTACTTACTATGTGCCAAGCAGAGCCCAGGGCACAGAGTAGGTGCTCAACAAAAGTTTGTTGAATGATTTCACAGGCTTTTCCTCTCCTGGTTGGTCAGTAGCCTGAAGGCAGGGGCTAGGTTTTATCCATGTCTGTGGTCTCCCACCTCAGATGCCCACCACCGTGGAGGATGCTCGAAAAAGCATTTGTTGAATGAATTCTTTGATTAAATGCTTGAATGTCTATCCCACCAGAGGGTAAGGTCTTGGAAGGAAGGGATTACCATTGTTAGGATCTGGGTCAAGGAAACCTCGGTTCAAATCTTGCCTCTGTAACTTACTGGTTTTGTGACTGCCTGGCTGAGCCTCAGACCTTTGTAGGGACCCTCTTAGTTTGGCCAGCCTGACACCTAATCTGACTTCTTCAGGTAACAGCACCCAACTTTTGACTTCCTGAGGTTACCTGGCAGATAGGATGTGACTCTGGGGCTGCGAGCAGCCAGCCTGAGCATGGGGTTGCAGTGAGGAGCTGATGGGCCGGTGGATACAAGGGACGCAGCGAGGGGCGGCTAGGACTGTAGGCGTTACCTTCAGCTCCGCGCCCCACCCCCGGGGCCTGGCCCGGGGCAGGTGCAGAGGATGTGGGTGCCAGCAAGGCAGGTGTGGCTGACGGGAGCTGCCGTGGGCTCTTGCAGACGAATTCGACTGTCAGTCCTGCCCAAGTTAAGAGTGGTCCCATAGGAACGACACCTCCCGCTTCAAGCGGCGGCTGGCTTTCCTTGAATGGCACGAGGCATCCCCCATCATCGTGGCCATGCTGTCCGTCCTGGGCTTCCTCAGCACCCTGGCCATCATGGGGATCTTCTGGAGGCACCTGCACACGCCCGGTTTGCTCGGCCGGGGGCCCCGTGTGCTTCCTGGTGCTGACGCCGCTGCTGCTGGCATATACCATGGTCCCCGTGTACGTAGGGCAGCCCACGTTCTTCACGTGCTTCTGCCGCCAGACCTTCTTCACCCTCTGCTTCCCCATCCGCGTCTCCGGCATCACCGTGCGCTCTTTCCAGATCGTCTGCATCTTCAAGATGGCCAGGCGCCTCCCACGCGCCTGCGGCTACTGGGTGCGCTACCATGGGCCCTATGTCTCCGTGGCGTCCTTCACCGTGCGCAAGGTGGTCATCGTGGTGGGCAATGTGCTGGCCATGAGCGCCAACCCTACCGCCCGCGCTGACCCCGATGACCCCAAGATCATGGTTCTGTCCTGCAACTACCGCAAGGCACTGCTGTTCCACACCAGCCTGGACCTGCTTCTGTCCGTGGCGGGCTTCAGCTTCACCTACATGGGCAAGGAGCTGCCCACCACCTACAACGAGGCCAAGTTCATCACTTTCCGCATGACCTTCTACTTCACCTCCTCCATCTCCCTCTGCACCTTCATGTCTGTCTACGAGGGGGTCCTGGTCACCATCATGGACCTCTTGGTCACTGTGCTCAACCTTCTGGGCATCAGCCTGGGCTACTTTGGTCCCAAATGCTACATGGTCCTCTTCTATCCGGAGCGCAGCACGCAGGTCTACTTCAGCAGCATGATTCAGGGCTACACCATGGGGAAGGACTAGCACCGTCCACCGGCTGCCCAGGGGGCTGGAAGGCTCCGCCCTGGGGGATGGAGACGGGGCGGGGGGCTTGCTTATTCAGCCCCAGCTGGGCAAAGGGATGCTATCCCTGACTGTTATTGCCTCACCCTGCTCTGATTTGGTCTCCCCCCAGGTTTCTTTGCATCCTGGCCATGTTTACCCCCCTGGTGGCGGATGCCTAAAAATATTCACACTTTCCCTATAGCTGTTTGGCTTGCCAGGCCCTGCCACCCATTCTAGGAAAACCATCCAGGGTGACCTGTTGGTCTCCAAGGCAGAGATGGATTTAAGCAGCCGGCAGTCGCCATCTGGTGGCCACAGTTGGTTTGTCTGCAGGTTCGGGCTCCTTCCCTTCAGTCCTGTTCACTGGGTGAGGGGAGGCCGCGCTGGTGTGCGTGGATGTCTGCCCGGGGTCAGTCACTAGCTGCCCGCGGGTCCGTGCCTCACCTCCCAGACTCCCCCAGAGCTTGCGACCCAGCGTCTCTGAGTAACGGCTGGGCATTGGGGCTGCTTCATAAATGCGTGGGAATAAACCTCACTTGGGTGAAGTGAATGAGTTTCCTTCTTGTTTTCAGAGGTCCTCGGAGAAAGAAAATTTCAATCGGTGACCTCAGTTTCTCTCCCAGCACTGCCGCTTCTGAGCTGTGTACTTGGGGCCAATTATTTACTCTTTCTGAGCCTCCGCTTCCTTGTCTCTACAATAGGAACAATAGCTGCTTTGCTGGGACATTGAAGGATCAGAGAGAATGGGTGTGGGGTGCATACAGTGGGTACTCAATAAATGCCCACCATTGCAAATCCACATGTCCCTTGAACCATCAGGGTCAAAAGAAGGCTGTGTTTCCTTTTTACGCCCCAATGTCCATGGTATACATTCTAGTCGATGGGGTATTGCCTCTGTTGGAAACTAACTTGGCCCCCAGGAAATTCTGGGTGTTGTCTGGGGGTGCTTGGGCCTCACGTGTGTGGCCATCTCGGCACCGCGGAAGCTCAGAGAAGGGGCTGTTCTGGGTGAGGCTGTGCCTATGCCCATCACCCTCGATGGCAGGAGGGGCCCCCACCCTTCTGTCCGGGGGTCACACCTGGCCTCTCAGAGCTCCACGGAGAGCCAGAATTTCAGCGCTGAGGCCTCTGAACTGCTGCCCAGAGAGGCTGAGTGACCGGCTCCGGGCGGCCAGTGGAAGGTGGGGGCAGGAGTGTCAGAGGCTCAGGCTCCCTGAAGACCCAGTTACTGGGGTGACCTTGTGACTGTCTCAGAACCCCCCTGGGAACGGTTTCTAGATTGGCCCCACACCATCCCTGGCAGGAGCAACTTCCCGAAGCTCGTTTGCAGCAGGGAGGGAGGGCAGGACTATCTCCTTCTTGTCCTGAACTTACCCCTCTCACGCTTCAAGGAGGTGGGTGGTGGGATCTTGGTTTGAATCACCTGGAGTTTGGGAGAACTGCCTTCACGTTTGGGGGCTGCTTCTTCATCACGGCGGGGACAGTCCCTGTTTCTCTTGCCTGAGCTGACCCAGAGCAGGTGCTGCACAAATATTGACAGAGCAGCTAAGTCACTCTGCCCCCCCCCCCCCGTCCGCTCCCTTGAGCCACAGCATCGTTAATTCTGTGCTTGTCTCGTGGCCTTTGGTGCCGGATCCTGAGCGGCATCGAGAAATAGAAAACAAACCCTTGTGCTCACCATCGACGAGAACAACAGCGAACATGAATTACTCTCCCTGTGGGCTTTGCTACATCATTCACTATTTCCTCACCAAACTCCATCAGTCCCATACTGTTAGGGTCCTTGTTTTACAGATGGGGAAAGAAGGGCCCTCCCAGAGGTCATGAGCCTTCCCCAGCCCCTCCCAGCCCGTCCCCGGAGCCACGACCCTCTGTGGAGTAGGACCCAGACATCCTGCCTGGGGAGCTGGTGTGGGGGGAACCGTGATCGCAGTGAGGGGGGGGACGCAGTGTCTCCAGCAGGTGCTGTGGTGTGCTGGGGGGCCTCAGATTTTAGGGAGACGGCTGGAGGATGCGGTGCCTGGGGAAGACCCTGGGGGAAGCTGGCATCTGGAAAGAGCAATGAAGGGCAGAGAAGTGCCTGGAAGGCAGGGAGTCTGAGTGTGGGGATAGCGGGTGGGGACAGCAGGGGCCAAGGTGGGGTGCCAGGAGGCCCGGGCAGCCTGAGTAGGAGCACGGGGCTGAGGGTGGCCGGTGTGAGAACCGGGCTTGGAAGGCTAGCTGGGGCTAGATGTGGGGGACCCCGACCGGGGGTCTGAGCTTGTCCTCCTGGTGCCCACCGCCAGCGTCCGTACGCATGCTGGCTTGTCCAGTCCTGGGTCCCCCGAGGGGCTGTTCCTGGCTGTCCCTCGCCTCTGTCCTCTTCCCACAGTCCTGAGCCCTGGCCTGGCCCGACGGCGGGAGACCGTGGGGGAAGACCCCAAGGATGGACTGCTGTGTGTGCTCATCCCTCCTCCATCCTCTGCTCTTGGGTCCCAGGGGGAGACCTCACCCCAGCCCTGAGCTTCCAGCGAGCAGCTCTGCCGTCTGTTCCTGAATGTGTCTGTGCCCCGTCCCCCTCGCCCTCGGGACCAGATTGGCAGGCTCAGGGAGTTTTAAGCTCTTAATTCTCTTTTCTTGCATGCTTCTGACGCCTTGGCTTAAATTTTTTTTTAAAAGATAATGACCTCCTTTTCCTGGTTCTGCCTCCCGGACCGCCATCAGAGAGAGAATCCTGGAATCCCACCGACCTCAGAGGCATCTACTCCACACCTCCCTCTATAGCTGCCCCAAGCTGAGAGCCTCATCCTTCTTGTTCCCCTCCAGTGACGGGAGACTCACGGAGGACGCCAGTGAAATTTTTCTTAGATTGAATCAAACCTGACTCTTTGGGATTTCTATTTACGGACCTTAGTTTCATCTTTTGGGGACCACAGATTCAATCTCATTCCTCTTTCTCATGATGGTCTTTTGTACGTAGTGGCAACAAGTATAATTGCCTCTCGAGGGGGGCTGACCCTCTGACAGGTGCCTCACACCTGCGAGCTGTAATCCCCACGACGCCCCTGCCCGATGGGTACCCGTGACCATCCGTGGCCACGTGCTGATGCCTGCCAGCATCCTCTTCTCTCCCACCCTACCTGGCAGCCCCTGTTCTCCCAGGAGAGATCTATGTTGTTCTGGGGAAGCTGACTCTGTCCTGGCTCCAGGGGGCGGAGCAGGTGACCCAGGCCGAGGGTTGGTCTAATCAGAGGGACTCTCAGGACGTTTCCTGGGACAGGGATTCTTTCTGTAGGAACTAGTAAGGCTGAGACTCGGCAACTCCTGTGGGACCACAGGGCAAGTCAGCCGTAGAGGGAAGCTGGACTTTGCAGAAGATAAAGTGGGAGGATGGAAAAACGGGGTCCTTGGAACCTTTTGAGCTGACGGATCCAGCTTGAAGGCAGCGCCCCCTCTGAAATCTTCTTGAGTCCGTTCATGTGCTTTACTGCTTACGGTAGTTGGAGTTGTGTGCTCTGCCCCTGGGAACCCAACACATCTTTATCCTGCTGAAGAGGAAACTGAAGCTCAGAGAGGCTGATTAATTTGCCCAGGGTCACCCAGCTTATAAGTCAGGGAGCTGGGATTTGGAGAATTGGGGGGTATGGTATTGTGTTTTCAGATCATCTCTTTTTGGTCTAAAGGTCATCAGTTGCTCTTCGGACCCGATTTTGAGCGCCGTCCTAGTCCTCTCCTTTGGGCACCCGCTGACCTGTAAACATCTCTCTTAGAGCATCTCTCGAGCCTCCCTCTCCTGGGCCCCTGACATCCTTCCCACACCAGTCCAGCTGAGTGATGTCCCCTTAGCCCTGTCCCGGTCACAAGCTTCCCCAGCTCGGACCCCTTCCGTGGTTCCCCAGTGCCTACATGACACCGCCCGGCCTCCTTCCTGTACCAGTCAGGTGCTTTGAAATCTGGCTCCCACTCGCCTCTCCAGCCTCACCTCCCAGTGGCTCCGGGGGGCTCCTGGCTCTTCCCCAAACACTTGCCTGGCTTCATACTTATGCTCAAGCTCTCCCTTCTCTCTTCTCCCTGCTGGCCTTAACCTTGATCCCTTAAGGCCCAGTTTAAATGCTTCCTCCCCAAGGAAGGCTTCCCTGCCTTGGGGCAGAGGAAATCCTTGGTACTCCCTGAGCTGCTTGAGTTCAACTCCTGCTGGTCCTGCTGACGTACCTTTCTGGTTTGGGACCACCTGAGTCAAGGGACAGGCTGTTCTTTGTGTGGCCTTTGTCTCAGCTGTCATGTCCCCACCGAAGCACTTGCTGCTTGAGGCGCTGGGGGCTTGTTGGTTGGGCAGGGAAACGCCGGGGCCTTTTGCAGGGCACCGAGCTGGTGGGAGCTGGTGGGAGCTGGTGGGAGCTGGTGGCAGCTGGCTGCGGTCTGGGGCCTGGGGGCTGGGCCAGGCCAAGTGTGCTCTTCCCTGGTGGCTGGGCTGCAGGGAGAAGGGAGAGGGTGACAGGGAAGGCAGAAAGCTGGAGCTGGGCCTCCCAGGCAAGGACAGGTCTGTAGCGGACATGATAGCCCCTCCACCACTCAGACCAAAAACTTCAGTCTCGCCTGACTCCTCTCGCTCATCCTGCATCCTATCTGTCAGCAACACGGTTGGGTCTACCTTCAGAAGAGATCCCAGCCCTGGGGTAAGCCTCAGTTCCAGCAACAGCCTCCTAGCTGCTCTCCCTGCTTCTGCCCTGGTCCCCACAATGTTCAGGCTGTTCCTTGTACAACCTAGGTCACTTCCTATACCTCCTCTGCCCAGCGGGGCTCCCTATCTCTCTTAGATGAAGAGCCATGGTCCTTGTGCTGGCATCAGACCCACGGGGCTCCCCGCCACCTCTCCCACCTTGCTGTGGACACCCCTCCCTCTACACCTCTGCAGCCACGTTGGCCTCCTCACCATCCCCAGACGTGCCATGTGTATGCCCCAGGGCCTTTGCACTGGCTGCTCCTTCTTCATGAAATGTTCCTCCTCAGATTGTCACGTGGCTGGTTCCTTCATTTATTTTCTCCTCCTGCTTAGCCTTTTCCCTTAACGCTTACCACTAACACACTATACGTTTTACTTCCTTGGCTTATGTGTTGTTTTTCTCCCCCAGTAGACTGTAAGCTCCTTGAGGGCAGGGAGTTTCGTCTGTTTTGTTCACCGATGCATCCCGAGCACCTAGAAAAGTGCCTGGCACAGAGAAGTCTCTCTGCAAATGCTGGTTGAGTGAATGAGTCAATGAACGGGCCAGAACTATAACAGATCACGGGGACGGAAGCCAGGAGAACCAGGCGCAGGTCGGGAGGGGAGGGAGGTAATGGTCAGGGTGAGTGGTTCAGGTCCGCGAGCAAGGGAAGGCTGTTGGAAGGGGCATTCACTGGTGCATTCATTCTCTCTCACTCATTAATTCATTTACTCAACCAGTGGTTCGTGAGCACTGCTAGGGTCAGGCCCTCGCAGCACATGGAGGATACAGAGCACGGCCCCTGTGCCCAGGCAGCTCGTGTCCTAGCGGAGGACTCAGGACACCACAAGGAGGGAGATGAAGGGAGACAGGGGAAGGGGCAGAGGGATATAGAGGGAAAGAGAGACAGAGAGAGGGAGGGAGGGAGGAAGACAGATGGGGCAGAGAGAGAAGAGACAGAGGACGGAGGGAGTGACTTCTGGCTGCGTGACTCTGGGGTTCACGGACACCCCTCCCCGCCTCTATAGACTGGGGTGATGGCCACAGCGCCCACCGCCCAGGGGCGCACATGAGCTGCCCCACGAGAATGCTTACAGGATGCCTGGTACAGAGCAAGTGTCAGGTGTTAGCTACCAGCATTGTCAGCAACTTGGACTTTGTCCTAAGAGAGACGCTTGAAGAGCTTTTGAAGGGAGGAGACAGGCAACGTGGGTCTGCGAGAGGAGGCGGGAGGCCCCCTGGGTGTCAGCTACCAGGTCCCGCTGAGCGAGGATGGTGGCCTGGACCCGTGGTGCCACGGAGTTGGGGCACCATCCTTGGTGACAGGTGGGCCCGGGAGGGATCCTGGGGCGGGTGGGAGCGGCTGGAGAAGTGGTCTGTGGGTGGGCTTGGGCCAGCCGAGGGACCCCTTCGTTCACACCTCCCCGTGGCTAGTGCTGACCTGCCCTGGGATGGAGGGAACCGGCGGCGGCAGCTTGTAGACGTTCTGGGAATTGGGGGCCACGTGGGTGGATTCTCATCCCGGCAACAGCAGTGTCCTCCAACTCTGGGAATCGGAAGTGGGGCCGACCCTCCCTGTCAGGTGTCCCACCCCAGGCCCCCCGAAGAGGCCCCCAGACCTGCTGCCATCCGGGGGTGTGTGCAGGGTGGGCGGGCGGAGGAGGGCTTCTGGAGAGGGCCATGCAGGGTTTCCATACAATAACGTATAGGCTCATCTGCTTCCAGTTAGCAGCTCCGGGGGAGCCTAATTGGCAGATCAAACCATTCGATGTTCCATGTTAGATAAGTAGTCCGAGGAGCCCCAGCGGAGTCTGACACTTTCTGGACGGAGCCCAAGCCCTGCGTCCGACCACCTCGGGGCCTGGGGTGCTAATGCGAACCAGACCCTCTTGCACGGAAGCGGGAAGACATTAACAAGTGTCAAAGAGCTTTGAAGCACCGGGCAGATGCGGCTTTGCCTCTGCCCCCCGCACGGACGAGGGGGGCCCGGCGTTCCCTACACGAGCTCCGACGTTGAGGAGGAGGGAGGAGCTTTCGGGTGGGCGGCTTCCTGATGGTGGTGGCCATGGCTGGGACATCCAGGAGTCAAAGAGATGCTGGGTGTGTGTGTGTGGGGGACCTTGGTCCTTGCTCCCTGTGGGACCTGCTGGGGGTCACTCGACATGAAGGCGCAGGCTCTAGCTGTGGGACTTCGGGCCCCCCACCTCACCAGGCACATTTCCAAGGCCCAGGGAGGCGCTGAGGCACAGCTTTCCCATGTTGGTCGACACAGGTGTTTTAGGAAGAGAAAGAAGAACCACGACAGTGATGGTGGGTGCCATTTATGAGTGTTTCCTGTGAGCCAGGGCTGTGTCTAGCATCTCACACACATCATCCCGTTTAATCTTATAGCCACCCACTGGGGGGTTCTTATCCCCACCTTACGGATGAGAGAACTGAGGCTCGAGGGCGTCCTGGGTCCCTGTTTGGTGATGGATCCAGGTCTAAGTGAAAGGGACTGGGTGCTGCTGGAATACCAAGGAACGTCGAGGCCAAGGCTCTTAGGTACAGTGCAAGACAGCTGTGAAGAGGTCCTCGTGGGGTCTGCCGAGACCTTCGTTGAGCCAGCATTGCAGCCGGGTCTCTCTCTGGGCTCAACCCCACTCCTTTCCCCAATAAACCTGCCCACTAATGTCCATCTCGGGCTCTGCTTCCCGGGAGAAGAACCCGCAAGGGCATCCATCAAGTGCATGAGGGAGTGTGCCATCAAGGGAAGAAGGGAGAGGGGCCACAGACGGGCAGCAGCAACCAGCTTCGGGAGGCTGGCTTCATGGCCAGATAATGGGATGTGTCGTGCTGTCACGAGGCTGTTTGTTGTGATGGTGCTGGCCATGGCTGTGACAGGAGTGGGAAGCCATGATGGTTCAAGGTTGGTATTCGCTCCCCTGGGGTAGGCTTACCTGCCTGCTGAACCCCAACTGAGGAGCCCCTCACTCTGAGCTCTTGCCTTATGAGCGGGCTCCTGGGGGGCTGCTCTCCTCTCTCCATTTGAAACACTGTCACCTGTGTTCTAGCTGTTCAGACTCTTAGTCCCTCCTCCTTGTGGTCATCCTAACCCCTGCACTGGAGAGGTCCTCTCTGCTGCTTCTACTCTCTAGTTCCTGCACTAGGCTGTCCGATCCTCCCAGCTCCACTTCCCTCTGCACGAACCAGGCCACCTGGCCTTCCATGGCGGGGAGGGCCTGGGACTCAGCCCCCTTGTTCTCTCCAGCTAGATTTCTGGGTTCGGTGTCAGCTGCAGGGCGCTCCCTCAGCTCCATGGTGCAACCCAACTCAGGTCCACTCAGGATGGTGGAAAGGGTGACAAGGTGTGGATGGTGATGATGATGAAGATGACTATCATGATGGTGTTTATGCTGGGGGTGGCGGTGATGGTGGCAGTAATGACAGTGGTGGCAGTGTTTATGTTATGGTCGTGCTATTGGTAGTAACAGTGGTGGTGATGGTGATGGGTTAGCTGTATTGGTGATGTCAGTGATTGTCCTGGTGATATTGGTGATGGTGGTGATGATTGTATTGGTGTTGGTGATGGTGATGGGCTGGTTGTGTTGGTGATGTTGTTGGTGGTGGTGATTGTATTGGTGTTGGTGATGGTGATGGTGATGGGTTGGTTGTGTTGGTGATGTTGCTGGTGGTGGTGATTATATTGGTGTTGGTGTTGGTGTCGGTGATGGTGATGGGCTGGTTGTGTTGGTGATGTTGCTGGTGGTGGTGATTGTATTGGTGTTGGTGATGGTGATGGTGATGGGTTGGTTGTGTTGGTGGTGGTGATGGTGATGGGCTGGTTGTGTTGGTGATGTTGGTGGTGATTGTATTGGTGTTGGTGGTGGTGATGGTGATGGGCTGGTTGTGTTGGTGATGTTGGTGGTGATTGTATTGGTGTTGGTGGTGGTGATGGTGATGGACTGGTTGTGTTGGTGATGTTGGTGGTGGTGGTGGTGGTTGTATTGGTGTTGGTGGTGATGGTGATGGGCTGGTCGTGTTGATGATGGTGGTGGGTGATGGTGATGGGTTAGCTGTATTGGCGATGTCAGTGATTGTCCTGGTGATGTTGGTGATGGTGGCAGTGGTAGTGGTGGTGGTGGTGATGGTGAAGAGCGTGTTAATGCTGATCCTTTTCTTTCTGGCTGAATGCCTTCATTAAGCCTCTGATTTAGGGGCCAAAGGCCAAGGTCACTTCTTTTGTCTTTGCTTATACCAGCAGGGTGTAGACTTTGCTCTTTGTCAGATCTGGGTCATTAGAAGATCCATCCAGATTCTGGCTGGGGCGGAGCAGACAGTGGATGGAGTAGAGTGGGGATGAAGTCTGGTGGACAAAGCTGTTCCTTCCCAGCCACCACTTCAACCTCCTTCTGTGGAAAAGGGTGGGCAGGCCTGACCAAACCCCTGACCTCTGTCACCACAGTCCTCGGGGCAGGCCTTGGGCTTGCAGCACAAGAGAGAGAGAGCACTGGGTGGGGAGCCAGGAGACCGTGTCTTGGATCTGACTCCCTGAATGACTGGCAAATCCCTTTGCTGTTCTGTGCCTCAGTTTCCCCACTTAGGTAATGAGGGGATGGGGCAAGAGCTGAAGGTTTAAATGGCACAGGACTGCCTCTGGGGCAACAGTTACGCAGGGAGTCTGCACTGGGCTCCCTTGGTAACCCTGCTGGGGCTTGCCGTCAGCTTGCTTGGCTGGGCCTCTGCCCTGGTGCAGTTTGATCACCTGAGGACCACGTGAGACAAAGCGAGTGGTTTGGTGTAGCTGGTCCCTTTACAGCTGTGGGTGGGTCCACTCGTGGCTTCCCTTATGAGTGTGTGTGTGCGTGCATGTGCGTGCCTACCTTCAGAAGAGATCACAAATATGACCTCTTCCAGCCTGACCCACCCTCATCTCTCCCCCGGATTTCTGGGCAGCCCCTCACTGGTCTCCCAGCTTCTGTCTGTGCTCCCTCTATAGTCTGTTAAGCACAAAACAGCAAAGTGCCCTTTGAGACTTAAGTTAGGGCTTGCCACTTGCCCTGCTCAGAATGGTTCCCCATTCCATCAGAGTGGAAGCCAGAGTCCTGATGGGGGCTCACAAGGCTCTACCTGATCCCCCTGTTACCCTCTGCACTCATTCCCTTCTGCTCTCCCCTCTGCTCGCTCTGCTCCAGCCACACGGGTCTCCTTGCTGTTTCTCGAGCACGTTAACCTCACATGGTTCCCCACCTCAGGGCCTTTGCACATGCTAGTTCCTCAGCCTGGAAGGCGTGTCCACCTGGCTGGTTCCTTCACCTCCTTTGGGTCCCTGCTCCAACAATCCCTCCTCAGTTACACCCCCCTGAGCCTCCTCCTATGTAGGGTCACACCTGCAGCCCATACACACGCTCCCGATCCTGCCTCCATGCTGTGCTTGGCTCCATGACCTGTATCACCATCTGGCGGGGTGTGTCTTTCGCTGATTCATCTTGTTTGTCTGTCTCCCAGTAGAAGGTCGTTTTGTTGGTTTAATTCTCTGCTGTATCCTCAGCAGGTGCTTAATAAATACTTGTTAATGAACTTCTGTGTGTTTGCGTACCCGTGTCGCAGTGGGGTGCCGGTCCTGCTGAATGGATTCAAAGACGCAAGCGCTGTCCTGGCCTGTGTCTGGCACAGGGGGCCGGGGAGAGGGGGGCTTGGGCTCGGGGCGAGAGTCCCAGCTCTGAGTCCTGGTGCAGCCACTAGGGGTGCTGGACGGGCGGGAGACTACTGCAGCTCCCCACGGCTTGCTTTCCTGGTCCCTAAGTGGGATAGAAGGGTACACGTGCAGGGACACGGCCCCACACCCCCAACAAACAGCTACCGTGATCTGACCACTGATATCCGGAATCCCTCAGCCCCTGAGAGCCTGTGACATCGACCCCTTCATAGGAGGCCACCAGGGACAGGGATGTGGGTTGGCCTAGGGCTGGGCTTAGGAACCTGCTCGAGGCCGCCGAGTCTCTGGGCCCCTGCACCGTGAAGCTCATCAGAGCCCTCTGGTCTAGGAGGGAGGCCGGCCAGACCCTTCCAGGGCCTCACTCAGCCATGGCCACCAGGGATGCGGAAAGAGCCCCCCGCCCCCGGAATGGGTGATTCTGAGCCCCAGGGAAGGAAGGGGCCAGCCATGTAGAAGGCAAGAGCTCTGGGCTGGGAGTCAGAGGACCTGGACCAATTCCCAGCCAGCCATCGGCTCCTGTGACCTTGGGAACCACTCCACCCCCTGGACCTCAGGCTCCCCATCTGCAGAGCGGGGGACCAAGTTACCTCCTGCATTGGGCCAGGGTCCCGTGCCATGGGACTGTGGCCAGGCCCTCCGCACATCCCTCATCCTTGCGCGGTTTCCTGCTGGGCCCCCCCACCTCTGCTCTTCCTTTCATGGGGATTAACTGTGTGTGCACCCATTTGGGTGAGGCCACTGTGGGCCTTCCCGGTGAGGGCAGAGCCCAGCGTGTCCCCCGCTGCCTCACCCCAGCCTGCCAGCGCCACCACGTGGCTCCCCCAGAGGAGTCTGAGAATTTGAGAAAGCATTGCCTTTGTGAAATTGCCATGCCCTTCTTCCCGGGACAACCAGTGATCTCATCACTCCCTGACTTGGGGCCTCAGTTTCTCCATTCATAAAAGGGGAGTGGTGCCCAGCTTGGGTACGAACCTTCCAGAAGGTTCTGATGACGAGCCTTATTCTAGACCTTGGTACCAGGGTGTTCCCTCAAACCCAGCTTGTTCTCAGGATTGTGACCCTGGCGCAGGTCAGCTGAGGGCCAGGCAGAGGCCCTTTGAAGGACAGTTCCAGAAGCCGACAGCAGATGGTGCTGTTGACCCCAGTCCTGGGCAAGGGGAGGGCTTGCAGCGGCTGGTCTCTGGGGCTCCTGGCTCCAGGTGGACTGGTCGTCCGGCTTGGCAGGGCTTGGGGTCCCCTCTCCTCAGAGCCCGAGCCCAGACTCTGGGCACACCCTCTGTGGCCCATCACCTGCGCTGGGGAAAGGCCCTGGTGGGACACTGCTGAGCGGGGAGCATGGCTGTGCAGACACGTGCAGACACGCGCCTTCAGGGACACATGGAGCGCACACGGCTGTTCACCACTATCTGCGTGGTGCCGAATGCCCCTCGGACTGTGTTCACAGATCACGCGTGCGCTTCCCCGAAACCGACGTGTGTGCGGGTCTGCCAGGCTGGGGGTGTGTGAGGGAGAGGAGGCCTCCAAGGAGGGCGGTGGTCATGTGCGTTCCTGTGGATAAGCACGCGTGTGCAGATGCTCACGTCTGTGGTCCGTGTGTGCGTGCACCTGCGAGAGGTGGGGCGGGCGGGCGTGGGCGCACAGGTGTGTCTGCGTGTGCACGCGTGTGAGTGGGTGTTGTGTGTGTGGGAGCACTCCAGCGCTGCGTCCCCCGGGCACAGCTCTGCAGCTGTGTGTGTGGACGTGTGCGTCCACGGCTGTCCATGCACGCACCTGTGTGCACGTGTGCTAGTGTGCGGATCACGAGCCCCAGGCTGGGCTGAGGGACGAGCAGCCCAGAAGGAATAACACGGCGTCTGAGCAATGGAGAGGGTGCGGACAGACAGGCTGGGAAGACAAATGAGCCTCTTGTTAGGAGAGTGGGGCTGAGGCAGGCGGACCCGGTGCCCCAAGACCCCGGCCCAGACCTGGGAGGGATGAAAGTGGTGGCAGAGGCGGCATCGTGCTTATGAGTTAAGGGGATGTGTCAGGCCCTGGACTCCTGCTCTCACCTGACAGCCTCCTAAACTCCGCCTCTTCCAGATGAGGAGAATGAGGGTCAGGGGGGCAGAGGTACTTCCCAGGAAGCAGATGGCGAGGAAGTGATGGAGCTGGGTCTTGAACAAAGGTCCGGCACTGAACTTTGTCACAAAATCACCTCCACCTCAAGCTGGCCCAGCCGGCAGTCTGTGGGGCTGCTGAGCATCCGGCCTGAGGCAGGGGTGGGTGAGAAGGGCAGGTGTCAGGGCACAGGGGGATGAGGGAGAGGAGCCCGTGCCACTTGGCGTGGAAAGGGGGCATGCGGGGCAGCAGAAGGATCCCAGCTCTGTGGCAAGACTGCCTCCGAGCCTCTGCCCTCCACCGTGGGGCAGCCTCCGGGAGCCTCAGTTTCCCTGTGTGCTGAGCCCTGACCTCACGCAGGAAACTGGTGGGGCACTGCCCATCCCCGTTCTTCAACAGACGTTTATTGAGCACCTGCTACGTGCCAGGCACGGTTCTAGATGCTGGAGCCACAGCAGGGAGCCGGACACAGGCGCTCCCCGCATGCCTGAGCCCACATGGCGGTACGCAGGAGAGACGATGAAGAGAAAAGAGAGAGCACGCACGAGACACGTGAGACCGAATGCTGGGACTGTGGCAGTGGCGGGGTCAGGGCGGGTGGCTCAGGGGGCGGCCAGGGGCTGAGGCCGGGGCAGAGGAAGCAGCAAGTACCCCGGGAGGGCTGGGGGGCAGGCGGCAGCCGCGGATGGGGCAGGGCCTCCCAGGTGCACCAAGCTCTGGGGATTTTAGCTGCAGGTCTCGGGGGAAGCCACGGGAAGGTCTAAGCAGGCAGAACTCTGACACCCAAGCCTAGGAGGAGAGCTCCCCAGAAGGGGGGGGCCCGCGAAAGCCGCCGGGCCTTGCACGCAGGAGATGCGGCAGCTGTGCTGAGAGCTCCGGATCCTGGGCGAGCCTTCCCCCTGGTCTCTTCCTTCCGCGCGGGGCCGTGTGTCCTGGGACTTCCAGCTCTTTTCCAGAGCCAGTTTTCCTAGGCCTGGCGTGTTTCCTTGGCCGCTGTGGATCCAGAGGCTGAGGGCTGCAGGTGTAGACCCTCTACCCACATGGAGTTCCACCCTCGGCTCGTCTCTTGTTGGCAGGGCGGCTTTGGCCAAGTTACTGCCCCGCCAGCCTCAGTTTCCCTGTCTGTGCAGTGGGGACGGTGATGCCTCCCGGAGCATCAGTGTGAGGATTCAATGTGCTGGCTCCTGGAGAGAGCTCCTGATGGTGCCAGGCCCGGCATCGGGGCTCGGAAGCATTCGCTGTTGCTGTGGTGGTGATTCCTTCATCACCCAGATGGCCTGCGTGGGCCGCTCCTCTCTCCCAGCCGCAGCGTCTCCCCCTGCAGATCACACCCGCTTTGGGAAGGGATAGCCAGAAATTCAAATGGGACCTGGGCAAGTTCACAGCGCAGAGTAGGTGCTCAGAAAATGTGCTTTCAGGCTTCTGTCTCTGGGAGGCAGGCACCATGCCAGCTCAGCAGAGAGGTGGCTTCCGGGGGGCAGGGGTGCGGCCAGGCCCCTCGGGCTTTCCCTCCATCTGCCTCCCTCACCCTCCAGCGTGCCCCAGGGAGTTGGCGACTGGCAGTTTCTCCTCTTTCTTCCCTGCTCCTGATTTGCGTGTTGAAAATGTATCTGCAGATGCATGTTGCATCTCTGGCCCAGGCTCCTTCTCTCCCTGCCCGAGTCTCCGGGAGCTGAGCTATCTGCGTGCACAAGAGCTCAGGAAAGCACATCCTCCTGGCCCTTCCACGCCAGCACCATCTGGGATGCCCCGTTTCTATGAGGGGGTGTTGGGGTTTCTTTTCATTTCCCCATCTTTGCCTGCACCCGTGGGGCCGTGCACTCCCTCGCCGGCTGCTGGGGGATGCTCTCAGATCACGGGCCTGACATTTCGGTGTTTGTGTCCCTGTGCCAGGCGGGCACCAGCCTGTGCAATTGATTCTCCCTGCATAATCCGCCAAGCACCATCCATAACGGTTCCTCTGCCCCATCAGCCCTTCTGGCTGCTTCCTCTGGGCCTCACCCTGGCTTGCCCAGCCCCTCTCTTCTTGGACTGGGCACTCTCTTTCCCAGTGCCAGAGATAACCGCCCCCTGTCCCCACCACCATCTGTCCTCCACTCTCCACGAGGCTGGTAGGACTTCCGCAATTTCAGGTAGCTCCCACCTTCCCCTGTGTCCACTTGCATCGTCACCTTACGCTCCCTTTGGTTCTTCGAAGAGGAGGTGCTTTCCCACCTCAGGGCCTTTGCACATCCTGTGTCCTCCACCGGAACTCCTGCCCGGTAGCCCCAACATACTCTCTTTTTTGCCTAAGCTCACTCCCACTTGCCATTCAGGTCTCAGCTTAACTGTTACTTCCTCCAGGAAGTTCCCTTGGATTTCCCAGACTAAGTTAGGTTATTCTATTCCACTCCCATTTTACAACCAGCTCCTCTCTTTGTTGCTCTGTCCCTCCTGGAATGATTGATTTGAAGTCTGTCCCCCGCATTCCATTTGGGTAGGCCCTGTTCCTCTTTTGTTTACTTCTGTGTCCCTTTGGCTCACCCAGTGGTGCTCAATAAATGCAGATTGAATTGAATGAATGCTTATTGAATGCCATCATTCAAACAAAGGCCTGACCTTTTGGCCAGGAAAATTTCCTTCCCGGGCACCCTTTGTTCAAGGTGGCTACCTGGGGACAGGAAGGAGTGGCCGTGGTGGCAGGCAGGGCCGGGCTCCTGAGGCCAGCCGAGGCCAGCACCCAGGCTCACTCCTCTGTCTTGGGCTAGCATCTCTGAGCGGGCTCTGAAGAATAATGATGCAAAGTGATGATAGTTTTGCTGTGGTTTTGGGGTGATGGGGTAAAGCATTTCAGAAAATGGACTTGAGTCAGACAAGCCTGGGGTTCTCTCCTGACTCCATCACTTTAAGGATTCAAAAAACCCTTCAGGGAAGCAAGCTCAGTGTCCATCAGCAGACAAGTGGGTGAGGAAGATGTGCTATATATACATATACGATGGAATATGACGCAGCCATAAAAAGGGTGAGATCGTGCCATTCTTGACAATATGGACGGACCTAGCGGGCAGTGTGCTAAGTGAGGTAAGTCAGACTGAGAAAGACAAGTATGATTTTACTCCTATGTGGACTCTACAAAACAAAACAAATGAATAAACAAACAAAAAGCAAAAAAAAAGAAAGAAACCCTTCAGTGTCTCAGTTTACTTATCTGTAAAATGGGTACAGCAGATACGAGTACTCGCTCCGCAGGGCAGGGCCGGGTCGCTGGGAGGAGTAAACGAGAGGCTGTGTGGAAAGCTCCTGGCACAGTCCTTGGCCCGGGTGAGGGGGTGGGAAGTATAATCTACCGATTCAATCTGTCAGTTAAACAACCAACATATGTTTTGTGCCAGCAAATGTTTGTGCAAAAAGGGATATAACTTTTCATCTTCAGGAATCATCGATAAAATAGCAATTTCACACATACACACACATGCACACACACACACGGTAGAAAACAAGGTGGCAGGTGACCGGATGTCAGGTGGATGTGTTGCGTCAGAGGGGACGCAGGGGTTGGAGGATCAGGGCGGCCCTCCAGGGGGAGGTGGTTCGGGGCTGGGCATTCCAGGACAGGTGTGAGCACAGATATGTGCTCGAAGGCCCAGGGAGGGTGAGAGGCAGGGAGCAGAGGTGCTGGAGAGGGAGGAAGAGAGAGAGCATCAGAGAGACTGGAGCCGTGGCCAGGTGTGAAGCGTGACAGTGCCCTGTGTCCCCATGAGGTACCCGGTGCCACATGAGGAATGCCGGCCTCCAATCTGGAGCCCTGGCTCTGGTCCTGGCTCGGCCACATGGCCCGGCCCCCTGGGTGACCCTGGGCACATGCTTTCCCTCGAAATAGGCCCTGGGCTCCCCGTGCCTCCAAGGCTCTCAGCTCCCATTGCACAGATGGGCACACTGAGTACATTTGGACCCTCGAGTGACAAAGCAGAGGGTGAGCTTTCAGAAGGCACCCTTGGGGGTGTCGGCCTGGCACGTGTCACGGCAGGGTTGGGTCAGTTTGTGAGGAATAATTGCTCCGGACTGTCTGAGCATCCTCCCCTTCGTTCTATCTGCATGTTTAAAATGTGTCTGTGATGTGTCTTGGATTGCCAGCCTCTTTCCCTGCTCTGCCCATGTCTCTGGGAGCCGAGCTGTCTGCATGCACAGGAGCCCAGAAAAGCACATCTGCCTGGCCCTCCACCCCAGCACCTCCCCTTCTGATGTTAGGGTCCAAGATGTGAGTCGCGACCAGAGAGGGCAGTGCCTTGCCCAGCGCCACACAGCGAGGCGAGGCAGAACAGCGGCTCCAGGAGCACAAGGGAGAGCCGGGGTGTGACTCCTGCCTTACCCAGGGCTCCTCACGCTGAATAAACTAAATGGGTGGAGAGCAGCTGAGGGCTAGAGAATTACGGACAAACAGAACTAACCCTTACCCAGCAGACACTTTAGGGGTAATTAAGCCTGTGGACTTCGGGGCCAGAAAGGCCTGGGTTTGAATCCCAGCTTTGAATCCCCTGTGCTAGCTGTGTGACCTCAGGCTATCCACTCAACCTCTCTGTGCTTTGGTTTCCTTGTCTCTACAACGGAGAAAATGCTACCTCAGGGTTCTCGGGAGGATTAAGTAGTTTTGCACCTCGCCCCGAGGACAGGGCTGCCCGTGGTATGGGTGGTTATTATTATGGACCCTGCACTTCCTATCTACGGACTTGCCTCTTGAATGTCCCCCTTGAGGGAGCGGTTGTCCCCATTTTGCAGGGGAGGAAACTGAGGCTCAGGGATTGTGCCCAGCCCTGGCTGGCCCCATGCCCACTAAGCTGCCGTGGCAGGGGGACACGCAGGAGGGGGTCTGGGGAACCGGTCGGGGTGGGGGGTCTGGGAGGGGAGTGGGAAGCCAAGAGCCTGACACAGGCCCTCAAGAATGCGATCCACTTCCTCCTGGGCCCCCAGGGGGCCTGGGAATCCTGGGGCGGGGATGCGGGAGACAGCTGTGCTGGGTGTGCTGGGGGGCAGGGTGGAAGGAGGCCCCGAGAACATGGACCCCCCTTCTCTGTTTCTCCTGAAAGGCGGGGGGAGGGGGGAGGCTGCCGGCTGATTAACCCTGGCAGGGCCAGAGCCAGGAGGTGGGAGAGGGAGGCTGGGGGTGAAACAGGCCTGTGCGGGGGGGCCCGCCCCGGGAGCCCTTCCCAGGTGTGGCCAGCTGGCCCGCCCAGGGAGGCGCCGGGAGACTCGACTCCCGAGGTCTTTAACAGGGTCACAGCTGGAAGGGCCATCGGGGGTCAGCTAGCCCAGTCCCCTTGCTTTACAGAAGGGGAAACTGAGGCCTGGAGGGGGCAGTCACCGGCTCGTGCTCACACAGGAGTCAGTGGCCCAGCGGGAGTGGGCGGCCCGAGCTGTGCCCCGTCCGTCCCTCTGTCCTGTCTCACGGCAGGAGTTCCCCTGGGCAGTGGGTGCCCCCGCACGGGGCCCTGTGCCCACCCACAGCTGGGAGCTTCCCCCGAAGTACAGTCACAATGGCACCGCTAGTATGTTGCAGCTTTTGATTTTATGGTTTACAGTATTTTACAGCTTCCCGAGCCGTCTGTATCCTTTACGTCATCTGGTCCTCACCACACTGCGCGTGAGTAGATGTGCGGGCTCCCATTCCACAGACGTGGACACTGAGGCTCAGAGAGCTGAAGCGACTTACTTAGTCATGCCGAGAGCGGTGATGCTGCTGAAGCTCTCCTTCCTAGAAGAGGCTCCAGGTTTCCCAGACAGCCCGAAGGCCCCGCCACGGCCCGGCCCTGATCTCATCTCCCATGGTTCTCCCCTCACTCTCGGCACTGTCTTGTTGCTCCAGACACAAAGCTCTTCCTTCCTCTTGCTCGCACCCACGGGCCTTGTTCCCCACCCCAGGGCCTTTGCACATGCTCTTCCTGCTCCTGCTTGGTGTGCTTTGCCCCACATCCACACACGGCTGTCTTCTTGTCTGTTCCACTGACTTTCGCTCACCACTCTGGCTAACGCTGGTCGGCAGCTGCATCACTGGGCTTGACTTTCTCCCTAGCACTTTCCAGCGTCCGAAATCATCTTGCTTATTTCTTTTGTTCCTGAGTTTGTGATCTGTCTCTCCCCGCTAAGGTGTAGATGTTCCGAGAGCGGGGACTTCATCTGTTCTGTTCACTGCTGTGACCCCACTTCCTAGGACAAAGCCAGCACAGAGTAGGTGCTCACTATGTAAGTGTTAACCGACTGACTCCATGACCAAGGTTGTTGTGAGCTCAAATGGAGTAGGTTTCTTCCTGATCTGCCCACCTGCTGTCTGACACTGACTCCCGGACTGGGACCCCCCTCGCTGTGTCACTGCCCCTGCCAGAGGGTGAAGGACACTCGGGGCCCAAACCCTAGCACACTGGAACTCAAGCTTCTTCATTTAATGTTCAAATCTTGGACTCCTTGTGATGTGCCAGGTGACCCTCTGGGCCCAGAAGTTAAAAAAAAAAAAGTGAACAAAAGTAAGATCCTGCCTCCCAGGGGCTGGAAATGTAGAGCCTGATAAGAGAGGTAGAAAAATGCAGGCAAGGTAGCATGATTGAGCACCTACGGTGTGGTAGGTGTTTTGCAGACATTCGTACATTGAATCCTCAGGGGATCGGAGCTGTTTGGTGGAGGATGGGATAAATCTTCACCCAGTCCCAGCACTGCGGGGATCTTGGCCTCCAGGCTACAGATGGGGAAGGTAGGGTGTGCAGAGGAGAGTGACCCGCCCAGACATGCCCACCCAGCCGGTAAGTGGCAGAGCTGGATTCAAACCCAGGTCTGCCTGACTCTGAACTCTATGCCTATGAGTGGGAGGTCAAGTGTGCCTCATCTGGGGGAGGACATAACTGAACTGAGTCTAGAAGTAGGTTAAGGTTTGGCTCCAGGGAGGGTGACTTCCTGGCATGGGTCCAGTGAGGCAGGGAGACAGAGAGGCAGGGAGGAGGGCTGGTCATGGGATCAGAAAGTGGCTTGGTTTTCCTGGGGCATGCAGGGCAGTGTGAAGGAGGAGAGAGGGAGACGAGGAAGGAGGGTAGCCTGGGCCAGCCCCTCGTTGTTTGTTTTAACATCATGATGGCAGTGTGGGGCGACAAAGGGAAGTGTGGGGTTGAAGTCGAACTCCAGAAAATTTCTAGCCCGTGGATCCGGAGGACTATGTGCTGCGGTGGGGAGGGAGCCTCTCTGAGGGGCTTGGGGGGAGTGGGGAGGAAAAGAGGTCCCACAAGAAAATGGTGTGAGTTGGAGGGCTTTGCATTTTGAGACTTGAGTTTACAGGGCCGGGAAGCAGTGGCCCGTCTGCTTTGAATGCAACGTGTCAGGGGCTCTGGGTTTTGGGGGTTGCTGGACCTGGGTTTGAGCTCCAATTCTGTATTCTGGACTGTGACCTTCGTAAGCCAGATGTCCGGCTGAGTGTGGGTTCTTCATCAGTCGGGTCACAGGAATTCCCATCATGAAGAGGACTGAAGTCTTAATGTCTGTGATGCACCCAGAACAGGGCCAGCACAGCATGAACACTCGGTAAAGATTCATTTCCATGTTCCCCCAAACCCTTCCCTACCCCAGGAGAAACCCCACCTTAAGGGTTTGCAAACTGAATTGCCCAAGGAGGCCAGGCTGATTCTGTAAGGGGACTGTGGGAAAGGATGCAGCCTTAACATTGTTTTCAAGAGGGGCTAGAAATATGGATTTTAATGTGAAATCTTCCGCAGCTATGGTGTGAGAATCTCCCTCCTCTCCAAATAAAACGCCCGTGGGCCCCAAGCCTGCCAGTTTGCAAACCCTCTGTGGAGCCCCAGGCTGAAGAGATTTGGGAGGACCTTCTGGGGTTGGGGTGGGAGCGTGGGGGCAGGGAGTGGGGAGGGGGGGATGGGTCAGTCCAGGGTGTTTGAGGTAGTGAGTGTTAACCGACAGGTGAATGAAGGAGAAAAGCTTTGTTGACCTGGTCAAGCTCACAGGCAGCACAAGTCTCCGGAAACAGCGAGGCCGGGGCGTGGACAGCCAGGGATCTGGCCTTGGTTCAGGACAAGGCTGCTGTGTGACCCTGGGCCAGCCCCTCGCCCTCTCTGAGCCTCTATGATGGGAGGGAATGGGTTCTCTCAACAGTCCTGGCTTTCTGAGCGCCTGGGTGGGTCAGTTGTTAAGCACCTGCCTTCGGCTCAGGTCATGATCCCAGGGTCCTGGAATCGAGCCCCATATCGGGCTCCCTGCTCAGCAGGAAGCCTGCTTCTCCCTCTCCCACTCCCCCTGCTTGTGTTCCCTCTCTCACTGTGTCTCTCTCTGTCAAATAAATAAATAAAATCTTAAAAAAAAAAACACACCCAAAAAACACCAGTCCTGGCTTTGGGGGTGGGGTCTGGAGCAGAAGGTGGGAGAGAACTCTGATCCTGGGAATAGCATGAGGTCTAATCTGCTGTTGACATTCCTCTGGGCCTCAGGGCTTGGGTTTCTCCTGGCCCGTGGGATCTCCAGCCCCTTGTGCCAGGCGGGCGCTGGGTTGAGGCACTTGCCACATGTCACTCTGGGGTGGATTAGGGTCCCCGGGGCCAGGGGATTGGGTGTGCTGAGAAGCGGGGAGATTGGGGCAGGGCTGAGGGCCAGCTGCCAGCTGGGGGCTCTTCTCCCTTCAGAGTCCGTTTGTGGGATCATCCTGGGCCCTGGAAATCACCATCGCTCATATGCTAACTGAGCACCTACCATGTGCCAAGGATAGACAGGAAATCAACAGTCTGCACTCTCCTACCACTGTTACCCCAGTTAACAGAGGGGGAAACTGAGGCTTGGAGAAGGGACACGTGGCTGTTAGATGATGGTGGGATTTGAATCTGGGTAGCCAGGCGCTCAAGCCGGCACATTAAGGGCCCATGCAGTCACATGACCAACACTGGGGGCAGAACCTGAGAGTGATGGACGCCCAAGGGGCGTAGCCTGGGCTCTGGTCAGTGGGGGTCTGGGCGGGGCTCCCATGGGAGCTGGCACCCACCACGGCCCTGGGGAGCTTCAGAGAGCAGTGGTGGGCCCTGAGGGGTCTTTGGTGGGGTTTGGTTTGTGTCTAAAGAGCTCTTTCCCGGCTTGGTTCTTCGGAGGCTGACCTGACCAGGGCTCTCTGCTGAGCTGGGCCAGCTCCCAGGGTGTCCCCAGGCTGGATTCTGCATATCGATGGCTGACTGGGGGCAAAAAGAGGGACCGCACTGGTCTGTGGAGACTGTTTCTCCTTGAGCTGCACCTCCAGCAAAGGCCCTGGGGCTACCGACCCTCGCTGACCCTCTTTATGAGGCCGGGAGGGGTGATGATGAGAGTGGTAAGTCTCCAGTGGAGGCTCGCAGGAGGACAGGAATGCTGCTGCCTGAGCCTCAGTTTCCCCACATCACACCATCACAGATGGGAGTCAGATGAACTGTCATGTGGAAAACACCTAAGGAAGGCTAGCACACCCGCTTCATTCATTCACACAGAATGCCAGGCCCTCTTCCAGGATCTGAGATCATAACTCAGATTAATTACCTGCTTCCTCAATGCCAGGCCCCGTGTTGAGAGCTCTATGCTCATGACCTCTTTTGTTCCACACTGGACCTCCACACGGTAGACACCGTTCTCAGGCCTACTGTGCAGATGAGGCATGGAAGGGTCGGTCCTACGTGGCAGAGCTGGGGTTCAAGCCCAGGTCAGCCTGGAGGGAGAGCCCAAGCCCCAGGCAGCACTTAACCCTTGACCTGGTCCTCAGTCCTGGACACCATGGGTGGGAACGAAATTCTAGACTCATTCTTTCATGGGCCTGCTGGATTGAAAGCTCCATGGGGCCCGGGACTGTGTCTTGTTCTGTTCACTTCTGCGGCACCTAGTAGGTAGTTGGGAAATGAATGAATGAACGGACAAGCAGCTGCCCAGGCCAAGGCTCCCAGGGGTACTGGAGGGGAGCCCGAGGGCAATTCTCAGGGCAGGTGCCAGGCCCAGGAACCCTCTGGTTTGTGGTAATCTGTCTGGCCTTTCCACTACCCAGCCTCCTCTGGGGCTCACAGGGTCCGTGGAGATGGGCCCGTGGTGGGTTCCAGAAGGCCTCGGATAGAATATCAGTGGCTGAGCCCTTGAAAATCTGATCTTGCTCCAGCCCACCTCCCCAAGTTTCTCCCCAGACCATCAATCAGCAGTGAGACACGATCGTATTTTATAGCCAGGCCAGGGGTGGGGGGTGGCATGAAACCCAAGCCCCCATTCCTCCTGCCTGCTTAGGAGGATCAAGGCAGACCCAGCAGAGCCTTAACTCTTTGTGACCCTGTTCCTACCAGCTGTGGGCCCAGCTCATCTGTCCTACAAGCCTCTGCCAAACTGAGCCCCTCAGGGGTGATGGAAGAACTTATGGCGGGGAGGATAGATGTTCTGGGGTCTTGACTGCTCACAGGGACCTTCAGGAAGGCCTGTGGATCAGAGTAGGGTTCTGGCCCAACACTTGGGAAATGTAGGCTCTGCCTCAAGGTCTACCTATTGTGGCTGTGTGACCTCAAGGCGGGTTGCATCCCCTCTCTGGGCTCGACTCCTCTCTTACCTTCCTAAGGGTCATCCTATTGCCTTCAACATGGGTGAAATGTGATTCTTGGCCTTGGCTCCCTTTGTCTTTATCACTGGGTCCTCCGCACTGGAAATAGTTTACCCATAATAAGAGACTCTTACCTCTCCTAGGAATTGGTACTTTCATTTTACAGACAGGGAAACTGAGGCCCAGACAGGTGTTTCCATGACCCCGGTCACTCAGCAAATGGCTGTAGAATCAGGCTGGAGCTCTAGTTCTCTGCTGCCGACCCTAGGAATGACCTCTCCTCCCCTCTCCCTTCCTCCTCTCTGTCCTGGGGCCTGGATTGCTGTCGGCACCGAGGAGAACAGACTTGGGTTCAATGGGAAGCTGCCACGTGTCGTCGGGACAGCCATGGCTGGCGGGAGAAACTCTGGTGGGCGAAGGGGTTTGTTGACACCACACAGCAGGACTGACACCCCCAGCTTTGGGGTGAGCCAGTCCTTGGGCGGAAACTGGGCCAGGTCACCTTAGAGCCCAATGTTGTCGTCTCCAGAACAAGAAGGATGATACCGATCTGCCTCATAGTCTCAGTGGAGCCTGTTGTCATCACCAGCACTGCGCCGGCAGGGGCTGAGCGCCCCGTTGTTGAGCGGCATTCAAGCAGACCTGTGGTTGTCAGGCCAGAGAAGCATCTTGGGGGGAGGGGTGAGCCAGGCGACCCTGAAAGGCCCTCTCAGGGGTGCTGGGGGTGGGGGGAGTGTGGCAAGGGAGGTGCTTTTCTGGTCTCCAGTTACTAGCTCCTGGAATGACAGAGGTCATTTTGAGGAGGGGGCAGCTCCAGGAGCGGTTTCCTCAGGTGGCCGAGGCCCTGGGGACCCGGGTGTCACAGCAACCACTGGATGTGCCGGGCTGATGGATGGCTGTTAGAAAATCAGTTTTCTGAAGCCCAGTCAGTGCGGTGGGCTGGCGGGCCTTGGGGAGGCTGGGGCCGGCACGGGGAGGGGCTCTGTGCCCGGCAGGTGGAGCGCAGCCCCCACGCCTCCGCAGTTCCAGAGCCCCGTCACCTCCCCCTGCCCCCTTCCCCAGGCTGTGCCTCCACCTTGGAGACGCCTCCCCTGTCCCCTCCTTGGGCTCCTGGGCAGGACGAGCGCCCAAGCCCTGGGCAAGTGTCGAGCCGTCTGGCGCCTCGTCCCAACTCGGCGGCTAACTGGCTGTGTGAGCTCTCTGGGCCTCAGTTTCCCTATCTGTAAGTAGAGGACGGTGGGCTACATTTCCCTCATTTCCCAGGCTGGCCCCTCCTGATGCTTCGGGTCTCAGTTTAAGCATGAGAGAGACGACCCTCCCCTCCAACCACCGCATCGCCCGAGGTCCCCTGATTCCCTCTTTGTGGCCAGCTGCCTGCTTTTCTGGCACTCTGTGCCCTGATCCCCCGCGACTCTATCTGTGCCGGTCCCTCCCACTGGAAGGTCAGCTCCAGGGGGGCAGGGGCTGTGTGTAAGGAGACACTGTCCTATCTCCAGGGCCTACCCAGTGGCTGGCACATAGTAGGTCCTCAAATAAATGGTGGCCGAACGACTGAATCAGTGGCAGGCCCTCTGCTTGGGGCTAGGGGGGCTCAAGAAAGCAATAATCAGCCTCTGTCCCCGAAAAGCTACGGTCTGACACAGGTGGGGGAGTGGTCCCAGAGCCCCTGACTTCTGAGCAGTGAGCACAAGTCCAGGAATGGGGGAAGGAGGGAGGGGGCCTGGGGCACAGGGGGCGATCAGGGGCGAGGGGATGCGGGGAACTGGAGGAGGAGGGCAGGAGGTGATCTCTGCCTCTGGCCCAGGGTTTGGCAGGAGCCTGGACATTCTGTCCTGGAAGCGGGACCTGGGGTGATGTCCCTCCTGCTGTGTCAGAGGTTCCAACCTTCATTCAGAGCCCTTAGCATTTGCTTGAGGCCCTGGGATGAGGCTCAGCATATATAGCTCCAGATGCTCGGGTTGAAATCCCAGCTCCGGCTGTCTTGCTGGGTGACCCTAGGGCAAACTGTTAATCCTTTCACAGCCCATCTGTGGTCCTGCGGCGGGGGGGCGGGGGGGGGGGGTGTGAGCCACTGCAGATCCCTAGGTAAACACTCAGCAGGCCTGTGTCTGGCACCTAGTCAGCACACTTCAGTCCTGTCTCCATGATCAAAAGAACATTCATACCCATGTCTCAGCAGGGAAGAGTGAGTCCCAGAGAGAGGTCCTGCATTTATTTAATATTGAATCGAGTGCCCCACTACATTGCACACAGGGGTGGGGGGTGTCAGGGCAGAAGCCCACTCTGTCCCATTTCTCTGCTCTTGACTAGGCTGTTCAGGAACTCCAGGGGAACCCCGCCTCTGCTTGCGATAACCCTGGGCTGGTAGGAAGGAGAACTGGAAGGGCCTGGTCTTAAAGTTCTATGGCCCATCCATCCTTTGGCAGAGCGAGGAAGGGGAGAGCTGCAGCCCGGCCCCAGCTCCACGGGCCGGTGGGGGCAGAGGGCAGGTCGCTGACGAAGCCTGAGCAGGAAGCTACCTCCGGAGCTGGCTGGTGTCTCCTGGCCAAGCCCGGGACAGACAGCTGGAGTTGGGGACAGTGCTACGGAAAGTCTTCCCTCCTTCTCTCTCTTTCTTCTTTTCTTTCTAAAAAAAAAAAAAAAAAAAAAAAAATCTCCAACACACAACCAATCTCCCATGACTTGGAAAAATGGCCTGAATCCCGTGTCTGGCTCCGGAACGTTTTATGGCCCTTTCCAGCCGAGGATGTGAAGCCTCCTGTGACATGAGCCCTCTGTTCCTAGGCCCTGGCCGGGGACGGCCCATCCATCTTCCCCAGCTGGCGGCCGCGTGTGGGAAAGGCCCCTGCTGGGGCGGTGGGGGGGCAGCACCTGTTGCTCTCACTCTTCCTAAGCTGGTCGTTCCAGTCCCTCGCAGAGGCGGTGATGGGGGGAACGCATGGGGCGGGGGGAACCCCTGGCATGGGTGCAGACTCTGAGCACCACTGAGGCTGCCCAGCGTGATGGGGCTGCATTAAGAGTGAGGGTCTGTCCCAGGCCCCGGCTTTCTGGCTGCTGCGCTCTCCTGCTTTCCTCCCAGGAGAGGTGGCAGGGCCCGCAGAGGGTCCCCAGAGAGGAACGGAGCCAGCCCGGGTCTGGTAGGGGAGGCAGCAAGTCAGGGGACAGTCGCAGTGCCATGTGGAGCCCAGGCAGTGAGGGGGCGAGCAAGCCAGGCTGAAGGAGCAGCGTCCCAAAGCACAGCGGGGCGGGGCATGTCTGGGGGACTTTGTGTAGGGTGTGGGGCTGGGAGGGGAGTATCTCGCAGGGGACGGAGACGGCGATCACAGAGACAAGGCCATGCACTCAGACTAGTCTTGCAGCCGATGGGAGTCACCGCGGGTCCTGCAGCAGACCAGCATTCCACAAAGAACCTCTCTGCTGTCGGGGTGGAGGAGGGCTTGAGGCTGGCCAGTGGGCCAGAGCCTTAGGCAGCGTAGATGAAGCCAGAAAAGCATCCTGACTTGAAGGCAGGGAAGGTAGTGGACTGAGAACCATCTCCAGGGTCAGACACACCTGGGCTCGCGCCCAGCCCTGATCTCGCGCCCAGCCCTGATCTCCTGGCAGTGTCCTCCTAGCAAGCCGCCTCCGCTCTGGCCTCAGTTTCCCCACCGTGGTAACGAGGGAGTTGGACAGGCAAAGTGTGGAAGGCCTTAGAGCAACCCAGGCTACTCCTCAGCTGTGCTGTTCATCAGCGATGGGGACAAGCATCTTACGCCTCTGAGCCTGTTTGCCTGTTTGTAAAATGCCAACTTCCAAGGGTGTGGGGAGCCCTGATTCACCACATGTAAGGTGACCCACACTAGCTGGCATTCACTGGGTGATCAATGATCGAAGATTTCCTCTGCTTAAGCCCCTCCCAGGTTGTAAGGTCTCCCTTTTTGTGATTGCTCTCACTGGGGGCTTGCAGGGAAACCTGGGGGGGGGGGGGGCAGTGCAGGAGGGATGGTGCCTGAGGGATCCCTGGGTGGGGTGGTGTGGGAGGGCCGGGGTTCTGCAGGGGCCACTCAGGTTTCAGAGGTCCTGGGACCTGCAGAGCTCCTAGGAATTTTCCCAGGCTGGGGCGGCAGGCAGCTGGAAGCCATCCGTCCCAGGGAAGGAGAGAGGATCAGGGGTCTTGCCAAGGTCTTTCGCTGGGAACGAGAACTTGGGAGGGGGGCAGGATTCCCCCATTCAGTCTGGAAAGATGAAACCTTTCTGCCCAAGCAGCTGCTCGCGGGGATGCCAAGAACCCAACAGGCCTGGCCCCCTGGGCTCCCTTGGGGCCGTGTCAGGCTTAGGGGGGCCTCTTAGAGCCCCAACATCCCTGGAAGCTGGGAGGGCAGGCTTGGAATCTGCCACCTTCTGTGCCCAAACAGCCCCTGGCATAGACCCATCCAGGGTGGCGGCCTGAGGGCGTTGCCCCCGGGGTGCTGAGGTTCCTCCTGGTTACCTGGGGTGGCACAGCCTGGGAGACAGGGAGGCGGGGGCCCTGAGGCTCCGTGAGAGCCTCACTTTGGAGCCGGCCAAAGTGGGGAGCCCAAGTTCAAGTTCATCTCAGGGTCAGTATTATCTGCTCTGCAAGGTTGTGAAGATCGGAGATGCTCCATGGGAAGCACCAGCACGTAGTAGGTGCTTTAGCTGCTAATTATGTTACTGGAGGGGATATAGATAATGATCAGGAGCATAGGCCCACACTGACTGCCTGGGTTCAAATCCCACCTCTGCCACTTCCTGCTCATTATTTAATGAGCATTCCTGAGCCTCGATTTCTGGATGCGCCACACTTAGGACGCTGCCCGGCAATGCACGGAGCCCTCCATAAGCACTAGGGGTTATTATTACGATTGTTGCTACCAACAGCATATGAATACTTTGGGTCCCGATCTGCGGAATGAGAACATTCATTTTTTTCTTGCCAACCCTAATAACAGTAACAGCTGCTCCCCACACCATGCCTTCTGAGCACTGGGTGCCCTGCCGGATGACTTGCTCTATCTTGGGAGTCTGCCCACCACTCTGGAATATAATGATTTACTGTCCAATTTTGACAGGTGAGGAAGGAAAGACCCTGAGATACATAGAGACTCACCTAAGGTCTGGCAGCCAGTAAGTGCTGGGGAGAAGAGATTACCGGCCAACCTCACAGAGCGCCAAGAGCAGGCTCGGGGGCCATTTCCGGGTCCAGAAGATGGACAAGGATACAGTGGGGAGAGCACTGGGCTGGGAGTCAGGAGCTGGCACTCTTGTTCTAACACACCGTGCATAACCTTTCTGAGCCTCTGTCTTCTCTGGGTTAAAGTAGAGGTGTTATTATAGGTCTGCGTGGAGTTGGGATGAGCCTCCACTGAAGTCATGTGTGCGGAGCGCCTGGCCCGGTGTCTCACACAAAGCTGGGGCGCCGTTGGTGGTGGAGTGTCGGTAGGGGGTTTGTGCTGTTGATGTTAATGGTATTGTTGGGTTTTCTATTAGTGTAGAAGTTGGTGGTGGTGGGCTGACGTAGTAGGGAGTTGCTGTAGTTGGGATAATTTTTGCTACTGTTGTTGATGATGGTGATAGGGCGTTGGAGATGGTGTTACTGGTGTCGGTAGTGATAATACTCTTGTTATTGGTGTTGGAGTGGGTGGTGGTGATGCTGGTGGCGTTGATGGGGATGGTGTTGGTGTTAACACTCTGACTGATGGTGGTGTTGTTAGGGATGGTATTGTTGGTTTCGGCGGTGGGGAAGTAACTGGTGCGGGTGTTGAGATTGTTCTTTGGGTCGTTACCAGGCGTCGTGATGTTAATGTTGGTGTCATTGGTGCTAATATTACTTCTGGTGGTGTTGGTGTGGTTTGTGGTGATGCCAACATTATTACTGGTGGTGTTAGTGGTGTTGGTGCTAACACTATTATTAGTGGTATTGGTGTTAATGGTGGTGTTCACATTGTTGCTGGTGATGTTGGTGTTGATGGTGGTGCTAACAAGATTACTGGTATTGCTGCTGGTGTTGGTATTAACGTTGTTACTGGTGGTGTTGGTATTGATGTTAATGATGGTGTTAACATGATTACTGGTATTAGTGTTGGTCTTAATATTGTTACTGGTGGTGTTGGTGTTGATGTTGATGATGGTGTTAACATGATTACTGGTATTAGTGTTGGTCTTAATATTGTTACTGGTGGTGTTGGTGTTGATGTTGATGATGGTGATGTTAACATTGTTACCGGTGTTGGTGGTGTTGATGGTGGTGGTGGTAGGGATAACGTGAGTACGAATGTTATTGTTGGCTTGGTACTGACACTATTACTGGTTTTGGTGATGTTGGTCTGGGTGATGGAAGGGCTGACACAATGACTGCTGGTGGTGATGTTGGTGGTGACATCGCTAACATGAGTACTGGTGTTGGTCCTAACATTGTCACTGGTGGTGGTGGTGGTAGTGACATCGCTAACATGATCACTGATGAAGGAGCGCCCCATAGTTGAAGGAGCAATCTTGACTTGGAGGCACCCACTCTCACTTCTCCTCCTACCCCTTCCTGAGACTGTTGGTGGAGGTCTTGGGCTGGAGGGCTGGTGGTCTGCCTTCCTGGGAGGGTGGGGTGTGGTGGGGGCTTGGCCAAAGCCTTGCCTGTGGGTGTTAGCGTGGGCAGTGTGCTGCTTAGGGATGTCCTAAAATCCTCACAGAGCCTAGAATATCAGTGCTGGAAGGGCACCGAGAAGTTGTCCAGCCTGGTGGTTCCCAAACTGGGTTCCTCAGAGCCCTGGGTTCCCCTGTGGCATCTCTGGGAAGGAGAGGGGCACCAGCCTCGGGCACAGCAACACCTCTTTTGTCTGCTTTATCCATGTGGGTTCTGGGTGGGAACTTTTCAAAAATGGAGACCTTTTCCTATCTTTACCATCAATGGCTGCTGGTTGTTTTAAAGATAAAGATCAAAATCCCTACTGCTGCCTGCAAGCCCTGTGCCAGCCCCCGAAAGCCTTTGATCCTCACCACATAGCAGCTGTCCCTGGCTCACAGTGTCCTCGAAGGAGTCATGCTCTGTCCCACCCACACTGCTCCCTCCTTTGGGCCACCATGCCAGACCCTGCTCATCCAGGGAAGCCCACCCCGGTTCCCCAGGGAGGCCCTGCCTCCTGTCATTCCCAACCACGGCACCTGGACCTTCCCCTCGGGTCTGTTCCCTACCTGGTGCCACTTTTCTTACTGAAATCCTTTGATGTCTGCCTTCCCCACAGACCCTCAGCTCCCAGGGGGTGCTTGGTGAACACCGTGAGGTAACACCAGCCTGTCAGCCCTCTTGGGATGTGGACAGAGGAGTGAGGCCCTGAGAGGGACATGGCCTGTTACACAGCATGTCAATGACAGAGGTGGCCTGTGTCCTCGGTCCCATGCCCTTCCCCCACCCCACCTCCCTGTGACCTCTCCCATCTTCCCTGGGCATATCTCCCTATTTCCTGCCTTAATCCCTGCACTTCCCGAACACTCCCCAAAACATCTGCAAGCTGGGATGGCCATGGGAAGCTGGCAGTGGTCTCGTCTCCCCCTTGGGGGCAGGAAGTGCCCCCCCCAAGCTCCAGCTCTGGCCACTTGGCCTGCACCCCTCTCATCTAAGCCCCAGCCTGGGAAAGGCTCCCCTGGCCCCAGTGTCACATTCCTGACCCAGCCTTGCCAAGGGGCTAAGCTGGTGAAGGCTGGGTTAGGGGGTGGGTGGGTGGGGTGCTGGCATCCAGACTCATGGTTGGATTGGGGGGTGGGGGTACTTACGGGAACCAGCTTCCTGCCCCAGCTGCCCTCTCATCTCAGTCATGACGGAGGTCCCAGATGCAAGAGGTGGGGAGGGTGGAGAGGGTTTGGCCGGGAGGCGGCTGGCGGCCAGGGTAAGATGAATAATGACACCAGGAGGCCAGACCACTGCTGGGAAACACCCTTCAAAATCGATTCTTAGTGTGGCAAACCGACGGGTGAAGTGGGGTCTTTCGGGCTCTTTGGAGCTTGCGGGCTGCGGTGCGTTCCCCTCGGTCCTGTGGGGCTGCCATTCCCAGGGAGGCTCCATTCCTCCCCCCGCCCCCGTCGCGGGGGCCGCCCAGTTCCCAACACACCGCGCCCGTCTGCATGGACACGGCTGCAGCCAGCCAGCCAGCCAGCCAGAGACAACAACACAATAGCAATCGTGGTGTTGTTTGCTTAGCTTTTCTACCGTGCTGTGTTCCAGGAGGGACGTGAGCCTGTTGGTGACATTTGGGTTCCATTTTGCGAATGATGGCGTGTTCTCACATAGTGGGTACACAGTAAGTGTTGGTAGGATATACTCCATCTGCCTTTATAACAGCCCTAAGAAGCGCCAAGTATTACTGGTTCTCATTTTGTAGCTGGGGAAACTGAGCTCTTGCCCAAGGGCTCCTAGATGGTGTGGAGCAGACCTGGGGCTCTCACTGCAAAGCCCACTGTCTGCAAGGGGGACGTGGGGTCTCATCGTGTCAGCAGCCAGGATAGAGTGTCTTTGAGACAGAAATTGTAGACTTGTGTCACGGGCTCCAGAACAAACAGGCAACCCACCAAGGAACACTTTCTAGTGTTTGCTTATTTTTTCTTCTGATTATTACAGTAAGACATGCTTATTAGAGAAAATATAGAGACATACAAAGAGGAAAATAAACACCACCACCCAATGGTGCACACAGCTAAAGGGAAGGCAGTGGGGAGCCGTGGAGAGGCAGATATTCTGGGTTCATATCTTTGTTCTGCCCCTGGGATAGGCATGCAAATTCTCCATGACTCACTTTCCTCTTCTGTAAGATGGCGATAATAATTCCCTTCAACATCATGGGAAGACTGTGGGGATAAGATGATGATTAAAAAGTGCTTTCCATAGGACATGTGGTCAGAACTCCAAGTTTTTCCTAGGGTGTCACCATAGAAGGGGAGCTCCCCTTTCCCCACAACCATCATTCCATCACGAAGATCATGCTGCATGTACTTTTGAATCCTGCTTTAAAAAAAACTTCTTGGAGCACCTGGCTGACTCAGTTGGTAGAGCATGCGACTCTAGATTGAGGGATCGTGAGTTCGAGCCCCACAGTGGGTGTAGAGATCACTTAAAAAAATTAAAAAATCAAAATCAAAATCAATTTGTCTTGAAATAATTATAGATCCATAGGAAATTGCAAAGATAGGACAGAGAGGTTCTGTGTACCCTTTGCCCAATACCCCACAATGGTTATATCTTATAACTGTATAACTATGGTGGAATAGCAAAGCCGGGAAACTGAGACGGGCGCACTGCGCTGTATGGTTCTCGGCCACTTTACTGCGTGTGTAGGTTTGTGTAACCACCACGGTAATCAAGGTATGGAAACAAGGATCTCCCTTGTGCTATACCCACCTCTCTTTCCCCCATCAGCCCTAACACCCTGGCAAACACTCATCTGTTCTCCATCTCTATAATTCTGGGTTATTTCGAAAATGTTATATAAATGGAATCATACAGTATGTGACCTTTTGAACTTGGCTTTTTTTTTTTTAAACTCAGTATAATTCTCTAGAGATTCACCCATGTTGTTGCGTATATCAATACTTCATTCCTTTCTATCCCTGAGGAGCACGGATGTACCCCCCTCTTTGTTTAACCATTCACCTACAGAAGGGCGTTTCAGTTGTTTTAAACCTTTGGCTATTTCGAATAAAGCTGCTATGAACATTCATGCACAGGTTTTTGTGTGGGCATCAATTTTCATGTCTCTGGGATACATGCCCAGGACGGTAATTGCTGGGTTGTATGGTTAAGTGTATATTTAGTTTTTAAAGAGACAGCCAAACTATTTTCTGGAGTGGCTGTACCACTTTACATTCCCAGCAGCCGTGTACGAGAGATCCAGTTTCTCCTCATCTTCACCAGCATTTGGTATTATCCCTATTGTTTATTTTAGCGGTTCTAATAGGCATATAGTGATAGCTCGTCGTGGTCTTTGTTTGCATTTCCCCAAGGACTGGTGATGTTGAACATCTTTTCGTGTGCATATTTGCCATCCCAAATCCTGATATTTTAACCAACGTTAGCCTTTGCTGCTTGTGTTGTTGCAAACTCTCCAAAGCATCATTTGTCGTGACTGCATAACCCTTCATCAGATTTAATTCCGCCATTCTCCTATTTTCCCTGTTATAAATAATGCTGTGATGAGCATCACTGTGCATAAATCATGGTCCACATACCGCATCACTCCCCTAGAACAGATTTCTCGAAGGAGAATTCCTGGATCAAAGAGTGTGGACTGTTTTCGAGGCTTTGCTACACATCACCAAATGGTCCTATGGGAGGACAATTTCCCCATAACCTCTTTTGCAACAACTGTTTTAGAGCACAGAACATTCTCAAAAGGAGGTCATACCCTGGGGCCAGGCTTTTGGAGGTTAAATCCTGGCTCTGCCACCCACTTGCTGTGTGACCTTGGGTAAGTTACTTAACCTCTCTGAGCCCCACTTGCCTCCTATGTACAATGGGGGTAATTAAAGAACCTTCATGAGTGAGCTGCTGGCCCTGGGACAGAAGATGGAAGCAACACTCCAGGTTGTTGACCCCACCTAGCTTCTGGCTCCTGTACCCGTTCCCCATGTCACCCCCAGCCTTTCCGCCAGAGCTCAGACAGTCACGCTGCTGAGACCTCCCAAATTTCCTTCTTCACTGGCCTCTCTGGGGGTTGCGTTCTTGGCCATTAGCCAGATTTCACAGCTGAACTCTGAGTGACTAATGGAAGCTGATGGCTGAAAGGCCTCTCTATTAATTGGGACCTAATCAGAGAGGGCTGCAGCCACAGCTGGACTGTGGGAAGGGTGCAGCCCGCAGCCGGTCCCCCGGTATCCCTCCTGCTACCACCACAGAAGAGGAGGTCCGAGTCCCAGGCAGTTGGGTCTTCACAGACCTTCCTTTATTCATTCCACAAAGATATATGGGTCAACCACAAGCCAGGTGCCAATGACATGGTGCAGCAGACAGCCACGTCCTGCCTTCACGGGGCTGAGAGTCTAGAAGCAGAGTCAGATGGTAACTGGTAGACAAGGCATTGTCAGCTGGTGACAAGTGCACTTGGATAATAAAGCAGAGAAGGCGGTGGAAACTTCTGGGGAGGGGCTGGGACTATGCTTGAGGAAAGGTGACTTGAGGACTTGAGCTGAGACTTTAAGGATGAGAAAGAGGGAGCCAAGCAAAGAGCTGAGGGAAGAGCATTCTAGGCAGAGGGAAGGGCAAATGCAAAGGCAGAACTTGGAGATGGAGTCAGAAATCCTGGGTTCAAAGCCAGACTGTGCACGACTTGCTGAGTGGCTTTGGGTAAGGCTGTCGCTATCCTGATGGGGTTGGACTTGCTCATCTTCCAAGCCTTAGCTTTTGTGTAAGTGAAAGCTATGAGGGCCACAAAGTGGGGTGGCAGGAGGAGAAGCTGGGTGCTGGGCAGCTTGGGCCAAGGTGTGGGAAGTCCAGCCGGAAGCCTGCTGGGCTTTGGCTGCGGGCAGGCCTGATGTCTGAGCTTCACACCTCCTGGCTAATTGAATTAGCTCTTAGCACTTTAGCAGCCAAGGCCCCCAGCTCTAGGTTTCTCACATTCAGCCAACCCTGGCAGTAATTTAGGAAAGGGTATTTCATTTCTCCCAGGCCGATGGAGAAGGTCAATGAGTGGGTGGGTCCCCTCGGGGGGTAGACCAGATGTCTCTGGGAATGGTTGGCCCTCAGATGGGAGATAAGGACAAGCAGGTGCAAACCTGAGGTGAAAATCAGGGCTTCCCTCCTGTCCTCACCCCAGGAACTCCCAGAATGATGGGGAGAGACAGCCCCTGTTTTGGGGAACTCCCTGTCTGACGGGAGAGACATAGCAGACAGAGACGAGGGAGGTAAGGCATTTACCCTGGGACAGTTCTCAGTCTGATTTTAAATCAACAAACATAAAAACACATACCAAGAGATTTATGGAAGTAATCAGACCTGGTTGCTGAGGACTCCAAGGGAGCACTGGAGATGCTTTAGTTATCCACGAATGCGGCAGGTGCTCCTTTGGGCCGGGTTGCTCATCCACCTGGGATCTGAGCAGTGGAAAGAGGCAGTGGGGCATGACGGCTTAAGAGAGCGGGCTTGGAGCCAGACTGCCTGGTTTGTACCTGGCTCCAGTACCCACACTGTGCGACCTTGAACATGATATTTGACCTTTTGTGTTTTTGCTTCTTTCGTCTGGAAAATGGGAGGTGATGGGGCTTAACTTAATCCATACCTGTAAAGAACAGTGCTTAGAACAGTGCCTGCCTGGCATGTAGAAAGTGCTGGACAAATAGCTCTTAGTTGGAGTCTTTATACTCTCCCCATTTTTCAGCTGTGCAGACAGGCTCAGGGAGGGGCGGTGGCTGCCTGGGACTTGAACCCAGACCCCCTGACTCTGTGTTGGGTCTTCTTTCCAATTCCCCATTATGGCCACATTAACAACGTCCCAGCACCCTCACAAATGTCCAGGAAGACATGGGTGCCCCATTCTGCAGATGAGGAGACTGAGGCCCCGAGAACTTTGCCTGAACGCAGGACAGTGCCTTACTCGCTGCGTGTCCCTAGACCTTGGCACACAGCACGTGATCAGACACCACTTTGTGAACTGAAGGTAGAAAGAGGAAGGAACAGACAGGGGGTGTGGCTGAGACTCAGGGCAATTTAATGTTCCCCTGGGCTGGAGCCCAGACTCCTGGGACTCCACCCCTGATCATGTGCCCCCTAGGCCAGCTTCTCCCTCCCTTTTTCTCTCTCTCTATTCCAGATCCAGATGTTAGAAGTAGGGTCCTGCCCCAGGCCCCTTTTCTGAGCAGGGGGCGATTTGTGTGAAGGCCGTGGGGAGGTGGGGGCGGAGACTGGGCCTGGACGCCGAGGCCTTATGTCCAGGGCCGTGGGGAACTTCACACCTGGCTGGGGAAGATGACAAACACGGCAGAACAGTGTCTGTGACATCCTGCGAATTAATCTGAGCGTCCTGGGCCTCGGGCAGTACACGCCGTGGCAGCAGGGGGACCCTGTCTGCAGCCTTGATTAAATCAGAATGTTCTGCTGCTCCGTACCTGTTAGTACAGCCAGGGGGGGCGGCTCAAGTGGGGAAGATGCGGCTGACACGTGAGGAGAAAAGGGCGCCAGGGTTGGGGTGCAGGGCCAGCCCAGAGAGGGCAGGAGCGGAGGGGTGTCTTTGGTCTTGGGCTCCCCATCCGGACAGTGGTGCTGCTCACCCCAGCCTCCTCCCCTGGTGAGGCAAGCTGCTCCTGGGGCTCCCGCCTGGGCGCTGGCTGAGCAGGTTCACTTGGTCTCTGCGGACCCCAGAACTAGGCATCATTGCATGGGTGCAAAGGGCACCTCCTGAACTGGGTATTGTAAGCCGAGTAGGAGTTATCTTGGGTAACTATGAGTTAACTTGGGTAACTTGGGTAACTACCATGGCTGCTAACTCACACCTCTGTGACATTTTTTTTTTAAGATTTTATTTATCTGAGAGAGAAAGAGAGTGAGCACGAGCGGGGGGAGCGGCAGGCAGAGGGAGAGGGAGAAGCAGGGAGCCCGATGTGGGGCTCGATCCCAGGACCCCGGGATCATGACCTGAGCCGAAGGCAGACGCTTCCCCGACTGAGCCAGCCAGGTGCCCTCCATGCCTTTTTACATATTGTTCTCTCCACCTTCTTCTTCCCCTACTGCGGCACCTGGTAAACTCCGACCCATTGTGGAAATACACGAGACCCGCCAAATGAGAGAAGCAAAGGCTTTTCATTCCGCACCTAGCGCAGCAGCGGCGTCAGCCACCATCCTGTGTGTTCTGGCAGAGACTCAGAGGCAGGCTGAGAAGCGGGACAGCTTTACAGTGGGGAGAAAGGGAAGGCTTCAGGGGTGCCCTGATGGGAGGCTGCCGGCATGGGGACGTGCAGGTGGGCTAACTGGAGGCAGGGCACCCTCTGTGATTGGTTAGGGGCACATATGTGGCTTTCTCTGATTGGTCCTAAGTTGGAAGTGGGGACAACAATCAGGGAAAGGTGTTGGTTACTAATCAAGTCCCAGCCATCTGATGCTAACTGTCGGAAAGTCATTGTTTAGCTTCCGGGTCCGTCCCTAGAGACGGCAACCTGGCTTCCAGCACGTCTGACTTGTAGCAGGCTGACTGGCTGGCTGGTCTATAGGTACGGGGTTGATTTCCTGGGCAGGTTGTCGCCAGCTGTGGGTCAACATTCTAACTTTTACATGAGGTCGGGCAATTGTCCATTGCTGTGGTCAGCCTCTCAATGTCCTTCAAGAACGAGAGCCAGGGCCACCTCCTCCAGGAAGTCTTCCTAGATTCCACCAAGATCAGCACAGCGTCCTTCCGTGCTCCCCTATTCCTCCACTCTTACGGAGGTGTTGTGGCTCTTAGTTCAGACTCTTAAGGGTTTAAATCCCGTTTTCCCCACTCCTTGGCAGCGGATCTTCTGAGCAAAGTGATTTCATCTCTCAGCTTCCTCGTCTGTAAAATGGAAGGTAATAATAGTACTATCATGAAGAGGAACTGACACAGAGTGCTTAGAACCCTGCTATTAGTATTATTAGCATTATTATTACCACCACCCCAGTAAGGCACCAGGGGGTGGGGTGGGGATCACTTGTTTACGAATCTCTCGCCCCTTCAGACTGTCACTTCCAGGTCCCACCCCTCCTCTTCAGCCACCCCTGGCTCCCAGGGCAGCCCAGGCACTACACAGACAATCCTCACCTGCCGACCTCATCCCTACAGAACTGGGGGCAAAAGCAGTTGCTTATTCAGCTCTGTTCTTACTGCATCGCTCAGAGTCTACACAAGAATGGGAGCCCAGGGGACGTTTCCTGAATGGATGAATGCATGAGTGAGTGAATGAATGCCCAGTGCCGTGCTAGAACAACTTCTGCCCTCCTTCTCCCCTGCCGCCCACAGGCCTGAGCAAGCCTCCTCTTCCCTGGCTCTGACAGCTGGTGTATTTGTGTTGGGGGGTGGCTGGGACCCAGGCCCGTGGGGCGGGGGGAGGTTTATTCTGGAAGGGGGTTGAGGATGTGGGAGGAGGATGAGGTTGGGGTGCTCCATCCAAGGGCAGCCTTCTGACAACTGGAGCTCTCCAGGGTTGGGCTCCCTCCAGAAGGAATGAGTTCCCTGTCACTGGGGGTGTGTAACCAGCATCAGAGCTGCTGTGGTACCTTTGTTTTATTCACGCCCTTATTTTTATATGCACTCGTTCATCTACTGAGCGCCTCTACACGCTGGGTACTGAGATGGGCTTTAAGGATGGAGGGTGAGCAACACCGGGCGGAAAACTTCGTCACATCAGTGGTTCCCAAGGAGCAGGGTATGGAGAACCCCTCTTACTCCTCCTTGGCCAGAAGCATCCGCAGCCTCCTGGCTTTGGGGGCCAACTATTATAGAAGTTATTGCTTGGTTTCACGAGGCATTTCTGACGGAGCCCTCCATCTCTCCCTCTCTCCCCATCCCTCTCACAAATGCCAGAAGAAAAGAGAAGAGCCACTCTCTCGGAAAAACATACCCTTAACTGCAAAGAAAACCACTTCTCACTAGAAGCTACCGCGTGTTTGGATAAGTAGCTGTCACTTCAAGGTGCCAAGGAGCTCGTGAGCTGAGCCCCAGCTTGTAGGTGGGCAAATTCTGACTTTAAAGTTAAAATAAAATTTTAATTGAAGTGTGACATAAATACAGAAGGGAGCACAAATCGCAAGCATACAGCTGGAAAACTTTCCACCGGATAAACACCCCTGTGTAGCTGGTACCCTGGTCAAGAAACAGAACATGGGGGGCGCCTGGGTGGCTCAGTCGATTAAACGTCTGCCTTTGGCTCAGGTCATCGTCTCAGGGTCCTGGCATTGAGCCTTGCGTGGGGCTCCCTGCTCAGTGGGGAGTCTTTCTCCCTCTGCCCCTCCCCACTGTTCGTGCTTTCTCTCTCTGTCTCTCTCAAATAAATAAAATCTTAAAAAAAAAAAAAGAAAAGAAAGAAAAAGAAACAGAACATGGCCAGCCGGCTCCCAGGGACACCCCTCACCCCATGGCCCCTTCCTCCAAAGTTAACCACCTTCCTATCAGCAGAGTCCCCCAGCACTTGGTGGGGGACAAGATTGTGTGTAGTTGTACCTTGTTCTTTCATTCTCATGGCCATGTGGCATTCTATCATTGCAAGAATGTTCAGTTCGAGGCTACTGTGAAGAGCACAGTCGTGGGCGTGCCAGTAAATGGCTTTTGGTGAACATCGGCACTCTTGGTGGACGCATGAGTAGGAGTGGAATTACTGGATTCTGGGGGAGGTGTATGCTCAGCTTTATAGATGTGGCCAGTTTTCCAAAGGGGTTACACCAGTTCACACCCCTAACAGCAGAGTATGAGGGTCTCAGTGGGTCTACATCCTCGAGAACCATAGTGTCTCCTCCCACGCTCATTCCAGAATGTAGTTCTGCTTTAGATTTCCCCAGTGAGGAATGAAATCAAGCACCTTTTCCTGTTTATTGGCCATTTGGGTATTTTCTTTTGTGAAATGTCTGTTCAAGTCTCTTGATCATTTTGCTATGACTTTCTCTATTTCTCATTTATTTATGAGAAAAAAGACTTTGTCATGTTCTGGATATGAGTCCTTTGTCAACTCTAGGCAAATGTCTCCTCCCTCTCTGAGGGCTGCGTTTTCACCTTCTCAGTGGTTTGTGACTTGAAGAGATTTTAGCCTACCTCAAGGTCACAAAGATACGCTCCTGTTTTCTTGTAAAAATTTTATTATTTTACCTTCCACGTGTAGAGCTGCTGCAGTCCATCTGGAATTGACTGTGTATGGTGTGAGGAAGGGCTTAAGATTCATTTTTTCCCATGTGGATTTCCAGTTGTCCCAGTACCATTTATTCTAGTTGGGGAGGATGGTGTGTGTGTGGGGGGATGTGTTTGCAGAGACATGGGAGCTGCGGGAGCAGGAAGAGCAGGGTGGGGGGAGCATCTCCTTTTCCCCCATGAGCAGAGCTGTCACCTTGGTCTGTCTGTGACATGATTGCTGCCTCTAAACCCTGGGACGTAGGGTTTGTCTTCAAACTAGTCCTTGTCAGAACCCCATGCAAGGGGCTGTTCTCAAGGAGAAGCTGCCACTGTCCCTCCCATGCTGGAGAAGCCCGGTTGCCCAAGACTCTGAAGCTCTGGGTGAATGAATTGGTACTGTGAATGCACCTTTCTGGACAAACTGTGGCTTTTACTACTTGTTCACTCACTTCATCTCCTTCCTTCTTTCCTCCCTCCCTCCTTCCTTCCTTCCTTCCTCCCTCCCCCCTCCTTCCCTCCCTCCCTCCCTCCTTCTTTCCTTCCCTCCCTCCCTCCCTCCCTCCTTCCCTCCCTCCTTCCTTCCTTCCATGGACACACTATGTAAAATCCCAATTCCCCACCCCTGATTTCCTTCTTCACTTTATCCCTAGCACTGAGAGCCATCCGATACTATATATCTCTTTCATACATATACATTTTATTTATTTTTTTCCAAGGCTTAATTCATAGACAGTAAAATGTACAGACCTTACATGTAGAGTTTGATGAGTTTTGACAAATGGATACACCCATGTTACCATCGCCCCAGTTAAGACATGCATTTCCATCACCCCCAGAAAGCCCCCTCGTGCTCTTCCGGTGAACCCCCCTCCAAAGGCAGCCACTGTCCTGAGTCCTATCACCATAGGGCTAGTTTTGCCTATTCTTGGGCTTCGTATGAATGGAATCCTACAGTAATTCTATATATCTCACTCATTTATCTTGATTATCTGTCTCCTCGACTAGAATCTAAGCACTGTAGGCCCAGATTTTTGTTTGTCTTGCTCATTGTTGAATTCCTAGCTTCTAGAATCCAGGCACATAGCTGGCAGCAGATTTGATGAATGAAACTACAGTGTTGCCCTTTTCCTCACGTCTCTGTAATAGGGGTCAGGATGGAGGCAGTGGGATGGCCCCAAAGCTACACTGCATCCCTGCGTCCCCCGCCTATCTGCTCTCCAAACGAGGATGCACTGCCTTTGCTTTATCTTTTGTACAATGGGGGTGTGAGGGGTTCCTACCTCAGAGGGTAGGATCAAAGGAGTTAATATACATAAAACACTTTAGTAAGCTTTGATTAAATGCTAACGATTGTAATTAAGTGATTAATCAACTGCTAATATGTCCTTAGAGTTCATCCAAATCAGTCATTCATTTATTTGTTCTACCAATATTTATTGAGGATCTATGTGGTGACACACACTGGTGTTATAACAGAGAATGAGATGAAGTCCCTTCTTCACAGGGGCTGGCATTTTGGTGAAAGACTGTACTAGTTGGGGTCCAGGCTAAGCTAGTAGAATAAGCAAACCAAGGGGCGCCTGGGTGGCTCAGTTGGTTAAGCATCTGACTCTTGCTTTTGGCTCAGGTCATGATCTTGGGGTCGTGAGATTGAGCCCCACATCCGGCTTCACGCATAGCATGGAGTCTTCTTGAGATTCTCTCTCTCTCCCTCTGCCCCTCCCCTGCTCTCTCTCTCTCAAAAAAAAAAAAAAAAAAAAAAAAAAGAATAAGTAAACCCAACAATACAGTGTCTTAAACAAATTAAAAGTTGTTTGTTTGTTTGTTTATTTACCTTGAGTAACATTCCAGAAGTAGGTGGGTCAGCTCTCCTAGGGCAACTCTGCCATCCTCAATGTGTGGCTTCTACTTCTGGGTTCAATATGGTTGCCACACCTCCTGCCATCTCATCTGCAACCCAGCAAGCAAGAAGTGGGAAAATGTAAGAGAAGTATCTGTCCTTTCCCTTTAAGGCATGGCCCCAAAGGGTCCAATATCACTTTTACTTAAATCTCACTGACCAGAACTTAACTTACGTGACCACACCTAGCCACAAGAAGGTCTGGGAAATAGAATCTCTAGCTGAAGTTTGTTTTTTGTTTTTGTTTTGTTTTGAGAGAGCGAGAGCGAGGGGGAGAGCAGTGGGGAGGGGCAGAGGGAGGGAGAGAGAGAATCTCAAGCAGACTCTGTGAGCTTGGAGCCCAATGCAGGGCTCGATCTCACGATCCTGAGATCATGACCTGAGCCGAAGGCAAGAGTCAGACGCTTAAGTGACTGAGCCACCCAGGCGCCCCTCTAGCTGAAGTTTTTTAAGAGCTTGGGAACTGGTGGTTTGGGGCCCTGACTCCAAATCCCCCAGGTGACCAGGCCCCTTGTGGGGAGCTTGGGGCATCTCAGAGGTAGGACTGCCAGATTTAGCAAATGAAAATACAGGACCTCCTGTCAGTTAGAATTAAGGGGAAACAACAATATTTGGGACACATTTATACTAAAAAGTTATTTATGGTGTATTTGAAATATTATATTTTATCCGTCATTCCCATTCAAAACTTCCTTGGGTGGGGCCTAAGTTAGTCTTCCCACTGCCTCCTCCTGCTGGGTCCAAAGCCACACGGGACAGACAGCCAGTCCACAAGATGTCACGGGAGCCCAGGGAGTGCTCAGTGCTGCAGAGGGAGGCAGGGGACGGGACGCTTGCTCCCTGGGGGCACGGCCATTGGGACAAGCAGCTGCATTTGGCCATGAAGGTACATTAAGCAGAGGCTCACGGTTTGCCACGTGGGGCGGCTGGTCCTAGGGCAGCCTAGAGCTGCCCATCCCCGGGATCTGGTCACAGCGGGCTGAGGCCTGCCTCAGAAGGCTTCTCGGAGGAGCTGAGCCTTGGACTTGGAGTTTCCCTCTGGTGCCAGGGCAAGGCCCAAGTCTGGGAATCCCCCTAGCCCCAGGTCAAATCCCAGGTCTGCTCCTTCCTAGCTGTGTGACCCTGGGCAAATCCTTTCACCTCTCCAAACCTGGGTTTTCTTGTCTGTAAAATGGGGATCCAGACAGAACCCACTTCACAGTGTGGTGAAGACTGGCGGACACATGCTCACGCGACGCTCCTGGCGCACATTTATCTTGCAAAATCAGCTCTGGACTAATGTCTCTTGCTGAGTTGTTTTTACTGTTTTTATCGAGGCTTTGAAGGGAACAAAGGATGGGGGATTGGTATGCAGGAGGCAGCAGGGCTCACGAGAGGAAGGGGGCTCACAAAGATGTGAGAGGGGCTGGTCATTGCCTTGGCCACCCAAGGGAGCTGGCACCTCAGGGTTGCGCTTGGCTGGGGACAGATCAGGGCCAGCAAGCCCCTGAAGGCCAGCAGCACTGTCCCTTCTCGTGTCCCCACACCCGTGCCCCTCGGTACCCCTCTCACCCAGTCCCGTATGCCTCTGCTGCATCCCAGCCCACCATGGCCACGGCCACGGCCACGGCCACACTGTGGAATTTCCAATTTTCAGCTAATGTGCGGGTCGTGACAGAGGCTCAGAGGCCCTGGTTGGACATAATGGCAGAAGAATTGTAAATGTCGCCCTGAGTGAATGGCAATGAGGAAGGGCAGGGAGGGGACATTTTCCATCGGCCGCGTGGCAGAGCCCGGGAATACATTTTCTCTCGGAGTGTGTCGCATTAGATTTCCAGAGGTGCTCGGGCTCCAGGTACATGTCATTAGTAACAGTTTGGGTGATAATGAATCCTTTTATTTCTTTTCCTCACAGCTCATGAATACATAACAAGGCCCCGCTCAGGCGCATCTGGCCTGGGTCCCCAGCCTCCTGCCACCTAATCTCGTCCCGCTCCAATATCCAGGCGACCCAGCTGGGGCCTGCCTTAAAGGAGCCGCATGCCCTTTCCTGCCTGGGGACTCGGGCCGGCTGAGGGGCCGAGCCCTGGGCTGGCCGTGGCCGCTGGCCGAGGGTCGGGCACCACGGAGACCCAGGACGCGAAGGGGTCCCCAGGTCCTGACTCAGTCGTGAGCACCCCGAAGTGCATCCAGCAGGCAGTCAGCCATGCTGCTTGGTGAACAGAGGCTGCCTGGCTGGGGGAGGGCCGTGTGAAGGCTTTCTAAGGCTACCTCGTCGCAGCTGGCCAGTTCCTCTACCAGGTGGGATGGGGAGTTTGCGACCCCCTCCTATAGTGAGGCCTGGAAGTGTGGGGGCTTCACCTGGGACTCCAAAAGGCAGACCGAGGCAGATCCCCAGCTGGCCATCGCCTAGGGAGGGTTCCAGGGAAGGGCGTGTTATCAAGTGGTTCCCGGCATTACAAAATGTTTGCTACCGAGAATTCTGTTTCTCCATCCGTCGTGAATCTGCACAGCTCTGTTACTTTACTGAGCAAATGCTTCGGGGAAGAAAGGAAGCGTGAGTTTTTTATAATCGCTTTCCCAGATGTCTACACCCTTTGGACCCACTCTATTTTTCTTCATGGTCCTGTCAGGTCCTCACAGCCTCAATCGTATCTCCCGTTACGTTACCGTTGTTTACTGTCCCACTGGGACGGGAGCTCCGCGAGCGCAGGGCCATTGTTCTCGGCTGGATTGCCAATGCCAAGGATGATGCAGGTGGTCAGCAAACACGTGCAGAAGGACGAGGCAGTTTCCGCCATGGTCACGGTCACGATGCCCGAGAGGCCTGGCCGCTGGACTCCGCTGGCCCTAGGAGGACAGACCAGTGGCAGGCCCGGTAGAAGCCCCCGGCCTCCAATCAGGGTGCGGCATCGCGTCTGGGCTTGCTCTCGAGGACTCTTGGGCTGTGTCCAGGCCTGGGGGCCTCCTGGACGTGGCAGGGTGGGTGGAGGAGGGAGGGGGCAGGCCAGCGTGGCTTCCTGGGGGGAAGAGGGGCTGAGATGACAGCCTCTCTGCAGATGGCCTGGGTCTCGGCTCTCCTGTGGTTCTGCCTCGGCCAGGGGCGCCTACCCGCCAGAGCCCCAGAGTCCTGGTATTTGAAGGCCGCTCTGATGCTGGGACCAAGCCCGGGACATCCCTACTGAGTGCCTGCCGTCTGCCGCGCAACACTGTGAGCACGTTAAAACGCTAAAAAACTCAATTCCTCTGAGTGGCGGGTATTATCGTGAGTCCCATTTAGCCACAGAGACACAGAGAACTCAGGCAACTTGCCCAGGGACGCACAGCATTGAACGGCAGAGGTAGGATTTGAACCCAAACCGTCAGGCTTCAGCGTGCAGGCTTGAGATGGCCAGAGACTGTCCTGCTTTTCTGACGTGGCTTCATAAGAAGCAGTATTATGAGTACCGTCTCCCCACAGCCAGCCAGCCTGTCTTTCTGGATCCGCTGAACACAGAAACTCTACAGTTTCGCTCCTAAAGCCGAGTGGTGTTGGTGTGAAGTCTTGAATGGACCAGGGGCCTGGGCAGCAGCGTCTGGAGGTTAGCCGTGGGGGCCCAACAGTCAGGTAGACCTGGATTCTGGATCCGCTTAGATCGGTTACTTATGGCTGTATGATTTTGAGCAAGCCACTCTGCCTCAGTTTCCTTGTCTGTAAAATGGGGGTGATACGGTACCACACCAGAGGGATGTGGGAGAGAGCCACGTGCCAACTCATGGGAAGCTTGTAAAGCAGTGCCCACGAAGCTCAGTAAGTGTTAGGTTATTTTACAAAAAAGCATGAGGGGGGGAGGGGTGGGACTCAGGTTAGAGCTCCAGCACGGCCTCATCATGGCGCTCACCTGTCATCACCTCTTTTCTTTTTTTAAGATTTATTTATATATTTTAGGGGGAAAGGGGTAGAGGGAGAGAGAGAGAGAGAATCTCAAGCAGACTCTGCGCTGAGCGTGAAGCCTGATGCGGAGCTCGATCCCACGACCCTGAGATTACTACCTGAGCTGAAACCAAGAGTCGGACTCTCAACCAACTGAGCCACCCAGGCCGCACCCTGTCCTCACCTACCCCATCCTCATGGTCACTCCCCAACTCCACTGTCATTGTATTCCCACCGCAGGCCCCAACACGCACTGACCTGGGACCAGAGGCGGGTGCCTGGAATAGCTGCAGCCCCATCTGGCCGAGGGCAATGGCACGCACCTGCCTCGGATGCGCTGACGCCGCGCCATGCCGCCAGGAATGCGGAACCTGCTCAGGACGCGGGTCTGGCTGGGATCACCCACGGTGTCACACGCTCAGTCCCCAGACTCTAACCTGATGATTACTGAATGCCTACTATGTGCCAAGTCCTGGGGCTAAGTACTTTGCATTTATAACCTCACGTAATGCTCGCAAAATTCCTGCGGGGAAGGCATCATTAGTCCTATTGTATAGATGAGGAAACTGGGGCTCAGGGAAGTTAAGAAATTTGCCCAAGGTCACACAGCGGGTGTTAGGAAGAGCCTGGACTCAAACCTGGGTCCGTCTGACCCCAAAGCCCATGATCTTAGCCACTGTCTTTCCTCCACCCACCCATCTCTGCCTCTTGTCTCTGAAATTCCACTGCAGCTAGGAAGCCTTCCTAGATTGGAGGACAAAGGAGGAATAAATGTCCCTTGTCTCCTTGCCATCATCTGTATCCAGTCATTCGTGGCCCGAGGCTTGTCTTACGTAGACTTTGTGCAAATCTTGCACCAGGGCCAACCCCTCTCAGGGGCGTAGCCCAGAGCTGAGTGTCTGGAGGGCAGGTGGGAGCGGAGGGTCAGTGCCTCCTTGTCCAGGCCCCTTGGGGTGACAGTGCCCTTGGCCTCGACCTCTCCACACCTGACTTCGCCATTTGCACTGTGTACTTGTCGGGAGAAAGCATCGTCTGGGGAATGTACACCCTTAGGGGAGAAAAAGGCCTCAATCCCAGCCCCAGTTTGTGCACTTATTAGCTCTGTGACTTTCGGGCAAACAGCCCTTCTGTGACTCAGTTTCCTCATTTATAAAAAAGGGCACCGTGATGCTGCTTCCCGTGCTTTGAGATTGGTGGTCACTCTGGGATTTCTTCTCTTGGTCCAGCCCTCCCCCAGTGCAGTGACGCCTCCCACGGTGAGGACCCCCACCCAGGCCCTGCACAACCCCACCGGCCTCACTGTTGACTTTGGCACTCGGCCCTCACCTGGCCTGCCGTGACCGGCCTGGAATTTCAAGCTGAATTTGATTTGACCTGTTCCGCGGGGCTGGCCCCTAAACCAAACCATATTCCCGCCGAGCCCTCAGTGCCCAGTGTTCCCCTGAGAGGAGGGGACGGAGCCTGGCTGGGCCACCGCCTGGGGCCACCTTCGCCAACCCCTGCCCGGCGCTGCCTCCTGAACTAATTCCATAATCCTGCCTCCCGCCGGGCCCCAGCGGCTCAGGAAGGGTTCTCTGGCCTGCTCTGATCCCACCTTCCTGCTCAGCCTGGACCTGCAGCCCCTCGGCCCCTCACCCGCCCATACCAGGGCTCTTCTGAGGTTCTGAAACTCATTTAGGTCCCGTGCTCTACTGCCTTGGCTTCCCTGCCGCCCTGGACCCCCAGCTAGGCTCTGTAACAGGATCCACATGTTCCCTCCCCTGTCCCCAGGGGCCCTAGAACAATCTGTGACAGTTGGGGAGCCAGAGGGGGCAGGCAGAGCTGCAGGCACTGCTGGGGTAGAGAATGAAAATGGGGTGTGAGGGCCGGTGGAGGGAACACGGAACGTGCCCTGGGGCGGGCATCTCTGTCCAGGCAGCCACACCCTCACCTCCAGGTGAGGGCGGGAGTTCCCGTGTTTGCTGGCTTCGGGACCCTGGGTGGGTTGTGGGCCTCCCGGAGCTCATCTTCCTCCCCGACTGAACCAGCTCTGACCTCCCAGCGTCGCTCCAAGACCATGGAGGTGAAGGGCTACTTTGGCACGGGAGCCTGGCACATAGTAGGAATTCACCAAACAGTCTTGGATGAGTCACCCTTTCCCTTGGGTCTCAGTTTCCTCATCTATAAAATGGGCATAGTAGTGCCTACCTTTCAGGGCTTCAGGGAGAACGGGCACATAGTAGGAGTTCATCTTCTGGCAGGTGCTTCTCTCTTGCCTTCCAGCGTCACTGGCCAGCACCTAGGCGGCCAAAGGAGGGGCGGTGCACCTCCAGGAGACAGCTTCTGAAGGTCTGGACTGGCTTGGGGAGTCCCTCAGCCGATGGGGAACTCGGCACAGAGACCAGGTGTACCTGGCCTAAAGAGGCCAGTCCCTTCCCCTGCCTGGCGCCGGCTCCCCCATCTGAAACGTAAGATCTCTTCCAACCCCAGAACACAGTGGGTGCTCAGTACAGACCTGCTAAACAATACTCAGAATGCCCCCCACCCTCTTCTTCTTCCTCTTTCTTCCCCTTGCCCCTCCCAGAAAGCAAGGGCCCCTTGGCTTGACCCTCTCCACCCTGCCAGCTCTCACGGGCACCCGTTTCAGTGCTGACACTCAGCAGAGGCGGGACTGAGGACCGGGTGATGGGCAGGAAGGCTGGCCCTGGGGAGCCACATGGCCTCCCGGGCCCCCTGCAGAAGAAGCTGGGGGGACAGAGTGGGAGCTTATGAGCTTTGGTGTGGTGGGGACCTCAAAAACTCATTCGGCCTCTCTCTGCATCTTAAATTCCTTCCTGGAAATAGGATAAGAGTAGCTACCAAGTGCTGAAGCTTCCCGGGGGGCAGGTCCTGTGTTCGACTCCTCCCAAGCCAGTTCTTCTCCTCCCGAGCCAGCTCTCCTCCTCCCACAGCAGCATCCAGGAGTCTCTGAGTGGTTCCCAGACGGCAGCTTGTTAGAGATGAAAATTATCCCGCTCCATCTCGCTGAATCTGAAACTCTGGAGCTGGGGTCCCTGGTCTGTGTGGCAAGCCCTCTCGGTGACACGTGCTGGGAACTCAAGCATGAGAAGCACAGACCTCCACCATCCTCATCCTCACCATCTTCACCCCAGGACCTCTGAGACCGGCCCTGAGCGAGTCCTTCCCCTCCCCCACGGACCACAGGGGACTCCCCGCACTTCCCAGTGTCTCCAGTGCTAAGGGCTATGCCCTTCCCTGGTCTGGAAGCAGCAGCTTGTCACCAAACACCTGTGAGGTCCCTGCCAGCAGATGTCTGCCCGCCCCCTAGGGCATCCCCAGTCCACACGTACCCCGGTCTCTGTGATGGGCCAGGTGCCAGCCCACCTCCTTTGTGAGTGGAGGAGTGCCCCGCAGCTGTCAACAGGACACTCTCCACGCCACCCTCTACTTTGTGAGGCAGCGAAATGAAGTGATTTAAAGCATTGATAGCCTGGGCTTGAATCCTTCGTCTTCCACTTACCAGCTGTGTGTCCTCAGATATGTTTCTTAACCTCTCTGTGTCTGTTTCTTCTCATCCTTAAAGCAGAGATACTAAGACCCATTTCTAGGATGGTTGCGGAATTAAAGATGATAATGCGGGTAAGGCTGAGAACGCCTGTCACGTAGCATGCACCATAGACATGTTAGAAATGATGGCTCTCTGGGCCCTGTCCACCCACACCCTCAGCCTTCCCTGCTCCTCCTGTCCTTCATGTACCCCGCGCACCAGCCAGTCTGGGCTGCTGGGAATCCCTGAACTGGCCATTTTTTTTTTCATGCCTCCATCCCTTTGTACATGCTGTGACCTCTAACTCTGACCTCTTCACCTGGAAAACACCTGCTTGCTCACCCCTCCCCTCTGCCTTGCTCCCTGTCTCCAATCACAACCCGATGGGCTTTGCTGCCTGCCCCCTCCACCACATACACATGCACATCCTCGGATGCCCCCTCCTCCAGGACTTCAGCCTCTGGGTGCTTAAATGCTTAGCTGGATGCCTGCCTCCTGTCCTAGGTTGTAAGTTCCCTGAAAGCAGGGTCTGACTCTTATTTCCATATCCTGGGTCTGACTTTTGGTGGGTGTTTAATAAATGTTCATGGAGTCCAACTTAGGAGTGGATTTTTTAAAAAAATGAATTAAAGTTACAGGGGCTCACAAAGGTCTTCAAGATACAGTGAGTAAAACATCAAACTGGCAGGAAAAATACATATGATGTTGTCCCATCTCTTCACTTTCTGCAAACCGCATTTCTGCGTACATGCTGAATGCATGGAAAGGACTCTGGAAGTGTAAATGGCAAAGTGATAACAGGGATGGTGTTGGGCAGGGAGACTAATTTCAGTGGTGGATGAAGGGGGCTCCATCACCTTGTATGAATTCTTACAGAGAGAATGAATCGAGGTGTGAGCTATGTGTTAAAAACAAATAAAATAGTTCTCCTCCTGTAAAAAGTTTGATGTGGAACCCTTCCCTCACTGCTCCAGACTCCAACAGAATATGCCCTTTCCACCACAGGGCCTTTGCACCGACTGTTCTTCCTGTCCGGAAAGCACTTCCCCAGCTTCTCTGAGGTCAGGAACTGTGGCCCTGTTGTGGTTCCCTGCTGCACCCCAGTGCCCAACACAGCTCGGGGACGTAGTAAGAGCTCATGTAATATTTGTCAAATGAATAAACTCCTATTTAACAGCCTTTTTCTTGTTCTTTTTTTGTCCAGTGTTCTTGAGCTTCTCCCTCTCTCTCCCTCTCTTTCTCTAGCTTCCCTAGTCTAAATCTTAACCATCAAATACATCCCTGCCCATGGAGCCCTGGGACTCTCGCTAACTCAGTCTCCCTTAGAGATTGTCTGATGGTGCAAACAAGCTTCTCAGGCAACGGCAGAGAAGAAACATAAGTCAAATCCCGTGAAACTAAAAGCTACTCAGGAGAGATGGCTCAGAGCTTGTTCTAATGAGCATGTGGCTGGTGATGACTGCCTATTTGCGAGTGCTTTCAAGACCAACGTGCTCTTTGTTTTCCTTACATTTCAAAAAATTCCAAGTTTTATTTATTTAGTATCATGCATTCATGTGATTCAGAATCCTAAGGACAAAGCATCTGTCTCTGTTCCCCTCTCCGGAGGTAACCAATGTAGCCAGCTTCTCATATAGCTTCCAGAGATTTCTCACACATGTACAAGCAAGCATACTACGTATATTTTTTCCTCTTTAATACACAGATGCTGGTATACCACACACATAGTTCGGCACTTTTATTATTATTATTTTTCACCTCGCTGGATCTCGTGGAGCTCTTTCCATTCTTAGTGACTACAGAGCATCCACATATTGCTTTCCTGCGGCAGGGAAAGGACCCGTGCCTTCTTAGGAGCAGTGGTCCAGTTGCTATTTACAGGCTCCTGCCTGGTGAGCTGTGCTTGGTGGTGGTGAAGGTCAGAGAGACTGGGGCTTGGATCCCAGTTCTGTAGCAGCTCCTGGATGAGCCACTTAATCAGAAGAACCTCAGGGCACATGTCTCCAAAGGGCGACCGTCCCACTCACCCCCGCCTCGTGAGCTGTTGCCAGGATTAAACAACGTGATGCACGTTGGGGTCTTCGCTCTTACATATAAGGTGTCTGATAAATGGTGGCTGTCATGACAGGAGTTATTAATGATAAAAATAGGTGTTATTGCCCAGTCCCTATTGCTCAGCCAGATGAGGATTGCTGGAGGTGGTGATGCTAGTGTCTTGTTGAAATGACCCTCTGCTTAGAAGGAGCCTTACCGATGGTTCATAAATGATGGCCTTGGCATATTTGCACAGGAAGGGCCCTGGGAGGGGGACATCCACCCCATCAGGGTGTGGGGATGGGGGAGGCGGGGGTCACCAGATGAGCCCACGAGTTCTCCCCGTGCAGCGTGGTGAGAGCTTTCCTCTGCAGTGTTTCGTTTGTTCTTAGTCACTGGACACACTCAGGCTTGAAGCTTTGGGGAGTTTATTAAATTACTTGCCTCCATTTTCCTCTCTCTGGCCCGGGGCAATGAACCAGTCTGCATGATGCCATTCTCGGTGGCAGGCCCGGGAGCTTTCACCCTGCCCCTTCCAGTCTACCTTCTAGGCACGCTAACGTGTTGGAGACCATATCACAAAGTCAGTTTTTTGTCCTAAGTTATTTGGATCATCATTGGATTATCAGATTTTCTCTTTGTTCTTGAAGATGTTGTAAATGACCATTAAAATGTCTGCAAAGCAGCTCATTGAGTGGAGATACCGTATTTATCCTTAACCATCCCTCTATGCTTGGACCTTTGGGTTCTTCTCATTTTATTTCATTCTCCTGGCCTCCCCGTGGAGAGAGCTTTGCCCCCATCAGAGGTTTTTCTCCCTGAGGCTGGGATTCCCAGGAGCGGAGCACCTTGGCCAACAACTATGATGTTGTTTATCCCCCATTCCCCACCCCATCACCTCCGCTCAGCTTTGTTTTATTTTTTTTTTAAAGATGTATTTACTTATTATAGAGAGAGAGTTGGGGAGAGGGGCAGAAGGAGAGAGAGAGATAATCTTAAGCAGACTCCCTGCTGAGTGTGGAGTCTGACAGGGGGCTCGATCCCAGGACCCTGAGATCACATCCTGAGAAGAAATCAAGAGTTGGGTGCTTAACCAACTGAGCCACCCAGGCACCCCTCAGCTTTGTTTTAATACGTGGCTTTGCAAATCCTGCCTTTCTAACAGGATTCTGACACCAATTTCACATTTGTTTTCCCTTTTGTTTCACATTTTGTTTTACCCAAGGCCATCAGAACCTGGCACAAGTGACTTCCCAAGGCACCCAGGATGGCCCTGGGAGGCTGGGTACCACCCTGCTGTTGAAGCAGCATGGTGGGGGATAGACCCCCCCTGCCATGTGCAGCTGACCTGTGTTCCAGCCACCACCCTGTCCCCTTCACTTTGTAGCTCTGTGATCTTCTAGAATATCTTAGCCACTCTGAGCATCTGTGATCTTTAAAAATAGGGCTAACCCTCCACTCATCTGAATGTTGGCTGGTGGTTTCCGAAGGCTGGTGCAGTTCTAAGTGGACTGTTGATTCACTCATTCGTTTACAATAAACAATTAATTAATGCAGTGTCCAGCTCTGAGTTCGATTCCTCATTCTCCATGGGTCCTTCTCTACTCACTGGTTCAACAGAGCAGTGAGCTGGGCTCAGACAGTCACGGGCTAGAGTCCTGCCTCTCTCCGTAATTAGCGGTGCGACTTGGGCATGTCAGTGAATCTCTCTGATGCTCTGTGTTCTCTTCTGGAGATTAGGAACAATAATAGAGCCAGTAAACATACAGTGTATATAGAATACTTTTAAGCACCCAGCAAATGTTAGCTATAATAATAATTAGATGCTATTATGTTACATAAGATCTCAAACAACTTCTAAGGGGGGTCATTTTGCCCCAGGACCAGGATGACCAAATGCCTTAACTATGTTCAAGTTGCATGGGTGTGGAGGTAGGGGGCGGGCTGATCCGCATGCCCCCAGGAAGGTTCCCCAGGGCTCGTTCAAGGGGCTAGTTTGCGCTCCCAGGGGCAGGGAGGCCACTGGGGGCTGAGTGCCTTCCTGCCCGTGACTCAGAACCAGACACTGGGAACAGGTGAACCAAGATTCAAGGACCTCACTGGAGACTAGACAGACTGAACGTCTAGGCAGTGCCCGAGCATTAGAATAATGTCATAATCAAGGGTGACGATGTTATAATGTTAGGATGTTAAAATGATTCAATGTTAGAATGTGTGGCTATTACAATAATAGAATGTTATACTAGAAGAACTTTGGCTTTAGAAGGGCAATTAAAGAGGATGTGGTCTTTCGCTGAAACTGCCGGCATGCAAAGCTGCAGGAAAAAAATGTAATATGACCTTCCTAGGGGTTGGTGGTGCGGGGGGGGGGGTTTGACAGAATTGTGAGAGGGAAGATTCAGAACTGAGCTGGTACCATTTTTATATTTGTGTTTTATAATTACAAATATATAAAATATATTATAAATATATAAATAGATATCATTATATATCATTATTTTACATGTGAATTATGTAATTGCAGTTTTTATATTCTAGCATGCACTTGGGAACAGATTGCAAATTTAGAACGCGATTTTGAGTGAGATGAAAAAAGTTTGACCATTTAAATGAACGTTGGTTTGGGGTGGGCTGTTTGGGGTTATTTGCCCACCCTGCGTGCCCCTGGGCATGGACACTCACAGTCCCTTTCCCCTTCCTTGGGAGGCTCATGGAAATGTGTGTAGACGGCTGATTTCATGTCAGCCCCTTCATTCTATAGGTGAAGATGCGGAGGCCCAGAGACAGCAAATGGTCTGGCCAAGCCCTGTGGGGGCTTTGCAGAGCCCTGAGTGGAATCTGACTCCTGATTATGTGTTCCCCACCCCCTCCCGCACCCCTGCTGCCTCAGCAGCTCCCCGAGTCTTGGTCTGACCAGAGTGGCATGGGGGAGCTTGGTAACCCTCCTTCCTGTACTTGGCATCCGTGAATTCTGGTTTGGAGGAAGGCTAATTGTATACATGTCAAACTCAACCCATTAGCTGCTGACTTGCCTTCGGTTCCAAGGTTATAGCTTATGTATACCTTTGCACTGAGAAAATAAATAATTGGGAAAAGGTGGTCATCTGGTCTGCCTTGAGCACTTGAGTTTTGCAGTTTTTGAGAGCCAAGAAGCTTGGGTTCAAATCCCAGCTCTGCCACTTCCTAGCTGGGGGATCTTGGGCAAATGACATAACCTCTCTGTGACTCAGTTTTTCCATTTGTTAAATGGGGTTAATAGTGATCTCATAATAGTGTCAGGAACATTAAATGAGATAAAGAGCCTCAGCATGATGCCTGTAACAAGTAGGTGCTTAATAAACATTATGTTTACAATAATATTCTGTCATAGCAAGACTTCCTGCTTCTACTCCACTCCCAACACTGTCCCCGGATACTCACACATGTATGTTCCGATACCCTGGGGTGTGTTCCGGGCATAGAAACATGGCTCACCCCCAATTACCAACAATTTTCTAAGTGATACACATTATGGAGCTCAGGTTTTCTTGATGAACTAGGAAGATTTTTTTTTAAATATCTCAAAATCCCTTAGCAAGCTGGAGCCACAGCGCGAGAGCGGGCGTTCACGGCTGCTGAAGGCCTGCCATGTGCTGTCAGAGTTAATTCTCACAGCCTCCACGCACAAGTATCATTACCTCCATCTTACAGATGAGAAAACTGGGCAGAGACCAAACTGGCCAAGGTCGGAGAGCAAAAAAGAGGTAGAGACGAGACTTTGTAACCCCAAATGGTTGATCCTAAAACCCATTCTCTTTCCACCAAGATACCCTGTTTTGCTTTCTGAGCCAGAGAATGACCCAGTCTTCATCTGGCCCTGGGGTCAGGAAGGGGGTGGGAGGGTGGAGTGTAGGGATGTGGTCCAAGTTCACAAAGTCCCATGAAGTACCTTCCAAACAAACAGCTGGAAGACACGGCCCTGGGCCCAGAATTGCTTTGGTAATTTCCTGCGTTGGTCTTTGATACCTGGTTACTTCCTCTGTAGGATGTTGAGTTTGTCCTCGTCAGCGAGGTCCTCCACACAGGGCAGTTGCAAGATGGGACCGCGTCAAAGCAGGTGCGAGTGCTCCAAACCAAAAGCAAATGTGCAAAGTATAAAGCAAAGGGCTCTACGCTCTGCTTCTTATCATAGATGTTTCTCCTGAGGCTCCGTTTACATCTCAGAGAGAAAGTGGGAGGGCAATACTGCTGAGCCGGGGAGAGGGGCCAGACTCTCAACTAACCCAGGCTGGGCTGGGGAAGAGCTGGTATTCCCCTGGAGGAGGGAAAGGCCCCATGCAGCTGGACTGAGAGCGAGAAGTGGAACCACACAATGGAGTGGAACCGAGTCCCAAGGGTGGCGGGGGAGGGGAGGGCACTGGGAGTGGGGAAGCCCACCCAGCAGGCCATGGCCAGGGCAGGAGGCTCAGAACCAAGACCAAGAACCAAAGGGGTGGTTGAGGTCTGCTTTTCGGTGGCCTGGATGCAGATCTAATGGCTCAAGAGGTCCACCCAAAGCTCAGACCACAGGGATGGGTCATTCACGATGATAGGCTTACAGACACAGGGAAGAGACGGATTAGCCTAAGAATGACCTTCATGAAAGTCACCCAGCTTGGGCAGGGGACAGAGACCCCCTGCCCTGGGAGTTGAGACCCACTGGCCGCCTCCCCTGTCCACTCCTGCTGAACCCCAAAATTCCCTGTCTAGCCCATGGGGCTGGAGCGAACCCCAGGCAGCGGCTGCTCATCCTTCCGTCTCCAGCCATAAAAAGACAACAGAATGGAAAAATAATTAAAAAATAACAGTGGAGGTGGGGGGGCACGTTGGTAGGGGAGAGAGCTGGGGGCTGGGGAAGCGATTTCCAGAGAAGAGACGGGTGGAGGGTTGGAGTGGCTGGCGTTGAGATAACCAACAGATGCGATTCTTCAGATAAGCGTAGCAATTTAGATAAATCTCAGGCTTTGGAGCTGGTCGCCTGCGTCTGCCTTTTTTCAATTTTATCTCTGAGCCAAGGGAGGGGGAGGGGGAGGGCAGGGAACTCCGAGGGGTGAGGAGATGGGAGGAGGGGAGGGCAGGGAGGGGGGCCAACTTCATCTTCGGGGACTTTGGCTTTTCTTTTTAATGTGTTTTTCCCAGAAGGTGGGAAATGCCAACACACACTCGGAGACCTAGAAGGCGGCCTATGTTTTTTAAAAAGCGGCGGACAAAAATCAAAATATTTGAAAATGTATTTCATGGTAATTATGTCATATTTCATGGGCTGGTGCCACTACTGAAAGAGAGGCTGAATGCCTTAATTTGTATAGAAATTGTAATCATTTGTTCATTTCAAGGTGAAAATTGCATTTTTTAATTTAAATTGTATCCTGCATGATAGTCTATTATCTAGTAAAATTGTCTCCATGTCTGAATGCCTTATATGCAGCTGCAATGCTTGTTACAAATCCACTTATATTCATAAAAGCAGGTGGACATCTCAGGAAATGGAAGCCGTTGTGTGTGCGTGCGCGTGTGGATGTGTGTGGATGCGTGTGGATGCGTGTGGACACGGTGGCCCCTCTTGCCTGGCTCTCGCTCCCGCCTTCTCGTCCTCCTTCCACCCCCCACCTCTGACTCTCATGTCAGCATTTCCAGATCTACTTAACAAATGAGAGTTAGTTGGAATAAATGAGGAATAAATGCACAGTGCGGAAGAGCAAGCCTCGGTCCGAGTCCAGGGGGCCGGGCAGGGTTGGGTCTCCCCCTTTTTGTGCGCCCTTCCCTGGGCAGCTTGCCGCCTTGACGATCCCCACTCTGGGCCTGACTGCCCGACTCTGAATCCTGGTTCTGCCCCTGGCTAGCTGCGCTCTGGGACTTAGTTTCTTCACCTTTAAAATGGGGTAACAACAAAATCTACTTCTGGTCATTGTCAGCAAGCCATGGCGGGGGTGGGGGGCAAATCTGCCTGCCACCTGTCTATGATCTGCCAGCTGAGAGTGGCTTTTAGATTTTTTAGTGGGGGAAAAAATAAATCAAAAGAAATGATAGGAAATAACCTCAACTTCAAATTCAGGTGTTTATAAATAAAGTTTTATTGGAACACAGACATCCTCATGTGTTTACACATGGCCGCCCTCCCGCCACATCAGAGCTGAGTAGTTGTGACAGAGACCGTAGCCCACAAAGCAGAAACTACGTCTTTATAGACAAAGTGTGCCCATTCCTAAAATAACATAAGTAAAGTGCTTAGCCCAGCATCTGGCGTGTCTAGGCATCCATCCTCATTAGCAGTTACGACAGGCTGGGGACTTAAGGAAGTTTGAGTGTCCAGAAGAAAATCAACTAACCAGTATTTCTGTGGCAACAGTTACCATCTACCCAGCTTACATACTTGGTATGTACTGGTCAAAGATACAGAGTTTCTCTCTGGGGCAAAAACTGGAAATGGGGACCTTGTTTTCCCCCGAGGAATTTCATACAGGGTTTTCTTAAAAATTCTATGACTTTTTTTAATCCCTGGGATGTCAGAAGGGGTTCTGGACCAAGAGTTAGATACTCTATCCATCCACTTCTCTGGGGCTTAGTTTCCCACCTGTAAAATGGGTCCCTTCCAAGGGGCGTCTGGGTGGCTCAGTCGGTTAAGCGTCTGACTCTTGATTTCGGCTCAGGTCATGATCTCACGGTCATGGGATCAAGACTCCACAGCGTGGAGGCTGCTTGAGATTCTCCTTCTCCCTCTCTCCCACCCCCTGCTTGCATGCACTCTCTCTCTCAAAATAAATAAATAAAATCTTAAAAAAAAAATGAGTCCCTTCTAGCGAAAGGTCCAGCTGCAAGTGCCTTATGACATGTGCAAAGGGTCAGCATGTTCCTGGCATATGGCAGCTGTCCAGATGGTCTTTTTCTTCCTCTCCTTTCACTGGGGTAGGTTTGGTGGTCCCTGCAGGACCTTGTTCAGGAGCACCAACTACCCGTCTTTTAGTCCATCCATCCATCCATCCATCCATCCATCCATCCATCCATCTATCCATCCCTCCCTCCGACAATTTCCAAGCATCTCCTATGTCCCAGGCACTGTCTTGGAGGAGGCTCTGTTGTGGTGTCTCTCAATTCCAGGCTACCTTGGTCAAAGGAGATAGAAAATCTGCACTCAAACACAAGCTGGGTGTCCTTTGGTGAGTGACTTCATCTCTGAGCCTCATTTCCCCAACCCCAAAAACCATTGCCCTCTCCCTCACAGGGCTACGGGGGAGTGCTAGAGATGGTGTGTGTCAAATGCCTCGGAAACTCTACAGAGCCACGCAATTGTTATCTAAGGATTTACCTTCCCCAGGAGTCAGGTCGGGGATGACTTGCCCAAGGCCACACCGGGGAGAAAGGAACGCAGTTAAGTTTAAGGCCAATGCTTGGTGTTACAGATTGGATGTTTATGTCCCCCCACACCCCAGTTCCTGTGTTGAAGCCCTAACCCCACTGTGATGGTATTTGGAGATGCGGCTTTTGGGAGGTAATTGGGGTTAGATAAGGGTGGGTCCCCCACGATGAGATTAGCGCCCTTATAAGAAGTGGAAAGATGCTGGAGTCCTCTCTCTCCATGCGCACCCACCAAGGAAAGGCCACGCGAGTACACAGCTGGACACAGTCTGCAAACCAGGCAGAGAGTTTGCACCGGAACCCAACCACGCTGGTACCCCGATCTCACACTTCCAGCCTCCAGGACTGTGAGAAAATAATCATTTATTGGGTTTAAGGTAATTTTGTATAGAGTCCAAGCAGACTGAGACACCCAGGTTCTTAGCCCCCCCACCCCACTTCCTCCCTGGAGGAATTTTATGAAGGGAAGAGAATGCTAGCCTTGTTGTGTAGCCTGGAGGAAACTGGGGTTTGAGGGAGTCAGGGGTGGGGCTCTGGGGCCTCAGTTTCCCCATTGGTTGTCAACACCAGCTGTGTGACAGAACCAACAGGGGAGCTAAAATAACAATAACAATAACAATAATAATAAACATGCCTGAGCGCCATTCCCAGAGGGTCTCCTGTATGGGTCTGGGAGGGGCCTGGACCCCAGGGCGTTTAGCGCCCCTCCCCTGCCCCTCTGCGATTCCACATAGAAGATTTGTTGGGTGGAGGCCCACCCCCAAGCAGCAGTCCCCTGAGCATGAGACCATCCCAGCCCTTCCCGTGAGCCCAGGCGAAGCGGAGGGGCGCCGAGGGGAGCAGTTCACATGGCAAGTCCGCCCATGACCCAGCCCCAGCCAGAATTCCTGGAGGGCTCCCAATGCTCCCTGCCAACTCCGGGGAGTTTGGGAACATGGGAATAATTCAACTGGGTTGGATCCTGGGGCTGGGAAACTGGAACCTGGGGCCCCGAGCTTGCGCCTCTTCCCCAGGAGCACCTGCTCTGTTCAAGAGCAGTCTACGTGGGTGGGGCACTCTCCTGGCCATCTTCCAAGCACAGTTCCGCATTCACAGGGGCATTTATCATTTCCTGTGGGCCTACTACGTTCTAGATGCCTTGCTGACCACCTGCCACAATGAGGACCTCACCAGTCGTTCTCCCGTCCTGGCTTCTGGTGCCATTCTTCCTGCTGTCCTCTTGCTTCCTCTGCCTCTTTGCACCTTCCTTCACTGGATTCCTCTCCCTTCGACCTCAGACGGCTGGAGTGCCTGCAGCCCGGTCCTTGGCTCGCTTTTCTTCTCCTGTCTCTACCTCACTCACTCCCTAAGGGGCCTCAGCCAAACTTAAATACCAACCGAATTTCCCGAGTCAGCCACTGCGCCCCCTCTCTGCCACCTACTTTTTAAGCCAAGGCCCTGGCCAGTTGCCTCCCACTCCTCCTTTCTTACCGCCTTCCACATCCCAGGTCATGAGCAGGACTGGCCGGTTCCTCTTCCAAAACAGGTCCTGAATCTGTCCTCTCCTCTCCACCACCGCCTCTTTTTTTTTAAAGATTTTATTCATCTATTTGACAGAAAGAGAATGAGCAGCAGAGAGACAGGGAGAAGCAGATTCCCCGCTGAGCAGGGAGCCCGACATGGGACTTGATCCCAGGACCCTGGGATCATGACCAGAGCTGAAAGCTGATGCTTCACCGACTGAGCCACCCAGGCACCCAGACAACCTTTTCTTGACATAAATCAGATCATGTCATTCAAGATGCCCCCGTGGCTGTCATTCACTCTGGAAATAAAATCCAGCCTCTGCCAGGGTCTACAAGGCACCTGCCCATTTGGCCCTTCCCATCTCCCACCCCAGATGAATGACTGACTGACTGCCTGAATGAGCAGATGAATGAATGAATATCCTGGGAAGGGCTTGGGCTGGGAACTGAGAGGCAGGGTCACAAGCCCTGGTTACTCTGAAACTTAGGACAATTCCCTTTGCTCTCAATATTTGTTGCAATAAAATCTCCTGTGAAGTAAGGTCTGTTACACCCAATATGTAGATGGAAAAGAGGAGTCTTGGAGGGGTTCCGTCCCAAGCCAAGGTCACCCACTGGTAACTAAGAGGGGCAGGATTTGAACATAGGCCCATGTGGTTCCAAAGCCCACACACCTTCTACTGTGCTTCTGCTCTGACTGTGCCTCCCACCCGAGACCCCTCTCCTTGTCTCCAGGTTGGGGCCAGAGGCACATCTAGCTGCTGCTTGACGCCCCCCCCCACACACACACCTGACTCTGACTGGGAGCGGGAGCCCTTACTCTGCAGAATCCTCCAACCCCCAGGACCTGGCCACTCCCAGACCAGCTGCACGAGCTTGGAGAGGACACTTTGTAAACCACAGTGTACCGGACGGCCACATCCAGCTGTCTTCCTGAAAGACCAGCTCAACTGCTACTCTGGTAAGGATGGAAAAATTCCATTAACTTAGTGGGTCTGGACACAGTGTAGGATGGCCGAAGCCTCTGTCTCCCAGCCTCTGGGCAATGGAGCTAACCCCTCCTGATCCCCCTCCAATCCAGAGTTTCTCAGCCTCGGCACTATTGACATTTAGGGTCAGATAACTCTTTGTTGGGGGCGGGGCTGTGCATTGTAGGGGGTTTAGCAGCGTCCCTGGTCTCTACTCACTAGATGCCAGGAGCAATCCACTCACTCAGGTGTGACAACCAAAATGACCTCCAGACTGCCAAATGTCCTGGGGCACCAGTGAGAAGCGCGGCTCTCATCTTGGGTGTGGCTTGGTCCTTATCTGCCCTAGCTTACAGGATAGTAACCGTTCTCCTAGATCGTACCATGCTATGCTACAGGCTTATAAGGTTAGTGACTCATGTTGAGCACCTGCTAAGTGCCAGGTGTTAAACATCTAACACAGATGAACTCACTCACTCCTTACGGCAGCCCTCTGGGGTAAGTATGATTATTATCCCGTTTTACAGATGAAGAGACACAGGCCCGGGGACATTGGGTGAGTTGCCGACAGGGCTCTGTTCCTGTAGATGGTGTGTGCCCACAGCCACATTCTCACTCAATCCTGGCACCTTTGCAAGTCATGGCATTATGTTGCCCAAATTCCAGAGGAGGAACCTGCAGTTCGTGCAGTTTCCACGAGCTCACCTAGTGCCCCCCAGTCATGGCAATTGGCAGAGTCAGAGTCTGAACCCCAGCCCTTATGATAAAGCCCATTATCTTCCCACCACTCCCGGCTGCCTTTTAGACTCATGAATATGCTTCCAACTTGACAGGTGCTTGGGGATCGTTCACTTATTCAACAGATATTTATTGATGTCTACTCTACACCAGATCCTGTGGTTAAGAATGTGGGCTCTTCTGGGATGCCTGAGTGGCTCAGTTGGTTAAGCGTCTGCCTTCGGCTCAGGTCATGACTCCAGGGTCCTGGGATCGAGTCCCGCATCGGGCTCCTTGCTTGGCGGGGAGCTTGCTTCTCCCTCTCCCTCTGCCTGCCATTCCCCCTGCTTGTGCTCTCTCTCTCGGACAAATAAATAAAATCTAAAAAAAAAAAAAAAAGAATGTGGGCTCTTCCTTATCTTTTAGACACAGGTGCTGACGTATCTAAGGATGAAATAAATGATGGGGACCTGGAATTTGCTCCAAAGTAGCCCAGGATGTGGAGGGGAGGTGGGAGAGGGTACAGATGAGATGAGCTTGGTAGGGAGTTGATAATTACTAAAGCCAACAGATGGCTACATCTTGTGATCTACTCTCATGAAAGTTTCCACCGTATAAGGCATCTAGCAGTGTGGACGCTGATTCCTTGTTTGGGTTCAAATCCCATCTTCACTACCTAGGGTGTAATCTTGAGTAATTCTCTTTGCCCCTCTAGACCTTGGTTTTCTCATATGTGAAGTGAGGGGACAGTGATTTGTAGCTTGCAGGGTCTTTATGGGGATTAAATGAGGAAACACAGAGAGGGCAGGCCCATTCTTGTACAGTGTGGGGACCTGGTCAGTAGTGGGACTCCTGGGGGGCGGGTCATAGCAGATCCTCATTCACTGTCTATAGGGGGAAGTGGGGAACCAGTCTCATCGCAGAGCTGATCCTAGTAGTCTCCTTGTCCTCCTCCAGCCGTGGTCACCAGGGAGGCTCTGAGCCCTGTGATGGCCCAGGAGGGACTGTAATCCCGAATTACCCACAGAGCGAGGAGGAGACAAAGCTCCTAATCCCCATGAAGAACCCTGACTCTGTGCAAGTCCGTCCCCTTGGCCCCAGCATGACGAGGCCTCGTCTGGAATTCCTGGTGGCCGAAGTGCCACCTTCCCACCCATCCAGTCCTCTGCCTCTTCCTCTGTGCTCCCTCGGGGCTGGCCTCTTTCCCTCAACAGCTCTCTGGGCCGCTTGAATTATTCCCATGTTCCCAGACTCTCCGGAGTTTGCATGAAGCACTCGGATTCCTCCAGGAATTCTGGCTCGGGATGGGGCATGGGCGAGCGTGCCATGTGAACTACTCCCCTCGGAGCCCATCTGCCTCCCCTGGGGATCGACTCATGCTCACAGGGCTGCTGCTTGGGGAATGGGCCTCCAGCCAACAGGTATTCCATGAATTGCCTTACATTTCCCAGAAGGTCTTGTGCTAACAAGTTGGAGCCATGTGACCAATTCTATACGAGAAAATAACGGTGTAACTTCTGAGTTGAGGCAGCTAAGAGCCAGCATGCCCCGGCCACCCTTCTCTTCCCTGACTACGGAGACCTGGGAGGCCACGCACTCCAAATGGTACAGAAACATGGAGGAGAAAACAAACCCTTCCAGTGTTGGCCCACTGAGATTTGGGGTTTATGTATCTCGCCCGTAGTGCCAAGCCTCGCCTGGCTAATATAATAGGGTCTTTAAAGGGGTCAGCTCCACCTCCAGAGGGTCTGGAGGCTAAAGATGAGCTACGTGGGCAAGGACATATCTCCCCAATAAAATCTCTGCACACTAAGGCTCAGATGAGCTTTCCTGGTTGGCGATAGTCTGTGTGTATTGTTACATCCCGTTGCTGCAAGGACTTATCACTGGCTTTGACTCCACAGGGCAAGAAGCTCTGTGTTTGGAGGCCCCCCGTGTTTGGAGGCACCCCCTGGATTCCAGCATGCATATCTTCCCCAGCCTGATTTGTCTCTGCATCCCTGTGCTGTCGTAAACCGTAACCACGAGTGTAACAACTTTCAATGAGCCCTCTGAGTCCTTCTAACAGATTATCAAACCTGAGGGTGGTCTTGGGAACCCCCAAACTCCAAAAGAAATGAGTGTCAGAAGTAAGGGTGGTCTGGGGGCACTGTCTTTGCCTTCTTCTGTCATGGAAGAATTATACCCCGATGTGGTACCAGGTGAACAGACCCGTGTACCCCGGAGGTGTGAGTCATGGGCCAACCTGTCTTCTGGAGACACAATCATAGATGAGGGAAGTGGGGATAGAGGTCACCCTCAAGAGCACGGTGTTGTCCAGCAGGGCTTGATGCCCCCCATCCCACTCCCAAATGTTTAGGCCATCCCGTAAGGGGGCTGGCGCGAATGTTCAGCCAGTACCGTTTATGGGAGTGGAGGCAGAGATGAAATCGAATGGACTGTTACCTAGTACACAGCAGTGATGCTCAAATATAGTCCCATGGAGGAAGTTCAGCGTCACCTGAACATGCGAAGAAATGGAAGAAAGTCTACAGCACAAAGATATTTATGTAATTCTTCACACACACAAGGGTATTTTTCAGGAATCTAAGGATGTACATTCAACATGGAAGACACTAATGGATGAAGAAAATGATCAACAAAATAAGACCATGACAATTACATTTGATTAGAGCTTACAGAGCTACGGGAGGGCACCATAGATTATAAAATTACTAGCAGAACTGGGGCCCAATTGTCTCGTCTCTTTTGGGAAGTCTTCGCCTTGGGCTGCCCCCTTTTCTGGCTTCTACCTCAAGCGAGTGCACCAGTTAGCATCGATTTTGATATAGTTCCTTTTGCTTTTTGTGCCTCATGTCTCCCACCTGCCTTCAGCACCCCATGAACCCAGAAGTATGGGTAGATCTTGATGCCTCCTCCCAGCTAGTCAAGGGGTCTCAGTCCCGATTGCAGCTTAAAAGCACTTGGGACTCTTAAAAATTACCTGCACCCCCACCCCTGCTCCAAAATGCTGACTCATTTGTCTGCGGTGGGGTCAGGCATTGGCCCTTTAAATGGCCCCAGGTTGAACCCATGGATGGGAACCAATGGGCTGGATGCTCCTCATTCCGGCTTCCCTCCGTCAGAGCCTGTTCTCTGGCCATTGCCATCATCCACGTGTCTCTCCCCAGCTTGGCTCTTTCTAAAACACCTTGAACAGGACCTGGCATAGACTGGCCTCTCAGGGGAATGTTTCTTTGAGATGAACTGTGTTACAACTGTTCAAACAGATGAGTCACACACGTCTTATTCGGTTCAGCCTGGTGCTGCAATCATATATAATTTTTTTTTCGGTTGCTCCCAGGTTCAGCAACTAATTCCCACCTGGATCTTAGATCTCTTACTTACAGAGGAAAAAAGAGTCATCTTTTTTATTTTTCAAGTTTTGAACAGCTGGGATCCACCCACTTGCCTATGAGCCTACTGCTTTATGTGGAGTCCATGGGTTTGAAGCAGTAAGTGGGTAAGGGCAGGCTCTGGGGTCATTTGGGCCTGGGCTTGATGCTTCCCAGGCATGAGATCCAGAGCAGGATACCAACTGCTTATCATAAAATGGGCTCACTTGAGAACGGAGAGAGATTGTATATGCGGAATGTTTAGTGCACTATCTAGCACATATAAAATATATCATGAATAAAAACGTATTCTTACCAGCTTCTTTTGGTGATATTAAACACCTCCAAGCATTAAGACTGCCTGCAGAACCAGGGGCCCAAGAGGGCACAGAAACTTGGGGCCAGTAGGCAGAGAGTTTATGGAGAACTCCAGGACCAGTGGTCATACGGAGCCCATTTACCTGCACGTGGGACAGAGCTAACCTTGTCTTTCATGCCGGAGGTTCATGAAAAAAACTTCCTGTGAGCCAGAGAGTGTGAGAAATCTCTGAGGTTTTTAAAAATTGATTTTTTAACCTCTGCCCAGCCCTGAGACCAACCCCGATGGTGGAGCAGCATTGAGGTGATGGCAATGGTTGCAAGTGGGCCTCTAAAAGCCAGAGAGAAAACCCTTCTGTCTGGATGGAGGAACCAGGCAAAGGGCCCCCATGTTGTGAGGAGTGTGGAAGGAGTCCCAGAGTTTAAAAATATATATATATATATATTTCTCTCCTGTGTCTTCTCCCTGAAGGCAGGTTCAGTCACATGCAACTGTGACAGTGTGGGAAGCTAAACACTAACAGAACCCCATCTTTCCAGCTAGAAGGACCAGAAAAGGGGGCCCCTGGGAGCCAGGGGATATAGGGAAAATCTCCAAGAGGAAAGAGATGGAGAAGAGGAATCCTTAATTCTGTGTATGAATTGACACAAATACTTGCCTCACCCTCAAGCTGTGAGTGCACAGAACACACATTAAAATGCAAAACAAAACACAGCAAAGGCTTTGAGGACTGAAAGATGCTATAAACCACTACCCCAGTCCCAGAGTGGCACATGAGTGGGATAGACCCAAACAGCATAGCAAAGGCTTTGCATACTGGGCTCAAGTTGAAACTGCTCTTCCTGAAAGGCAAGACAGATCTTAAGACCTGAACTTAAATTGGTTGATTGTCTGCTAAATTAAAAGAGCAACAAAACAAACAAAAACCCCATTCTCCAAAGGATTTTAACAGGATCCAGAGTCTCACAACATAATGCTTCAAAAGTCCAAAATCACTTGATGTATCAAGAACCAGCAAACTCAACCAATTCTCAAGGGAAAGGACAATCAATAGATGCTAACCTTGAAATGACCCAGAAATTGGACTTATTAAAGATTTTAATATGGCTTTTATAACTGCACTCCATGAGGTAAGGTGAGCATTCTTGAAATGAGTGGAAATATAGCAATTCATAGCAATGAAATAGACACTACAAAAAAGAACTAAATAAAAATTTTGTAACCAGGGGTGCCTGGGTGGCTCAGTCGTTAAGCGTCTGCCTTCGGCTCAGGTCATGATCCCAGGGTCCTGGGATCGAGCCCCGCATCGGGCTCCCTGCTCCGCGGGAAGCCTGCTTCTCCCTCTCCCACTCCCCCTGCTTGTGTTCCCTCTCTCGCTGTCTCTCTCTCTGTCGAATAAATAAATAAAATCTTAAAAAAAAAAAAAAAATTTGTAACCAAAACATACAGTATCAGAAAAATAATAAAAATCACTAGGTGCATTTAATAGCAGGATGGAGATAACAGAAAGTAGTCACTGAATTTGAGAAATGATTTAATCTGAAGAACAGAGAAAAAAAGATTGAAAAAAATGGACAGAGCTTTGGAGACTTGTGGGATAATAATGAAAGACCTAGTATTTCTATCATCAAAATCCCTGAATAAGGGCAGTAAGAGATAGATACAGGAAAAATATTAAATAAAAAAAGTGATGGCTAAAGTTTTCCCAAATGTAAGTGAAAAAACATAAATTTACAGATTCAAGAGGTCAGTGAGTCCCAAAGAGGGTAAGCTCAAAGAAAACCATGCCTAAACACAATCTAACCAAACTTCTGCAAATAAAAGATAAAGAAAATGCTTTAAAGCATTCAGAGAAAAACTACACTTACACAAAAGGGAGCAACAGTTTAAGTACCTGTGGGTGTTTCATCAGCAACCACAGAGGCCAGAAGACATTGGAACATCTTTTCTGAAAGAAAGTAAACTTTTGACCCAGAATTCTATACCTAGCAAAAAAAATCCTTTGGAAGTGAAGATGGAAATATATATATTCTTGGATGAGGGAAAGCTAAGAGAATTCTTAACCAGCAGATATTCTCTAAAAGAAAGAGTAGGGGCGCCTGGGTGGCTCAGTCAGTTGAGTGGCTGCCTTCGGCTCAGGTCATGATCCTGGGGTCCTGGGATCGAGCCCCACGTCGGGCTCCCTGCTCAGTGGGGAGCCTGCTTCTCTCTCTCTCTCTCTCACTCTGCCTGCCTCTTTGCCTACTTGTGCTCTCTATCAAAAAAATAAATAAAATCTTAAAAAAATAAATAAATAAATAAAAGAGTAAAGGAAGTTCTGGCTGAAGGGAACTGATACCAGAGGGTAACTTGGAAGTTCAGGAATAGAGAAAAGGCAACAGAAATGGGAGATATCTGGAGAAATATAATAGACTATTTTTCTCCTCTTCTTTAAAATATATGATTGTTCAAGGGAAAAGTATAATATTGTTTGGGAGTGTTCAGTGTATGTGCATGTAATACATGTGTCAGCTATAACATCAAGGGTTGTAAACTTCTATATTTTATTTGAAATTGTAAAATATTAACTCTAATTAGACTGCAAATGGTAGGTATATAATAATCGCTAGACCAATCACTAAAAAATATTAAAATATGTGCCAAAAAGCCAACAGATAAATTAAATGGAAAACTAAAATATACTTAAAGAATCCAAAGCAAGGCAGGAAGAAAGAAAAGAGAAATTTAAAAAGGAGATTACAAAGAAATAAGATGGTAGACCTAAATCCAATTACAGCAATCATACATTAAATGTAAAAGGCCTAATTATAGACCTTAAGGACAGAGATTGTCAGACTTTAACAATGCTGTCTATAAGAAACCTGTTTCAGTATCTGTATAATTATACTCTAAAAATTCTCCAGGATGTTTACTGTCCAGCTTTTTTCCATTCAATATTTATCAAAAGCTCAGTTGGGAAAAAAAGTCATGTTAAGTGTGATATTTTGTTTATGAGCTTACCCTCCCTCTTTAGGAAATCCAAATGATCCTTGGATCAAGTGAAGTCATCAGAGAACCCAGTGTCCAGATCATATCTTGTTCTTATCTCTCCCCACCTGCCACCAGGGCTACTTTTACTGAATTACCATCAACCTGTATTGAAGACCTTTATAAGAAACAATTCCTCAAGAACAAATCAAAACCACAACGAGATACCACCTCACACCAGTCAGAATGGCTAAAAATAACAAGTCAGGAAACAACAAATGTTAGTGAGGTTGTGCAGAAAGGGGAACTCTCTTACACTGCTGGTGGGAATGCAAGCTGGTACAACCACTCTGGAAAACAGTATGGAGGTTCTTCAAAAAGTTAAAAATAGAGCTACCTCATGACCCAGCAATTGTACTACTAGGTATTTACCCAAAACATACAAACATAGTGATCTGAAGGGCACCTGCACCCCAATGTTTATAGCAGCAATGTCCACAATAGCCAAACTATGGAAAGAGCCCAGATGTCCATCAAAAGATGAATGGATAAAGAAGATATGGTATATATATCCAATGGAATATTACTTAGCCATCAAAAAATGAAAGCTTGCCATTTGCAATGATGTTGATGGAACTAGAGGGTATTATGCTAAGTGAAATAAGTCAAAGAAAGACAATTATCATATGATTTCACTCATATGGGGAATTTAAGAAACAAAACAGAGGAGCATAGGAGAAAGGAGGGGAAAAATAAAATAAGATGAAATCAGAGAGGGAGACAAACCATAAGAGACTCTTCATCATAGGAAACACACTGAGAGTTGCTGGAGGGGAGGTGGGTGGGGGGATGCGGTAACTGGGGGATGGGCCTTAAAGAGAGCACGTGATGTAATGAGCACTGAGTGTTATATACAACTGATGAAATCACTGAACTCTATCTCTGAGACTAATAATACACTATATGTTAATTAATTGAATTTAAATAAAATGAAATTTTAAAAAAGAAAAAGAAAGGAAACAATCCCTCACAGCACATCTTTTACATTTCGGGAGTTTATTCTTGAGTTCTTATTTTTGACATCACACTGTCCTATTTAGGAAGACACCAGGGAGAACTATCCTTTAGCAAGTTTCTTATTTTCTCATTGACATCAATACTTGCGTAACTCATGGGTTTTCCTATTTTCCATTGGCTGCTAGGAAACTCCAGGCATCTCTTTATAATGTTAATAAACATTCCTACAATAAAAGATCCAAGGGTCACATAAGTTTGTGAAACACAGGGCTAAAGAAAGTGAAATTGGCTTTTTTATTCTTGATCTCATATAATCTTCACAATTGCCTTGGAGGTTGGTACCATCGTTATGCCATTTTTATAGATGATGAGAAAACTGAGTCCTCAGAGAGACTACTTGCCCAGGGTTAACTAGTAGTGGCGTTAGGATTAGAACATGCTGTTTGATTTCAATCTGCTCTCTTAAAACCATAGGCAAATCATGTATATAAAATACCTAGCAAAAGCAAATGTTTATCCATATGACATAGGCAGCTAAAGAGTTGGCCTTAAGGGCTAGCTTCACAAAAGTAGGGAGTTCTATAGGGTCAGGTGGATGTGGCCCAGACCAAAGAATCAAGGAATCCAGCCACACATACCCCAACATTTACCTAAGCCCTTCTGCCTGGGAATGCTCCAGTTCATGTCAATTTTACCCAAAACTGTTCTTGATAATCCACAAACTTCATCCTGGTACCTGCTCCTCACCCTGACTTCTCCCAGTTCTTATTTTCCTTCCTTGGAGGTCTGCTTTCCATGGACCAATTTGACAGGGCTGGGAAAGGGGGCTCCATGGGCTCCAAATGTATGATGGAGGTAACTGCTTATGGTCAGCTGTGTACCAATGGACATGGAGAAGGTAGAACCAGACAGAGGGATTTTTGTGTGTGTGTGTTAAATTTCCCAAGTAATGGGTCCTAATTCTTAACTCCTCTATAATAGATATCCAAACTCTTTCCATGCCTCAAGGTAGGTGGAATGGACTTCCTGGTCCCTTGATCTTAGGCTTGACCATGAGATTTGCCTTGGCCAATGGGAGGTTAGTGGATCTGACAAGAGAAGAAACTTGAAATGGGGCTTAAAATGGACCTTCACAATGCCCTTTGAACTCTGGTGATATGTACTCATGGCCCAGTGGCAACCTTCTTCATGGGCCCCTAAGAACAAATATCATCAGACCTAGAGCCTAAAGTCTTCTTATTATTAGTTTTCTACATTAGTTTTCTATTGCTGCATAACCAATGACCGCAAACTTAAGAGGCTTAACACAACCCCCCTCCCCGCTTTATTATCTCACAGTTTCTGTAGGTCAGAAGTCTGGGCACAGTGCAACTTGGTCCTCTGCTCAGGATCTCACCAGTCTGGAATCAAAGTGTCACCAGGGGCTGTGATCTCATCAGAAGGCTCAACTGTGGGAGAATCTTATTTCCAAACCCATTCAGGGTGTTGGTAGAATTCAGTTCCTTGGGTAAGACTGAAGTCCCCACTTTCTTGCTGACTGTTGCAGTTCCTAAAGTGTTCCCTAATATCTTAGCAATGGTCCTGTTGTGTTATAGCAGCTTACTTCTTAAAGACTGCAGGAGATCTCACTCCAGTCTGCTGTGATGGAATCTTGTGTAATGTAATGTAATCACGAGAGTGACTACACCATCATCTTTGCCAGATAGCGTAACCATGTCAAGGTAGTGACCATCCCATCATGTTCACAGATCCCACCCACTCTCAAGAACACATATACCAGGGAACAAGAATCTTGGTGGACATCCTACAGGTGGTCTGCCTACCATACCACCCAAGCCTAGATTAGCCAAAGCATTGTTGACCCACAAAACTGTGGAAGTGAGAATTAATGTTTGTTGTAAGCCATTATGCTTATTATGCAGCATTACTGTGGTAATGGCTGACTGATACACTTCAAGAAGTATTGTCCTCCTGGTTCACACAGTGTCCTATCTGCACTTTGGGGAGGCAATCTGTTATGATGGACAGGACACTGGGACAAGTCATGGGTTTGAATCTCTACTCTTCCACCTCCTAGTTGGGGACCTGGGCCCAATTGCCTCACTTCTCTGGGGCCATTTTCTCATCTGTATAGTAGGGTCCACGATGCTTACCACAGAGGTTTAGTGGCTGAGGATCACCTGGTACACAGTAGGCACCACAAATGTTAACATCTTTTCTCTCTAAAGCTCATATTTCTAGCCAACATGACCTTGTCTTCCAAGAATGAGTGGGGTAAAAATTCTGGGAGGGGTCACTGCCATGCTGATACCTGTGGGTTATCTTGCTGGTGTTTCCTCATCAGATGACAGGGGTGACCTGTAGGGCTCTCTAACCCTGAGTCAGATCGTGGAAGACAGCCCTACTTGGTTTCTATGGGGTACAGACCATTGGCATCCACCCTCAGACAAGACCCCTGCTCCATGTCTCCAGCACTCCATGTCTCCAGCTCCATGTCTCCTTCTTTTGGAGAGTTCAGTCCCGACCGGTAACTAGCTGTGTGAGCTTGTGCAACTTTCTGACGCTTGGCTGCTTTCCCCATACATTAATGGTGAATTATGCTCCCCTCCCAAACATCGTTGTCATGCCGATGATAGGACAAAAAGTGCATGCATGGGCACACCGCAGGAGCTTTGTAGTCAGTGTTTTCTTTCCCTCAGAGAAGAGACCATCTTTGTGGTTCTTTTAGTGCCACTCTCTGCCCCACCCTACCTCCAGGGTCCACCCTGGCAGGGTGCTCAGAGCAGGTCCTTACAGAAATATTTGTTTTCACATCATTAGACTCACTTGAATCTCAGGAAAACCCCCTGCATAGGTGGGCATGGTGGTCCCAAGTGCTGTTCCTGATAGTCCCACCTCTCATCTCCCAGGCACAGGATGGATTACACTTCCTTTCCCCCTTTCAAGGTCAGTGTGGCCACGTGGCTTGCTTTGGCCAATGGAGGGTGAGCAGAAGTGTACACCAGCCACTTCAAGTGGACGCTTTAAGAGCCAGTGCACAATTTACCACATCTCTCTTTCATTCTGGTACCAGCAGCCAGTAATGCTCAAGGCAACGCCCATCCTCCATCAGGCTGACTATGATGAGTAGCGGTCACAAATATGAATGAGAAAAAAATTAAGCCTTTCGTGTTTTAAGCCACAGAGATTTGAAGTTGTTGGTTACTGCATTCTAGCCTGATACACTGGGACAGATATTATTCCCATTTGAAGGATCAGGGGAAGTGGCTTGTCTACAGTCACACAGAGGGTACCTGGGACCAAGGACAAGGCTTTACATGAGGGAGCATTTTGATTCTTTCCAGGGGAGAGAGAGTGCAGAGGTGACTGGAGCCCTGAACATACTCTCTCTGGTGCCTCTGGGAAGTGAGTCCCCCTCCCTGCCACAGGTACTTACATCACCAGGGCCAGGAGATTGATTCTCTGCTCAGAGCAAGCCAGTGGCAGCCTGGGGAGTGGGGGTGGGGTGGGGTTCTGGAAGCTGTGCTCTCAGGGGGACCGGGTGTTCTAGACTCAACTCCCCAACAGATGGATGCCTCATCTCTCTGTCTTGTGTGTCCCTCCCCACTCAGGGCTCATATATCTCCTGTCTCAGGAATTTCTTTCCTTCACTAGTAAATTTTACTCCAGGAAAGATTGTGAAACTCATTCATATAAGATGTGCATGAGCAATGAGACCAGGAACAGAGGCTACTATGTTACACAGCATTACTGTGGCAATAGCTGACGGATACACTTGTCCATCCAATAGCCGTTCTTTCCTTTTCCTTTAGACACAGAAAACTGGTTTTATTCTGGGCAGTAGTATGCCTGGGCAGAAGATTACATTTCTCAGCTTTCCTTGGTCTGTTGGATGGGATTCTCAGAAAAGGTCCCGAAGAGGAGGGGCAGAGAGCTCCAAGGGAAAGTTTGTGTCTGGGAGCAATTTGGCATCACTCAGCACCCAGTATTGCTTTCCCAGCACTGGTAGTGGAGAGCTCTGAGCCACTGGGGCACTCTGTGGGCCACCTTCCAGACCAGCTTTTGGCTCAGTTTATTATCAGGGTAACCTGAAAGATGCTTAGGGATTATCTAACCTGCTTTTTAAAAATATATAGAGGGGCGCCTGGGTGGCTCAGCTGGTTAAGCGACTGCCTTCGGTTCAGGTCATGATCCCAGAGTCCTGGGATCAAGCCCCACATAGGGCTCCTTGCTCAGCGAGGGGGCCTGCTTCTCCCTCTCCCTCTACTTGCTACTCCACCTGCTTGTGCTCTCGCTCTCTGTCAAATAAATAGATAAAAAATCTTAAAAAAAATAAATAAAAATAAAAATATATAGAAATAGGGTCTGAGACAGGGAGAAAATTTTCTCAGGACCCACATTGATCACATGCAGAGCTAAGAGCAGAACTTGATCAGTTCTTGACTCTCTCCCATATCTTCCTGACTTACTGAATAACTACACAGTTGGGGGTGGGGGGTAGGAGGGTGGGGGAATGTGGCTGGGAGCCCTGATTCTGACATAAGTCTGTCTGGGATCCTAGAGAGCTGGTACAAAACTCTGTAGGGATACTGCAGGGATACTAAGTGGGGGAGGGAAGACCCAACCTCCCTCAGTCCTGCCCTGGAGCACTTGGCTGGGTTAGATGGACTCAGGTCCATAAAAATATCTTACTAATACTTCATGTACAATTTCTCCCAGCAACTCTCCCACCTTGCCCTTCTTATTCAGATCATCCAAGTAAACCAGTACACTGGAATGACATGGGTATCCTGGTTTAGAGCGAGGGGAACATATGTGGAGTAGATGTTGCTGTTCTTTGCCCAGATCCCTTTTACTGGGCCAGCGTACCTGTCCCCTAATGGATGTGATGTTGCTGCTACGGGTGCATTGCCGCATCTTTCTCTGGAGAACTGCCCTCAGCCCACAGGAGCCACTTTGACCAGAGTTGCTTGGGCACATTAGCCTTTACCTACCTACCTACATCCCCAGGGACAGCCAGCAGCCAATGAATGACTGACACTTTGGAACAAAAGACCAGTCCTCCAGGCTCAAGGTGAGACTAACTCTGTGCTACTTATGCTCCAGAGTTCCCTGCACTATCAGGTTGAAACTAGATTCCAGTTAAAGCCCCCTCTTTGCTTAGCTCCTTCCCCTGTCCTTTGTCATTTCCTTCACTCCCTTACGCATTTCTCTTGAGGGTTCCCCCTCCATAAATCTGCCTGCCCATGAGTCCCCATAACAGGTTCTGCTTCTTAAGGGAACATGGAAGCTTCTCCTCCTCCTCCTCCTTCTTCTCCTTCTTCTTCTCCTTCTCCTTTTTTTAAAACATGAACACTTCTGAGTGCTCTCCTACCTTCTAAATTCAATGTACTGGGAGAGGGCCAGAGAGAGCTCTAAGCTTAGCAGCAAGAAGTCTGGCCTAGTGAACAGAACTGAAATTTCATCAGAGATGCTTAAGCAACAGCATTCATTGATCAAATATTGATTAGGCATCCACTACATGCCTAACAGCTGCTTGGCACTGGAGGACCCGGTGGTCCTACCCTGACCCTCTAAATTAGGTCAAAGGGCTTCTCAACCACCCCTTGGTTCCTTTTAGGGCAGCTGCCTAATGACAGTCAATTGAGTACATGGAACCTTGGAAATGCTTTAATTTCTTTTAATGTATAACAGTTACGCCTGAGTTACAGAGGAAGCGCTTACAAGCAGGTAGTTAAAGCAAATGCCAGTTTCTCTTTCTAGTCTACTACTCCATATAGCTGAATAAATTATGGTGCGATTATATTTAAACACACACCCTTGCGCCCACAGGCCCACGCACACACCCCACTCATACTCTCATGCACACACACTCACTTCCACATGGAGGAATATGGCTGTGAGTCAAACACGGAAGCAACCAAGTTGCAATTATTAGGCAGAAGGAATGATCTAGAGCGCTATGTAGGTATTTCCCAGGTGGGGGATTGGCCATGTTAGAGTTGACAGAAAAAGCATTCAATACACAGTTGTCTGAGCATTTCAAGATGGTGGCCAGAGTACTCCCCATTTGGTCTCGGGTAGGTGTCTTTGCAGGACAGGGCTGTCAACTTCAAAAAGCGTCCAGTAGTGAAGGGCACATCGGGAGCTCAGCGAGAACATCAACCTGAGAGAGGCCCCAGAGAATGTCTTTTTTGGGCAATCATGGAATTTCACCAAGTTCCAGGATCCAAATCTCAGAATGCTTCGCCAGCTCCAACTAAAACAACGTTGGATCTCGGTGGAGTCTGGGCAAAGTCTTGGACCTGTTCTGCTCTCAAGCCATAGTCAGATTGGAAATCTGACCTTCTCATTTTTCTTCTGGGCAAACCTTCCTCTTCATCCTTCTTTCCTTCTCTCTTATTCCTCTATCTCTCTTCTTCATGTTCTTCTGGCAAAAGAATGGCAAAGGTAAATCAAGTAAAAAATAAGAGTATAAAGCATAGCTTGGTTCTTACACATCACTTTTTTTTTCATAGCAAGAGAGAAATACCAAATGAGAAAACAAAGCAATAAAAATGAAAGAACCCAGCAGAGCCTGGAATGTATACTTTGAAACACACAATATGCAGATATATCCCTACAGATGGTCCCTGGCACTAGCACGACACACACTGTGGGGGTTTTCTTTCTTTTTGTAGTGTATATATATATATATTTATATAAAAGTCAACTTCCTATAAACGAACAGCACATCACCACATTTCCAACTAATGTACAATGAGTTCAGAAGAGGGACCCCCCCCCCCCATAGGTAGGACCAACAGCTACTTGTGATAAGTTGGAGGAAACATCTCTTATTTTGCTACAGATTCTATTTACAGGAATGGATAGGGATTGTTTCTGGGCTGGCCTGGCCACTGGGATTCAGGCCTTCTTTCTCGGGCTGCGGTCAACCCTCAAGAGTTTGAAGGCTTGTACATCTTGTCCCATGTTATCTCTCTGGTAAAGGTGTGAGCTGCCAGCACGAGACTGAGTTTTATGAACTGAGTTGGCTAGACACGTTAATACACAAAGTTTTAGGGAAAACCTGCCAGGGTCAGGGTCTCTTTCTGAGGGGGGTGGGGCTCCAGGGGGGGAATAAATCCCATTTACTACCAAGATGGTGGCTTGGGAGAACTCCAGAGAAGTTGGACATAATGAGAAGTCACTTGGTTTATTCCCATTTCATCACAGGGGGCAGATATTTGGGATTGGTCCTAGCATAGGAATGTCGCCTCCTTGGGGTGAGGCTGGGCAGTTTTGATGTCATCTGCCTGAAAGCCCTGCTCGTGTGTATATAACGGGCCTCAGATGATTTCTGAGCCAGGCCTCCAGGGGGGGAGGATTGACCATTCAAGGAATGTCAGTGAAGACCGTGGTTGATCTTAAGAGCTGCTTCCTGGCTGGGATGGTTACAAACACAGGAACTGGGTCATCAAGAGACGACACAGTCTTCCTTTCCGTCCAGAGCTTGAAGAACCAAAAGTCTCCTGCAGTAGATGCTCCAGCTGAAAGCTTGGCTGAACTCCATGGGCTACACATGTCCAGGTATCTGCTGCTACCAGAGAGTCTATTTGTCCCCATGTATGAATAGGTTTCTCTAAACAAGAGATACGAGCCACCCTGGCCACAGTCCAGGGCAGGCTTGATATTACCACGTCTGAAGATGAGAAACAGGTGAGCATTTGTCACAGAGGTGGTGTCCATGCAGGAAAGTGTCCTAGCATCTTGCCAGTCCTGTTCTCCAGTAGGGAGGAACTCAGGTTGACTCATAAGGCAGCAGCCCTTCCTTCCAGGAATGTCTTGTTGGCTGAGAGCAAGCGGCACGGGTTGAGCAAAGAGGTGGCCTCACGTACCCAGGTGGGGACAAGCAATCTGGCCCAGTCTCTGCAGATTCAGTGCTGTGTCTCCCGTCACAAGTGCCTTTAACCTAGTAGCACTTGATAAAGGTGATCCAAGTGTAGATTATAATCATGGTGATGGTGAAGATGAATATAATTTTGATAAGTAGGTGAAGGTGGTGAAAAGTCCCAAAGGAGGCATAGTCAGGGGTTTGAACCATTCCCCAAAGGTCTTGACTTTTAAAGAGAAGGGATATGAGGAAGCCATGGGTGTGGCCAAGGAAGGCGCCTTTCCCCTATTATCGGAACCCTTTGGCATCCCCCACCTGTCCAGGAGCGGTGGCCTGAAGACTGGTCACATATGCCCCCGCCTAGCTGTGCTGGATGAGCAGACAGGGCCCTCTCAGCCTAGAGTGGATCCACACTGAAAGGTGCCACTGTCAGTGGGACAGGGACACGCCCCCTCTCCTCCCAAATGTTAAGGGGAATCTGTGGGTAAGCAGTCCTTGCTGGTCCAAGAAACCTCCTCCAGAGCTCCAGGGGAAGCTCTCTGCACTCCAGAAGCTTAAAGGGCAGATGGAGGTCCCCTTCCCAGAGGGTCAGGTCTCCGAGGGAGACTCTGTGAGAAATCACAGCTCTATGGGTTGTGGACTCGAAGGCAAGCACTGAAGCCTTTTGGTGACAAAGGTCTGCTGCCCATAAGCAGAGGGACCCCAGCTATGAAGCCCCCTTCTGAGCCGGCCCTATGCCTCTTCACACAAGACTTGCTCCCCTCCCCCTCCCATCCGATTCAGAGAATGAGAAAACTGAAGGGCCCGTGGGCTCCCCAGGCCCCACACGGGGTGCGCAAGGTTGGAATCTGGGCTTCAGTCTAGGAGCCTGCTGCCTCTGGGTGCCTGGGTTGGGTCCTTGTACCCCTGGCGGCCCACTGCTGGTGAGCCCTGCCCCCTGGTAGGCCTCCTCCTTCCCTTTCTGGTACCCCTGCCTGGGCTAGATTCCTCTCCTACACCCAGCAGAGGTGTGTGGGGGAGGGTCCTGGAGTCCTCAGAATTCCTGGGTGATTCTCCTGGGAAAACCCCAGGGCTAGGGTCCCCTCTCTGCTGATGTCCCAGCATCCAGAGGAGGAATGGGCTGTGGTTCTGGCCCTGAGCCAGAGATCCACCTGGGAGGGCTGGCTCCCAGCACTTCCAGCTGAGAGTGACCCTGGGAGGTCCACCCTCACCTCTGGCCAGGGTACTCACTGGAGTCAGGTCCAAAGGGCTCCCGTACCTCATCCCAGACACCATCCTCCTTTGGGTGCCCAAGGTGCTCTATTCAGGGTGAGCTTCCATTTCTGTGCCTGGGATAGCACAGAGGCCAGGACAGGATTTGACTGCGGGGAGGACTGCAGGCTGACCCGAAACCCTCCTGGGGAGAGAGTGGAGGGGAAGACTCCAAGGGGGTCACTCTGGGTTCCTAAACATAGGTGAATGGTAGACTGGCTGCACATCTCCAGGGTTGGCTATGAGAAGGGAATGGGCTCCTTCCCTGGCCTCCTGGGACCCTAGGGCGATGAAAAGACTGAGGCCGGGAGGCTCAGGGATCAGTAAGGGTTGGGCTGGGACTTGGTCTGGGGCAAGTCGCCCCAGGGGCCCTAGTAGGCCTGGCCAGTTTCCACAGGCAGGAGTCCCAGCACAGCAGAATGCTCCCCGAGCTTCATACGACGCTGTGTGGAGAGGCTCACGTTTTTGGCCAGGTAATCAACAGCAGCTGGAGGGAAAAAAAAAAAGAGAAACTCCTAGAAATTGACGTTCTTTTTACCTATTCTTTCATCTGCCCCACATCCATCCATCCACCCATCCATCCATCTTTCTATCCATCCATCCATACATTTATTCATTCATTGATTCATCCATTCACCCTTCTGTCCACCTGTCCACTTGTTCCTCCATCCATCCAAGCATCCATCCATCCATCCATCCATCCATCCATCCATCCATCCATCTATCCATCCATTCATCCATCCATCTCTTCATGAAGCTCTTTCCCTTACTTCCTCTCTAACCATTGAGCAAATAGTTACTTAACACTTATTATTTGCCCAGCTCTCTCGTAGGTTCTGTAAGAAGATACAGAGGATATCCACATTGCTGAATGAAGAATTAGTTCCAACACGCCTGTATGTATGTCTGCTATGGGGAATGTCCAGTACATCCCACAGAGCCCAGGTAGTAATGAGGGCAAGGTCCTTCTGCCTTCTCTGGACCCTGAGCCAGCTCATGCATGAGGCAAAGCAACATCCCTTACTCAAAAGCAAAGCAGCTTTTGCTGTTGAGCGGAGGGGTCCATGCAGAAGGAGGAGCCAGGACCCTGATATGCAGGGAGCTGAGACCTTTAGTCTTGAAGTTCTGGCCAATCCAGAGGAGGGAGATGAGAGTCTGAGGGTGTGTACTTGTGTGTATTCCTGAACAGTGGAAACAAAAATCTCTGTGTAGTAATGGGCACTAGATCAATGTTCACACACGTGCATGTGGATAGACGCGGGTGAGCTGTGTGTACCTGTGTGAGTAGAACGTGGGGATGCCTGTGCACGTGTTCTGTCTTGATTGTATGAACCGCGCCTGCCTGAGGCTACAGCAGAAATCAGCCCTGCCCAAGTGATTTGGCTGGCATGTGACCAAGGCCTCTTGAGGTAGAGATGCCTCCTCCCAAGCTGGAATCCGTGGCTGTGGCCAATGCAACCCCTGGGACCTCTCGGATCCAGAGGTGAGAAGAAATGTAATGAGCGCTACCTTGGAATCCCGAGGCCGGGCCCGATACTCTCCCTGTCACCTGCCCACCGAGGGACCCTGTGGGTAGAGCCAGGAGGTGTGGGCACAGCCAGTGGGCAAGGCCCAGAGGGGTGAGATGGTCAGTACCGGTAATTGGGGCCATATTCCCTAGGGGTTCAAATCCTGCACCCGCCAACTTTTACTGTGTGATTTGGGGCACACCAGCTCACCTATACAAGCCTCAGTTTCCTTGTCTGTAGAGTGGGGATGATGATAGCACCTACGGCAAAGAATTGTGGGGATGAGGTGAGAAAATGCAGATGAAGAGGTTAGTCAGCACTGCGCCTGGTACCCGGTGAGCTCAATGGCCTTGGGCTCTCATGCGACTGGGATTCAGTGAGCAGATGTGACCTTTGATGGAGGCAGGAAGGAAAGGAACAGCAAATGGAGCAACTCAAGAGTCCCACCTATCTCCTGTTCATGTGGCTTTGGGCAAATCACGTTGCTTCTCCGGACCCATTTCCTTGTCTGTAAAATGGGTAGAACAAATCCCAGCCTCCTCGAGGGCTCTTATGAGGATCAAATGAGATGATGCGCTTTAAGATGCTGGGCATAGAGGGCTCAGCGATTGCACCTAGATTCGCAAAGGATATGCAAATGTCCTGGGGCTTTGGGAGTGCCTGGCTGGGCCCCGTGTTCCTCAGCTTCCCAGGCTCTAGGGCCAGAGCTGAGCCCCTGAGTGCTGCCCCTGAGGTCACCCAGCCTCCAGACTCCCAGCTGGTAGCACAGAGGTGGTGGTGGCCAGCCTTGCCCTGCCTTGGGGCTGCCCCTTGCTCCGGGTGGAAGCGTGAGAAGCTCTGATCTCTGGCCTCAGCGGGAGCCTGCAACTCAGGCATCTCATCTCTGCTACTTGGAGCAGATCTTATCTGAATCCCGGGCGACCTCGACCTCACCTCGCGGACGCTGATCTGCAGAGTAGCAGCAGAAAGAGAGGGGGATCCTGGTCTAAGCCCTTCCGTGACTATCTCAGGTCCGTGACCCCATTTTACAGATGATGCAGCTGAGGCCCTGCCCTAAGACACTGTGTAACTTGAAAGGTCACATGGCTCTCAGGTTGTGGAGCCAGGATTCAAGGCCAGGCGGTCTGATGCCAACTCCTAACCACCCCCATGCGCTTCACCCACAGCCTCCTACGGAATAACCCCTGGTGTGTGCACAGCACTTTAGAGGCTAGGAAGCACTCTACACCCCAAATCCTGCATTGGCCCCATTTTTCTCCTCCAGGAAATGTAAGTGACTTGTCCAAGGGCACGTGGCCAAGCCAGGTGACCTTTCCTGACTCACCGAAGGCTCTGCCTACTCCCCCTGATTCTACCTCACGCCCGACTCTGTGCCCGCCTCTGCAATGCTCCCTGGGGGTGGAGTGGAAAGGTCTGGCTCCGAAGAGCAATCAGAACGACAAAGCCTGATCCCCTGCCTGTTGTGTGCTCACCGTGGGCTGGGTGGACACAATCTCATTTCACGTCTCAGCAGTCCCAACAATCTCAACAATGGTACAGCTGCTCCCATTTTACAAAGGTGGAAACTGAGGCACAGCAAGATTGCTGACCCACAGTCAGGCACGGCATGTGAGCTAGAGGAACCCGAATTTGTCCTGCTTGTGCCTGTGGTCACTCCGTGTCATCCTTTTTAGCCTCTCCCGGCTGCCAGCCCGGGCTCAGCGCACAGTAGGACCCACGCCCTGTCAAGGTGGGCAAGGAGACACCAAGAAGCCCAACTTTACTGATGAGCAGCCAACTTCAAGGGCACCCTTCGTGCCGCAGAGCCTGCCTCTCCCTGGGATCGAGCCAGGGGCCGGCGAGGGCAGGGCTGTGACATTTCTCATTACGGCCTCTGTCAATGGCCCTCCCTGTCCCTCTGTCTCTCCGTGTCCCCTCTCCTCTGCCTTGTGCCCGCGCCTGGGCTCTAAATGTCTCAAATTAGATTAATCGGGAGTTGGCAGGAGATGCCAACCAGTAAACAAATCTCAGCCGTCAGCGCCTCGTCAGCCCGCGGCCCCAGAGGAGGACCCTTCTAGACACAAATTCTTATTAGACTTGTCAGATCTATTAAAATTCTTTTCACACTTCTGCGTTCTATCAGCCCCATCATTAGTACGGCCCTGGCCTCTGGGAACACCAGGGCCATATTAATCTGCCATGTGCCCCGTCCCTGCCCCCTGCCCCCACCCCCTTCAGGGACAGGAGAGATAGACAGATGGACAGATGATGGCCGGGAGCAGAAGAGAAGGTGTGGAGGTGTCCCTGGGAAGACAAGGGGCCCGGGAAGAGGAGTGGACTCTCCTGCTGAGGAGTCTGGCCACGGGCACACTCCACGCCCGCCCGCAAGGGAGCCTCTCTGAGGGCTGTAGGCGTGGCTCTGTTCACGTGGATGCGGGCTCTCGGGCAAATAGCCTTTCTGGGATCCACTTCCTCGTCTGTCCGGGAGGAATAACCACGTACACCACACAGGGCAGCCGTGACTGCCAGACCCACAGTAGATGCTCAATAAACCTCGAAGCCATGTGTAACAGACACACATTAGTGAACCCTCAGAAATAAATCGGTGTGTGTGCAGCTCCCCATGCGTAGGTGCCTGTGAAGTCATGGACGTGAATCCACACAAAGGTGGGCCCAGGTGTGTATCATTACTGAGTGTCCTACACGAGTTTGTGGTCTGGCCAAAAGAGAACCAGGTTGGAAGTTAAGGGACCTAGGGTCCACCATTCACCTATGTGAGCTCGGGAAAGTCCCTAGAGCCTTAGCTCTTGCAGCTGTAAGCTGAGGACAAATAAAATCTACTTTGGGTGGGGTTTTGAGGATGGCATGAAATGAGGAACATGCAATTTGCTGTGTGCCTGGGCTAGACTCATGCACAGGACAGATGGGAGCAGGTGATGGGTGGACCTAAGCACGCACAGGGGCTGTCTGGGATGTGCACTCTTGCACATGGACTGGGAGCCCAGTCATAGTGTCCCATGAACATGGGGCAGGTGGTCAGCGGCATCATGATGTGTCCCTGTCCCTGACTGTCCCGGAATGTCAAAGGTGAGGAAGACGGCACAATGGAAAAACTCTGGGCGTCTAATCCCTGGACTCCCATTTCCCAGATGGCAAAACTGAGTCTCAGAGGCAGGGTGACCTGGCAGCAGAATCAGTGGTAGTGGGGCCAACTCTCCCTTGGGCCCCTCCCAGCCGAAGCCTGGAGCCTTTGTGGGGGCGGGGTGGGGTCTGCCCCGGGGATTCCCTCTGGATCGGGCTGGAGAATATGGCTCAGGAGGCGCTCTGAGCCACCCCTGGAGGAGCCAGGGGGGCAGGGCTAGAGCTAGAGGGGGAGAGTGGGGGGAACGGAAAGGAGGGAGGGAGGGGGAGGGGAAATGGCTCTGACCAGCTTCTCCCCTAGCAAAGGAGGAACAAACACTCCTTTCTGGCCTCCTGGGCCCTTTCCCTTTTGATCCCCCCTCCCTTGCAGCCCCCATGCTGACTTTGGGGTTAATTTTATTTCCGACTCGGGCAGGCACCCCTGGAGCAGGGCGCGGGGCTCCGGGTGTGACTAACGCCCGCCCCAGGCCGGGGCTGCTGCCTCCGCGCAGCTGCTCTCAACTCTTTATCAAGAGCATGTGTGTCCCGCTCGCTCTGCCCGGGAACGGGGGCTGGGGCCGCGGACTGCGCTGGGCCCCTCTGGAAACACTCGCGTGCACATGGGCGAGCCCCGCTCGCAACCCTACCTGCACACACGTGCTCTACCCCCTCACACACTCGCTCCTCCCGCGCGCAACTCCACGCAGTTACGCACACAGGCAACCCAGGTGTCCACGGCCCGACGCACAGCTAAACACAGGTGCGCGCAGCCTCGCCTCTGTGCGCACCGCAGTGCCCGCGCCCCGATTTACGCACCGCACGCGTAGCGTGCATGCCCGTCACGCGTCCCCCGGAACATCTATGCCCCCGCAGACACACAAGCATCTGTGCGCGCCGTGCATGTACACACGCACACACAGAGCCACGCATGTCCGCACACTCTTACACACATCTGCACACGCGCATACGTTTGTTACACGTGTCCGCAGAGTGACATCTGCCCAGCACACACGTCACACACGCAGGCACTCACGGAGACACCCGGCCACACGGACACACCTGAATGTACACTGAAGCCCACGTGTGTGTGTGTGACAGACATATACTCACGGGACCAAACGTGAGCACTTGTGTGCTCACATACAGACTCACGTGCGTATCACGTGGACGCGATAGGCTCATTTAAACTCCGCTATGTGAATAGCCAGGTGTACACATGCGTGTGCCACTCACACGTTCACACATACAAACACACACCTACACACAAGGATGCGTGCGCAAACACGTGTGCTGAACGACACAATACACACAGACACGCGAATCATACGTATCCGTGACACACGTATTCTCACACACACACACACACACGTGCGCACACACACATGCCAAACACACACATCCATGGGGCGGGGGCCGTGAACACAGCTCGGAGGTGGAGGCCGGCACAGCTGGCCCTCATTTAGCTGTGGAGGCCAAGGCCGAGCAAGGAGGAGCGGCTGGTGTGGGGGCAGGAAGCAGAGGTCAGTGAGGCTGGGCCGGGGAGGGGGGGGCGGCGGAGGGGGTAGAGGACACCCTCGGGCTGGGACCTCAGCCTCGCCCCGCACGCCCTTCTGATTAGTTTGACACCAGCAGGTGAGGCCTTTGCCAGGAGGGGGCAGGAGGGGAGCCCGGTGACCTCGGCTCTCGGTGCCTCATGGCCTGCCCTGACGCTGCCCCATCTGGCAGCCGGAGGCTGTGGCCGGGCCTGCCTTTTGCAGGCTCTGGTCCGAGGGTCAGCTTCCCCCCTCCACGCACCCCCCCCCCTTGCATCTAAGCAAGGTGCCAGGGGGCTGGGGACTGGGGAGGGTCCAAGAGACCAGCTCAAAGTTTGGGGCAAACAGGGCTGAGGACGGTTGGGGCTGGGGTACAGGACAGAGATGAAAATCCAGCTGTCGTCCACACCCAGGGGGCAGAAAGCGGCAGGGTCTCTAGCACCACACCGTCCAACATGGCGGCCGCCAGCCACACGTGGCCACCGAGCCCCTGAAACGTGGCCACACCACCAAGAAACCGGATTTTACATTTTAATTTAATTTTATCTAATTTAAATGTGAACACTGAAATTCGATTTAGCTTAGTGGTTGGGAAACTTTACAGTATATTTGGAACAACTTGGGTGTGTAAATCCACTTCTCAGTTGTAATTTTATGAAATTTAAATACAGATCGAGTAGTTCCAATGAAAACTTAGTGTCTGAATTAAAATGGGCTGGATTTCAAAGACACCGCATGAAAAAAGAAATGCAAAATAGCTCGCTCATAACTCTGTATGGATGACATGTCAAATGATCATCATTTCAGATATACTGGGTCAAACAAAATATGTTAGCGAAAATCATTCCACTTGTTTCTTCTTGCATTTTAAGCTATGGCTACTAGGACATTTTAAATGCCATTCTTGGCTCCTGGTACCGTTCTCTGGGACAGCGCCGCTCCAAGGCCACAGGAGGGGGAGGGCAGGGGCCGGGCTCAGTACCAGCTTAGGACAACAGTCCATTCTTCCCGGGCCTCGATTTTCTCATCTGTGAAATGGGCACCCCCACCCCAACACCGCCTCGCAGCGCTCTACAAATAAACAGATGGTCCTCGGAGCGGGGCAGGGAGGGGGAGGATGGCGCCTGGGGCGCCAGGCACTCACTCTGGTTGTACTGGCCATACTGGTAGCCAGCCACGGGGTCCACGCTGTAGCCGGTGGTGCTGTAGGTGGGCGGGCAGTAGGACTGGGAGCTGGGCAGGCTGTCTCCCGGCTTGATGGAGTCGGCCCGCTGGCTGCAGCTGGCCGAGATGGAGGTGGCCGAGTCCAGCCCGCCGTGCAGCGGGGAGATGGAGAAGTCGGCCTGAGGCTGCGGCGGCACAGCGCTGGGGTTGCTCAGGATGCTCATCACCTGTGGGGGAGAGACGGTCGGTGCGGCCCGAGCAGCGGGCATGGGGGGCTCGGAGGATGGTGTGTCGGGGGTCGATGCCAGGCTGGCCCCGAACAGGCCTTGGCTGGGGTTGCTCCCTTGAAATCCCTGCACAGCCCCAAGAGCCTCAGTTTACCTGGTTTGCTTGCCCTTATGGGTAAGACGGTTAGTGGTTTTTCCTGGTTAGGTCCTGACCCATGGAAGCACCCCTCGCCGAGAGCTCCAGGGGGCAGGGCAGGGCCTCATTCCCGTCTTGGATATCCCCAGGCCTGGTTCTAAGGGACATCTGGTGCCTGTCTGATGAATGAATGAATGCATGAACGAATGAACTAGCTGATGATGTCTCTCCCATCAGACAGGGGCTCCTCCAGGACAGGAAGCCGAGCCTCCCCTGTCAGACTTGGATGCCCCCATCTTCCAACACAGAGTTAGAACAGGACTCTGGATCTAGTCTGGCTTCACCCCTGGTCCTGTGGTAAGCCTGCTCTGCTCTTGACTTTGAGATCCTGCTCCTACAATGCCAACATCCACGGCCAACGTTTTCAAAGAGCCTTGCGGGTACCCTTCCTTGACTCTGGTAGCTCTCAGATGTCTGTGATCATCAAGCCTTCCCTGCTGGGCCGGGACAGCAAACAGGAACTCACCACCAGTGCTGGCGACCCCAGACTGGCAGGGTGAGGCTCATCTCTAGATACTCAGCTTAAAGAACCTGGTTTGGTTCACTGATGTGTTCACTTATTCATTCAACAAACATGCATTGATGGTGACTGCAGCCCCAGGCCTCAGGCAGGGCCCTGGGTCTTCAGAGGAGGAAGAACCATGGTTCCTGCCTTCGGCAGGGGGAATGTCTGCGTAAGGAGGGGGAGGCAACTGGGAGCAGACCATCAAGATATGAAGTGGTGAGGGGCATGACAGAGGCCGCTCAGGGGGGCTGTGGGAAGGGAACTCAGCCAGTCTGGTGGTCCAGGCAGGCTTCTGGAGGAGGTGACACCTGCTGTCCAGCTCTCCAGGACAGAGAGTGGGGAAAGGTGGTGCAGGCAGCAGGTGTCTCTCCATGTGGCAGCATGGGTGTCCCGGCCAGTCCCGGGAGACGATGGAGAGGCAGGCCCTTGTGCAGCTGACCTGCAAGGCCCAGGACCCTGGTGACCTCCTGGTGATGCCACACCCCCTGCGGGAGGGAGGCTTCGGTGCCAGGTGGGAAGCCGAGCTGCTAACCTGCCCAGCAGCAAGCTAAAGAAGCAGGCTGTGGTCCGTGCTGGGCACACGGCTGTGTTCTCTGATTTCCCCACTTGCCTCTCGGGAGAAGGCAGGCTACGGGCATTGCTAGAAGCAATCTTGCTGCCGACTGGATACCTTCTGGAAACTTCTACCTTCTCCTCTGTGATTTGTCCCTACCACAGGCACTGAGGCAGGGCGGGGGTGCAGAGCATGGATGTGGAATCCTCAGGCCAGGGACAGCCCCTGGGCTTCTCCACTTACAGCCTCAGATGTCCTTTAGCACCTGTGACTGCCTGCAGTCTTGAGGAAAAGACATGACGACTGTCCCTAACTCAGAGGGTGGCTGGGGGGATGAGGTGGGGTCTGCGTGCAGAGGGCTTTATGCCTGGCCAGCGCTCCCAGAAACAGGGCCCCAGCTCCCCGAGGCCTCCTCTTCCCTTTCTCCTTCCTTTCCTTCCTCTTGGCATGAACTCCCATGGCTCGCCCAATCCAGAGCCCTAAGAGGTGTGTGAGGCTGAGCCGTGATGCCCCTTCCTCAGACGAAGGAACAGAGGCCTTCAAAAGGCTGTGTCTTCTCCAGACCTCACTGCAAATCTGTGGGGAGCAGCTCAGGGTCCAGAGGCCTGAGCCCACTCGCCTGATAGGGTCAGGACTGGCTCTCAAGGATGCGTTCGGGCATCTGAGCCCTTCAGAGGTCCTCAGTCCAGGGGCCAGCCTGTACCCTGGGCAGCCGCTGGCGGGGGGTGATTGAGGCTGGGGCCCCCCGTGGCTGGGGCATGAGCACAGCCTCTCCCTGACCCTCCCCTGGATGCTCCCAGCACAATCCCCTCACCCTGGGGTCACCCTCCTGGGTCCCTGTACTCCCCCTCCCCCCAGAGCCAGAGTCAAGGGCACTGGGCCTGGGGGGCTGGTCTTTGCCTCCACCGCAGCTGGTGGGGCTCAGGTGGGACTTGACAGTGTATCAGCCCTGTCCACAAGGCAAAGACCCGACGGGATGGGTGTGTGAGAAGGGGAGAGTCTGGGCAGGTGTCGGCTACTCTGGGCAGTGGCCTGACCCGTGGAATCTCCTACGTGGGAGGGTCCATGTCGGGGTACAGGGGTGGTGGCAGGAGGGGCCCCATGAAGGGGGTATTGCGGAGGATGGCTGACACCGCTGGGCTGTGTCTGTTGCTTTCCGACTGGAGATGGGTTCTCCGGGGCCTAGGAAATTCGGTGTATGTTTGGGTGGGACCTTAGGGGGAACTAAGGAATCTAGCACTTGCCAGGGGGTTAGGAGACCTGATTCTCTTCCATGTTGCCTGTCAGGTGTCCAATCTAGACTCCACTTTCCATCTAAATTAAGAAAATCACCGGGGCGCCTGGGTGGCTCAGTCGTGAAGCGTCTGCCTTCGGCTCGGGTCATGATCCCAGGGTCCTGGGATCCAGCCCCGCATTGGGCTCCCTGCTCAGCGAGAAGCCTGCTTCTCCCTCTCCCACTCCCCCTGCTTGTGTTCCCTCTCTTGCTTTGTCTCTCTCTGTCAAATAAATAAATAAAATCTTTAAAAAAAAAAAAAAGAAAATCACCAACCCCCCCCCCCATATAAACATTAACCCTGTTCTCCCCTCGAAGGAGGCCTGGACTCCAAGAATAGACTCAGAGGCTCAGGGAAAACACACAGGCCCCATTTCCCTTCCTTCAGGAGGATAACTGTGGGCACAGGGAGACTCTCGGGCGGGTCTGTCAGTTCTGCTGAGACCCCAGTTTAATCCTTCCCTCCTGCACACGCCAAGATGCCAAGCTCACAAGAGACAATGGAATGGGAGGGGAGTGAAGGGGGAGGGGTTCGGGAGAGGAGGAGCATGTTTTGGGATGGGCTGGGAGCTATGCACAGACAGTACTCATCCTGCAGGACAGAGACCCACAGAGAACTGCCACAAATCTGACCACAGCACTCAAGAATTATCAGTGGCGGGGCACTTGGTGGCTCAGTTGGTTAAGCATCTGCCTTTGGCTCAGGTCATGATCCCAGGGTCCTTCTTCTCTCTCTCCCTGTTGCTCCCCCAGCTTGTGCTCTCTCCTCTCTGGCTCTCACTCTCGCTCTCAAATAAATAAATAAAATCTTAAAAAAAAAAAAAAAAAAAAGAATTATCAGTGGCTCCTCACTACCTCCCAGATAAACAGGACAAAATCTTCTAGTGATCAGACCACTACCTACCTGTGTCAACCCCTCCCCTTCTTCCTGCCTTACACTTTGTGTCCCAGCTAGACCGCATGATATGGTGTTTCCCGAAGACATCTGTCATTCATTCATTTATTCATTCAACAAACATTTCATAGAGTGCTGCCATGTGCCAGGCTGCAGAGAGAGCTGGCCCATGAGCTCTTTGAGGGCAGGACAGGACTGTGGCTCACCTACCCTTGCTGCCCCAGCACCGAAATTGTGCCTGCTACATACTATGAGCCCAGAAAAACCCGGCTGAATTCATGGATATCACTTAACAAATCTTAAGTGAGCACCTATTATGTGCCAGACACAGCTGGGCATGGAGGATGCAGCAGTGAGCACCAGCCCTCCATGCCCTCCTGGAGCCAGCTTCTCATGAAGGAGGCTGACAATAAACCAACAAATACATAATATAGTTTCTGATACCGGGAAGTGTTTATAGAGGATAAACAAAGGGGACAAGTGCAGTAGTCAGGCAAGAGCTCCCCAAGAGGTGATATCCAGCAAGACCCAAAAGAGCCAGCTACGGGAGGATGTAGCAGAAGAGCTTTGCGGGCAGAGGAGTCAGCAAGTGCAAAGGTCCTGGGGTGGGAACACACCCAGCAAGTTTAAGAAATAACAAGTTCAATGTGGAGAGTGAAAATCCTGAGAGCTGCAGGGCCTCCTAGAGTTTGTCAGAAGGGGCTTGTGTGGTGCCCAGTGGCTCGGGAGGTCTCAGAATCAGCTCAGGCCTGGGGAGATTTTCCTGTAATGGGATTTGTTCAATGGGATTTGCCCTGGAACATCAAATCAAATCCACATCTGGGATAGGTGTGAATGGGGATGCGAGGAGGCTGCTTACTCTCTCCCAGAGTCCCTGGTGGCCTGTGGATCAAAAGGGCTGCCATTTCATCCAACCCCCTGTCTCCAAGCAAATGGGACAGGACCCAACTGAAGAGACATGGGAGCGTTGACTCCTTGAGCAAACAGGCTATTATTACCCCTATTATGCAGACGGGGAAACTGAGGCTCAGAGAAGAGGAAAGGCACACCCGAGATCACAGAGCCTGGAAGAGGCAGGGTTGGGATTTGAACCCGCGTCTCCCTGACCGGGAGCTCGGCTGCTTCCCACCAGGCTGTGCCAGAGACGGTGGGGAGAGAGGCCCTTGACAACTCTGCGGTGGGGAGTGCTGTGGACCTAAGTGGCCCTCTGCGGCAGCCGGTTGGCCCCTGGACCCCTGGGAGCCCCTCTTCGCCCGCAGAAGCAGGAAGCTTTGCCCAGGGTTAGGGGCCCAGCTAAAGTCTGGGGCCTGCAAACTTTTGAACTTGAGGAAGTCCCAGTCTGATGCGGTAATCCACCCCCCTCAAGAATGCTAAGGCCTCTCCCCCGGTGGGTTTTACTTTTTTCCCGGTGACCTTGCTTTCGCTAATGTATTACTTCTTGGTACGTTACCGTTACTAACTCAAAATCAATACCGACCTCCACATCTGTAAGGTTTTATCTGAAGGCAAATCTCCGGGCTGTCCGTCAGGCTGAGTGACAGCCATCCCTTCCTCGGCCCCCACCCGCCGCGGCCCCCGCCCGCCCCCAGCCCCTTCCTCTCCCTCTGCTCTAAATCAGTCCCAGCCTCCACCAGACTAAATCAATAAGGGGCGGCCTCATCCCCTTTCCGCCGCTGGGGAGAGGCTCGCAGGTTTGGGGGGGTGAGGGCTGCGGGAGCCCCGTGCCAGCCCTCCTTCCACATCCTCCGCTTGCCACCCCCTCCCCAGGACGCGGTGGCGAGCTCCCCTCCTTTAAAAGAAGGGGATGGGAAAAATGTAATTAATTCCCTCCGCTCCTGAGCTGGCCCCAGGGCCTGGGACCGAGGAGGCTGAGCGGTGGGATCTGCACCCTCTGTGATAACCGAGCGCGCTTCGGGAGTGAGGCTGCAATTAGAAGGGGATCGCCATCACTGGGGCTCCGTGGCACGGCGCGGGGTGGGCGGCTGGGGGCCGCAGGGGAACACAGAGGAGACAAGGCGGGGCAGGGATCACGCCTGGAGAGGTCAGGACAGTGGGACCTGGAGATGGGACCAGGGCTGGAAGGAGGCCAAGGGCCACCTGGACCCGTGGGCAGGTCAGGGAGCCCCACCTCTGCACGACCAGAGGGGACCCCGAGGCCCCAGAGGGACTCAGCCGTGCTGTGCTCCCAGGGGCTTCCCTGTGGCACCACGGGCCAGAGTATCAGCACTAGCATCCGGGCTCCACCTCGGGTGAGCTGTGACCCTCCGCAATTTCTTTAACCTTCTGTGCCTCAGCTTTCTCATCTATAAAACGAGCATGGCAAGAATTGTAGCTACCTGTAGGGGCATTGTAAGAAATAACTGAGTAGATGCACCTTCCACGCTTAAGGCAGTGCCGGGCATGCGGTCTGTTCTCAGCACGGGCTCGCTCTCCCCCTCCGCTCTCACCTGGATGAGAAGGCACCGGGCCCGAGCTCGAAATCATCGCGGGAAGGCGGACTCCAGGAACTCCTCCCGGTCCTGACTGTGTCTTTCTCATCTCTTCTTCCCCAGGGGCCTGGCGCGCAGTGGGAACTTTCTGAGTGGAGAGGCCCTGCCCCCACACAGAAGGGCACGGGGCCCTGATGGCCAACGTGCGAAGTCTCCAGGAGAAACTGAGGCCCAAATGGGGCGGCAACTTCCACTCCAGGAGAGTCACCACAAACTAATGGCACACCGTCCCGGGCTTACTGCCACTCCCTCGGGCCCTCCGCCTGGGGGTGGGCTCTGAGAGGACCGGCTGGTGTGACTCACTGAGCACCTTCATCTCCGCCTCCAGCCCTGGGTCCCCGGCTCACTAGCTCGTTCTCCTGACTTCCACAAGAGCTGAGGGAGGGGGGCAGGTTTGGGGGCAGCCTAGCTCACCATGTGAGGGCCTGGGGTCCCTCCTTATGTGCAGATGGAGTTCATGGGGGCAGGCTGAGGGCTGGGAGGAGGGACACGACTGCACCACTGGGCTCTGTCTGCTCCGTTACCGCCTCCCCACCTTGGCTGCCCACTGGAATCAACCGGGGAAGTCTTTTAAAATGACGATGCCAAGGGGACGCCTGGGTGGCTCAGTCGGTTAAGCATCTGCCTTCAGCTCAGGTCATGATCCCAGGGTCCTGGGATCGAGCCCCGCATCGAGCTCCCTGCTCAGCGGGGAGCCTGCTTCTCCCTCTCCCTCTGCCCCTCTTCCAGCTCATGCTCTCTTTCTCTCTCAAATAAATAAATAAAATATTTTAAAAAATAAATCAAATGCAGATGTCAGGATCTCACACCCTGTAGATGCTGATTAGTTGGTCTGAGGGTCTGGGCATCAGGAACGTTTCCAGCCTGCTGCCCCAGGTGATTCTAATGTGCAGCCAAGTTTGTGAAACACTGCTTTCAAATCATTGTTATTTTCGCTACACACGCATAATAATGACTGCAAGTCCTCACCCACACGGATGAAGACATGGGCGCACACACAAAACACACTGACACACCGGTTGCACATGGCATTAAGCAGACACGCCAACACGAACACACAAAGAATGATACACACGAAAACGTGCACGTATGCGCACAGCTAGGCCACAGCCCATCACATGCCTCACAGACCCACGCTCGGGCAAACACGCACACACGTTCACACACACCGCAACCTCACAACTCCACAATTGTCAGCTCACTGATGCAAGCCGACAAGCCTCTGTTCACCCTGCTCCAGTCCCCAATGGACACGCAGACACACATCACACAAACACACCTCCAGCCTGTCCCATCGCCTGTCCCCAGCTCCACATTGGGATTAGTGCAAGCGAGAAATCACCCACCCAGGCAGCCAAGCACCCGCCCCGCTCCCCCCTCTCCTGCTCCCGGCTTGCTAAGAGGATCGGGCCCCCTCCCCTCTTCCTGCCCCCTGTGGACAGCAGTAATGGGCTTCGGGTGCTGACTTTGAGCTTCCAAACAAGATTTCCTGCAGGTCTCCCCGTCCCCGCCCCCCTTTGCCTTCCATCTCTCTGCTTATGGCCCTCACCCTCCCTCCACCGTCCACATCTCAACCAGGAGAGCTGGTGCCCCGCCTGGCCAGCAAGCTCCCCTGCCCCCCTCCACCCACCCCCAGACCCCAGCCCCTCTCCTGCGTCACCACCAGCCTTCCGTGAATGCTTTTCTAAGCCTGGCTACTGCTATTCTCTTGCCCAGCACAGCACCTTACAGTTTCCAAAGCATTTCCCTTCAAGCCTCAAACCTTTCCAGATGAGGGACAGGCTTAGGGGCTCACCCAGAGTCACCTAGGGAATGAGTGGTATCAATGGGGCAAGAGCCCTCGACCTCTGACTCCTAGTCCAATACTCTTGTCCTGCACCTGACTGTGGTCTTCGTTTACCATAGACAGCTCTCGGTCATTCTTAAGTCTGTGCGTGTGTGCATGCGTGCGTGTGCGTGTGTGTGTGCGCGTGTGTGTGCGTGTACATGCATGCGTGTGCGTGCGTGCATGTGTGCGTGCGTGTGCGTGCACGTGCGTGTGTGCATGTGTATGTGTGTGCACATGTGTGCGTGCATGTGTGCGCTTGTGTGCATGCATGTGTGTGCGTGCACGTGTGTGCGTGCGTGTGTGCACGTGTGCATGTGTGTGCGTGCATGTGTGCGTGTGCGTGCGTGCGTGTGCGTGTGTGTACGGTGGGGTGCACGTGGGAGTATCACATGTGGGAATATTGCTCCCCAGCCCCAAACTCCTTCGGGTTAACTCTCCTTCCATGTACGAGTCCAACATAGCTGACCCAAAAAGACTCAGGGGACAGGCTCTGTCTGATTGCGGAGGGAGGCAGGGAGGGGAATCTCTGCAGAGAAAGGCTTCAGCCTAGGCTCTGGTAAGAACTCCCGGAGTGTGGAGGAAGATGCAGGAAGGCTCAGCTGGAAAACAGTGGGAAGTCTTGGGCTTGGGCCTCACCCAGAGGATGCTATCACCCTTGCTGTGGCCCTACCCATTGACCCTGATCCTGACCCTGACCCAGGAGGTCTATCCTATTCCCAGTGCCTGGCACGGAGCAGGTGTCCAACTGATATTGGTTGAGTGAGTGAATGAATGAATGAATGAATGAATTTATCTGTCATCCCCGGCGCAGGGCCTGGCATAGAGTTGCATAAATGAAAAGAAAAAATGGAGGGGTCTTGTGGCACACTCACACGGTCCCTCAACTCCATGGATTTCAGAGCCTCCTCCCCACCCTGGGGGTCCTTGAGGCTTAGCTAAAGACTAGAAGTGGGGGGGGGATTGACAGAATGACTTCCACTCGTTGTCTAAGAAGTTAAAGACTTTCTTTCTCTCTCTCTCTAACACACACACACACACACACACACACACACACATATTTCCAATGTTTGCTCTATGAGATGTTAATCTCCAAAATCTGGAAACATCTAGAAATATCTGGAAGCACTGGAGGGGGGCTGGCTTTGGCGTCCCCTTCCCCTCCCTGGGTGGTGCCTGGGTTAGGTGTCCCCGCCAGGATGAGTCCAAGGACTCCTGGCTCCTGGCAGGGGCTGGAGCTAGTGGGGTACGGTGGGATTTGGGGACCATCTCTGATGGTACGATAATGGTGGAGGGGGATTAGAGCGACCGCTCTGAGCGGCGGCGGCGGCAGGGCTGCAGAAGGAAGGGGCCGATCGCCGGGAAAGATATGACTATTTAAAGATAATGATTGCATAAATTTAATTAGCACACTTTCACGCGGCAAATGGCCGTTTTGTAATTAATGTATCTGGCCTTACTAAGCATGAAAGATTCCATCTCCTCCCCCTCCCCTCCCTCTCCCCCTCCTCCGCGGCCCTAATGAAAGACAGAGAGCAAGTGACAGAAACAGTTTGTCAGTGGCTCCAGGTGTCAGGGGCCTAATTGGCTGAGCTGAGGGGAGGGGGGGGTGGGAGGGCTGAGAGGGGGGCCGCGGCGGGGGGGCCTCCTGGACTCCGGGCCCAGGTTGGGAAAGGAGGAGGAGGGGGAGGCCCAGGCTCTCGCCCCCCTGGCGTGGGGGGTGCTCCCCCCTGGTAATTGCTGGAGACGAGGACGCAGATTGGCCGTGGCAGGGAGGCCTCGTTAGTACCTGGGCAAACAAGCTGGCACATATCACAATGCGTTAAGGACTCCCAGCCATGATAGCTCAGGGCCCGCTCCCCCTCTCCCAGGAGCCAAGTCCCTTGAGCAGAATGAACGAATGCCCTCCCCTCCCCGCCGCCCCCGGGTATTGAGAGGCTCAGAAGGAAAACTGATCGTCAGCTTCCATTATTAAGCACCTACTGTGTGCCAAACACCTATTATGGGCAGGCAGCACTGCGATTCACCCCTTACACCTGCAGTCAGGAGGATGGGTGTTTTCATCTTCCTGAAATTGGAATGCATTTTACCACCCGGAACGTCTTGCTGGGGCTGTCCTAGCAGCCAGGTAGCAACCGTGTCAGGCAGCAGTGACGACGGGGCTGGGTGTGAAGCTCTTCTTGACACCTTCTGAGAAGATCAAGGATGGGCCAGCATCAGACTGTCTTAGGTTCAAGGAAATATGGGTATTGGCTGTTCCATGTTACAGGTCAGGAAACAGGCTCTGGGAAGTCCCGGGCTACACAATGAATAAGTGATGGGGCTGGGATCTGAGCTCAGAAGGTATAATTCTGAAGATGATTCTCTCTCTAGCATCTACCTAAGGGACCCACTGCAGGGCCGGCTCAGCACCCTTCCTACCCCCACGGTGCCATCCCCTGCAGGCTGGCTAAGATGCTTGGCGGACTCCATAGGAAAGCCTCTTTGTCGGGTGCCTACAGCTATCAATCGCAGTGAGTCAGAGCTATCAACCTCCAGAGTCAGAGCTGCCTGGTTTTCCTGGAGGATGACCAGGGAACAGAACTGAGAGGGTTCCCGCTGCCATGCCCCTTCCCCTTGTGCCGTGGCTGTCTCGGGGCTGTGTGCACACCCTCCTCTCTGACAATGACCCTCCACTGTCTTCACCAGCCGCCCTCTGCCAACCTCAGCTGCCAGCCCCTGCCCAGTTTTCTCCGAGGAAGGCGGGGCAGGGAGGCCTGCAGCCAGCCTCGGCTGGGTGGAGCAGGGCCCAGCCAGCCCTCTTCTGGACCAAATTCAATTTCAAAGCTTAATGAGTTTGCAGAGGAGCCCGGTGAGCTCGCTGACGCTCCTCCTTGCCGGCTGGGTGGTTCCCGGCCGGGCCACCGAGCACGCAGCGGCCCGAGCAGGGAGAGCCCTGGGCTCCATCGAGAGTGGCGGGGGCACTGAGCGAGTGAAAAATGTCAGAGCAAATTGCTCTTGACAGCGTTAATATCTGCACCTCATAGCAATAATTACATGTAAATAAATAGCAAAATCACACTCAGCTGGAGGCAGCTTGGGGAGGACAGACGCTGCTAAGGACCAGCTGGGGACCCGAATGCTCTGCTTCAGCCTTTTCTTTCCTTCTTAGAGTCTCTGCTCCCCCCTCACCCGCAACCAGAATCTTGCTGCAGGAAGTCTTGCTGCAGCACCTGCAACTCAGGTTCCTGGCCACTCGGATTGAAAATGGGAGGGAAAAAGAAAATATTTGGATTCCGCCCCCCCCCCCCCCCACCGTTCTCATCCAGCTGTGGGAGAACTGCTGGAACATGCATCCTCCCAGCCTCTTCCTATCCTCTCTCCCTAAGCATATTATTCCACCTGGGGGTCTTTTAGAGAGACTCGCCTCTGAAATCCACATCTCTGTCCTGACCCCTATGCCCCCATCCGGGCACCCTGCAGGCCGCCTCCTGGCCTTGACCTCCACACAGCTGCCCTGATCCAGGTCCTGCTTCTGCACTCTCTGCTTCTGTGATCTATCAGGCTCTCAGTCATGCAGACCCCACACGGCCCCATCATCTTCACCTCCCCGGCCGGGCCTGACACCCATGCCGCTGACAACATCACGCGCCATGCAAAGTCACCAGCTGAACGTGGTGCGACTTCCTGGTGAGTCAACCTGACACGATGCTATTTTATTACCTTATTAGGACCAACAACTATGGCGGCACAATGGCAAAGAATCCATAAGGTGCATGCATGTCTGTGTCACAGGTCTGTGTCCCCATAGCCCCAAGAGTACACACTCAACCAACAGCAGGGGTACTTTGGAGAGAAGCTGAGAGGCCCCGGGGTGCAACCGGAGTCGCCTCTTGCTATCATATTGGTTTGCTTCTGGGCTTCTGTCTGCAAAAACAAGGACCATGTCTTACCCATGTCTGGATTCACAGTACTTAGCAAAAGGCCTCCGGAAGTGTTTGAGGGACCAGGAAACGAAACAAAATGGAAGTGGAAGGGCCAGGAGGACAGGGGAGGAAGGAAGGGAAAGGTGTAGGGAGGTGGGAGGTAGGGAGGAGTATCAGGCACCTGATACTCTTCAGATGAGCCCAGGTGTACTGCAGTGGCTGGATTTAATCCAAGGTTCCATCCCCAGCCCCTTCCCAGAGGGACCCAGGGGCCTGTCCTCCAGGGACCCAGCCTCCCTCCCACTTCCTGTCTGCCTCATAGAGAGTTCCCAGTCTGGGCTCCGTGCCCCAGGAGGAGGAGTGCGGAGGGCCCTCCAGCTACTTCGCTGCCCGGCCTGCCTCGCCTGCACGGGGCAGGGAACGCAGGTTCCATTCTTCGCGAAACAAATATCTTCTCCAGAGCAGCCCCCACGTCCCACGCCGTCTTATTTAGTTCACCGACTAATCCACTTATCGAGGATAAAGCGCCCGTGAATCCCCATTTGATAAAGGCAGTCACAAAATTAGCAAAAATGTGCCCACGGCTCCGACGCACCAAACAAACAAGAGGCTGGGGATGGCTGCGGAGAGATGTTGTCTCCCGTTGGTCCCCGGGCCCCGGAGAGATGCGGGAAGAGATAGCAGCTCTCTCACGGGTACTGCAGGCTGGGAAGGCGGTGCCATGGGTTATTCGGGAAGGGGGCTGGTCGAGGTGGGGAAAGGAGCTGGAATGGAGTCCCGGCTCCATCCCGTGCCAGCCCGGGGCCCCAGCTCCCCTTACAGCCCAACTCCGTGACCCTGTGCCCAGCACACCTCCAAATATAACTGCTCGGCATCCTGGCTAGTAGTTCTTCACGGCTTTTGCTGCAAGCCTTGCCTGTGTTAACTCCTTTGCTCCTCACTACAATCCTGGGAAATCGCTACCCTGGCCACCCATGTTTTATAGATCAGGAAACCGAGGCACAGAGAGGTCAAGTCACTTGGTCAAGGTCACACAGCTGGTAGCCACTGCCCCCAGCTGGAGAATTATTATCGAAAACTCTCCCATTCACCCCTGGCCAATTCAAACTCAGCCTCCATCTCCATCCATGGTCCCCAACCGTGACGGCAGTCCCCCAATTACCTGGCCGTACCCCTGTGATTCATGATGCCGTCCCTGCCACGGCACAGAGCCTTCAAGTTGCTGGAGGCTGTATGCCCGCTCCCCCACAATCTGATGATGCCAAGTTCACCTCCCTGTACCTCTGTCAGAGCCAACGTTATTCTGTGCCCCACGTGCACCATCAGGGACTCTGGCGTCAGGGCTGTGGGGGCCCTCTCGCGGAGCCCAGAGGTCCCCCGGCTTTGCCCCAAGGGGCTCCAGGCCCTTTGCTGACACCATCTCTTCCTAACCACAGCAGCAGGGTTATCAATGCCATCACACAGATGGGAAGACGGAGACTTCAATAAAAACTCGGCCGGAGTCAAGCTGCCCATCTGAGGGTGGCTTTGAGGAGGGGTCTTTCTCTGCTCTTGGTGGCTGGAGAAGGTCCAGGAAGAGGGAGGAACCAGGACAGGATTCTGGAAGGCTCAGTCCCTGTGCTGCCCACACAGCCACCAGCTTGGCTTGGGGAGGAGGGGCTGGTCTCAGACCTAGGGGATGGGGACATTAATCACAGGGAGCATCTGTGGGGGGAGGGGCACCTGGAACTAAAGGGAAACACTCGTTAGAAGGGCAGGACTTCTCACCCCAAGCTCCCAGGGCTCTGAGACCAACCACCACCCCCCCAGAAGGCCAGGGCTGGGAGCAGGGCATCTGGGGTTCAGGCCCGGGCAGCCCCCTTTGTTTGGGAAAAGGCCCTGCCACAGACACCTGGCCTGTAGGTGGGAGGAGGGAGCACAGAGCAGCAAGACTCGGGGGATGAAGGCACCTTTCTGTTGCTGCCTTCCTGCTGGAGGGAGCCAAGGGCACACAGCTGGGAGGTGGTGGGGCTGGGGTCCGTGCTGCAGAGCGCCCTGTGTCTCCCTCAAGCCCTCTCTCCGTGCACCCCCTCCAGCTTTGGGGGCCCCCTCCTGTCTCAGCTCCCTGTCCCCACCCCACTTCTGTAAGTTCGTGTCCCTCCAGCTGTGTCCCTGAGTCCCCATCACGCCTTGCCCGCTGGCCTCCCTTGTTTGCTCTGTCTTCCTGCCCCTGTCCCTGCCCCTGCCTGCGTACCCCTCTCCGCATTTCTCTGTCTCTCCTTCTTTCCTTCTCTCTCCTCCCGTTTCTGTCTCTCACAGTCTCTGGGTGTCTCTCTCTTCCTGTTTCTATCCCTCCATGTGTTTCTCCTCCAGACTCTCTTTATCTCCCCCTACCTCTCTCCCTCTCTCCCTGTGCCTCAGCTGCTCCCTTACTCTGGTGTTCTCTACACCAGCATCTTAGACCGTTTCTATGGGTCTGTCAGTCTGTCTGGGCACCTCCCTGCCTCTCTACCCCTCACTCCTGCATACCTCCAGCAGGAGGCACCTCCCCAATCAACACTGGAGCTTCTTGCACCAAACCTGAGCCCACCACGCCCGGGGTGCCAGGCTCACACCCTGGTCCAACTGGCTGTCGCCATTGCATAGGACTGCCGGGCCAGGGGAACCCTCAGCCTACCTCCCCTGCTCCCCTGCTTCTCCTCTGGGCCTTCCCTCCCAGGCCCCTCCTGTTCTCCTCCCTCTGCTGTCCAGGGTGGTCCACTGAGTCACTGCAGGGAGCTCATGGGGATTGTGAGAGCTGGGCGGTTGGGGAGGGCACTTGAGCTAGTGCTTCTCAAACTTTCCTACACACGTGAATCTCCTGGGACCTTGAAGTCCAGACCAGACCCAGAGCAGCCAGGGTCTAGTCCAGCCTCTGCCTGTGCTGGCAGCCCAGGCCGGAGGAGAGTTTCATCTCTGCCATCCGGCAGACCTGGGTTTTGGATGCCGACATGATCCCTTGCTGCTTATCTTGAGCTTTGCCTCTCTGAGTCTGCAAAACCGGCCTGACGATTCCAGACCCTCAGCACGCAGCGAAGATCAAATCACGGAACAGGGCAAAAGTGCCTCGCTGACCCCCAGGTTCTAAACAAATCGATGATGTCATTGCCATTATTATGGACAATAACGGTGCTGAAAGAGCCACCCCGCTCCCGCCCCTTCGGGGGCCAAAGCAGGGCGGGACCGCAGTTGGGACAGCTGCTTTCTCCCTAGAGAGGGAGCATGGAATCAGCTGGGGTTGAGGTCAGCACCCAGGGGGCCTGGGGAGTTAGGGGAGTAGGGTAGTGGGGGCATTATCTGTGGTGGGGAAGGGAAGGCAGGCCCTGTGGGAGGCTCAGGGACTTCTGCCCTGGGCATCACGTCTCAATTTCAGCCTGGATGTGCCCCCTTTGTATAAGATGCTTGACAGGGGCCCTCGTAGGACCTTCATCCTCCGACCCCAAAGGTCAGACCCACTGTCTGGAGAGAGGGATGCATGCTGAGCCCTCATACTCTCTGCTGGTCCCCAAGAGACCAGCAGGATGGAGGGACAGGAGCTGGCCAGGGGTGTGTCTTCCTCACACATCCCACCCGGCTCTGCTCCATGCTTGAGATTCCCCAGGGCTCTGCGTCAAAGTGGGGATTGCCCATGGCACTCGGAGCAGAAGCACAGCTGGAGGTAAAGGCTGTCCCTCCCCCCATGGCACACCCACTCGTGCCCTCGGAGAAGCCTTGTTAATCCCTGAGTCCTTCTAGGCAGTGAAAGGCGTGCAGGGCCATTGTGGATATCTTTCTTAGTAAGAGGAAGCACTGGGTTAACTATTTCTAGGATGCCTTTGGCCTTGGACATTGCTGGAGAAGGGATCTCCGTTCAGTTCAAACAGACCCTACTCTGAGGTCACTTCCTAAAGAAAGGGGAGGTCAAGGTGCTCCTGGGAGGCTGACAAGGTGAAAGCTTGCTAATCCAGTTCTTTGATAATCCAGGCTGCCTCAGTTGGTGTCTTCTTTAAAATATGGATTCTCCTGGTTCCCATGCAGACCTACGGCATCAGCCAATCAGGGTGGAGTCTGGGATTTAGATTTTTAACAGGCATTCCAGATCATTCTGATGCACAGGCTTGGGAACCACAGTCTCTATGAATCCCCGACACCAGATTCTGCTGCTGCTCCCCCGCCCCCTAATCAGGTTGCTCAGTGCTTTACAAGGCCACCCCTTCCATGCCGGCTTGGATGCGGACGCTCTGAGCTGAATTCTACCCCTGCCCTGTGACCTCCACCCCCTGCCACCAATGGGAATGCGCTGGCTCTCTCTGCCCCCAGAAGACAGCTCTGTGGAGGTTTCTGGTAGAATGGTGGAGGTTCCCTTTTGGCTTACTTTACAAAATCTGACCTCCCGAACCTCCAAGTCAGACCGCAGCTTGCCAAGGGAGGTGGTTGGAAGCACAGCTGGACCCCTCCAGGTGGTCCGCGTCCAGCCCAGCCAGGCCAGCCCTGAGGAAGGGGTTTCCCTTGTAAGGGGACTCGGGGGGGGGGGTCACAGATATCCCTCTACCCTCATCCCTCTCCTTGTCTGGGGCATCCCCTTTTCTCTGGAGGCTTTTGGCTCCTGGTTTGCTTGCTTGTCTCTTGCAGAACCAACCGGAAGGGAGGTCCTCGAACGGAGGGGCCATGGAGTTGGGCAAAGAATGAATGCTCAGGGTGTCCAGCCATGCCCACAGCTGTTCATTGGATCCCTACCGTGTGCTAGGTTTTGTGGTGGAGACATGGGCCACCAGCATAACCTGGTCCTGGCTTTAGGGGGAGAGAGCAGTATCCAGAAAGTTAGAATTCAGAGCCAAAACTGCTACCCTGGGAGGGGGTTTGGCCACCCAGACTGGAGGGTCGGAAAGGCTTCTCGCAAGAAGTGGCCTCTGGGCTGAGACCAGAGAGATGAATGGGGCTTGGCTAAGTGAAGAGAGGGAGGGCGAGCATGTTCTAGGCGAGGGAAGGCCAAGTGCATCCGTGCAAGGGGGCGGAATGAATGCCTGGGGAGTGGGGGAGGAGCCCTGGCCCCGCCGAGGAAGCGAGTTCTTGCCTGCGTGTCTCCGGAGCGCTAGCCCCGGCCGCCGCCTCGCCCACCGTCGCCGCCCGGCCCCTGGGCCACCGCGCGCCTGGATGGACGGCCGGGCCGGGCGGGCGGCGCGCGTTCCGGGGGCGGCCGGGCTCGTGCTGCTCCCCGGTCCCGGGCCTGGGCAGCAGGAATTAAGCAGGCCGCCGAGCCCAAGCGCGTCCTTATCTCGGGGAGACAGTTGTTGGGAATCACTTTGACTGAGTGGTTTTGTCTCCCCGCATTTTCCACTGTCAGGCGGCCTCAGGCCATGGATCAAAGGCGCGGCGGCGGCGGCGGCGGAGCGAGGGGAGGGGAGGGGTGGGCGCGCGGATCCGGCCGATCCCGCGCCCCTCTATCCCCCCTTGCCCGGACCCAGCCCCGCCTCCCCCGGCCTGGAGCCGCGCCCAGCCCCCGCCCGGAGCCTCACCCCCAACCCAACCCCCTCCCTCCCCTCCGCCAGGGTCGTGAGCGGGCAGATTGGGAAAGGAGAAATGGGGGGTGGGAGGGGCGGGGGCTGGAGACATAGGGAAATGAGAGAAGGAGTGGAGAAGAATAAGAGATTAGGAGAAAGAGAATGGGGAGCAGGACTGGATTTGCGGAGAGATGGGAGGAGGAAGGAAAGGGGTCTGAGAGCAGCCTGGGTGCAAGTGGGGGGAGGGACAAGGGGTGGGGAGAACTGGGGTGCTGGAGGGAGGAGTGGGGGAAGCAGAGAAATGGGAAGCAGAGGGAAGTGCCCAGAAGAAACCCCAGGTTCATTTCCCATCAGGTGGGACCAAGAGAAAGTTCTGGGCTGAACAATAGGACATGGAGGCAAGACTGGCTGGAGAAGGAAAGTGGGGGGCATGTCTGGCTGGGCTAGGGGTGCCAGGGAGTCTGTCCTCCCTCTAAAGAAAGTGCTGGCCTTCATCACTCACAGGGAAACAGGTGCTGAGTAGAAGTGACTGGCCAAGGCCATGCAGGAGTGGGGGTGGCACTCAGGCCTGACCTTCCAAAGGTCACCAGCGGTGCCTGGGGGACACTGGTGGAGATCTCAGATGCTCCCAGGAGCCCCAGGGGAGGAACATCCTCTGCCCGTTTCCTCCCCATCAGCCATTATCCTGCAGCCTAACTCCTAGGGGTGGCTCAGAACACCTGTCCCCACTCCCAAAGGTGTTGGAGAAAAGTTCACAGCTGGGGAGAGGGCCAGGAGAGAGGAGGGGCTGTGGGCAGGGTCCGCAGAGAGGGGAGCCCTGGGGCTGAGGTTGGGGCAGGGCAGATGCCTAGACAAAGAAGCAGGAAGGAGCAGGGGAACTCCAGGGCACCAGGGGAACATTAATTCTGCAACAGGAGGTCTGGGGCCTGGCCCTGCCCCAACTCATTGTGTGGCCTTGGAGCCCCCATCTGCAAATAGCTACCCCGAAGCATGCCAGATGCCAACACGCTTTGCATATCACAACGTGCTCGTTCCTCAGACTACTCTATGAGATGGGAACTGCTGCTAGCTCTGCTTGATGGTGGCGGAAACTGAGGCAGAGCAGAACCTCTTTGCAATCATGTAGGTAGGAAGTGACAGTGCTAGAGATTGGGACCAGGCGCAGGGACCCTAGAGCCCACGTCTTGACACCCCTGCTCTTTGCCTCTTGGGGCTCTGGGAATAGCGGAGATCAAAATCTCACCAGCAAGTGGGAAACAGACCATTCTCATGACATGTGCCAGGTGAGAGCATGGTCTCTGGGGCCAGGCAGGCTGGGTTCAAGTCCAGGGCCTGCCACTTGTTAGTGGTTTATCTCAGGCAAATGATTTAAACTGCTTGGTTCCTCTGTCCCCCCATTTGTGAAGCCCTCCCCTTCCAAAGGAGATGGTGCAAAGATTAAATGAGCTGATCCATGTGAGGGGCTTAGCACAGCGTCTGGCCTGTGGTAAGTGCTCCGGAAAAGAGAGCAGTTCTTTTTATATAATATTTGTCTAGTAATACAAGCACTTTTAATACACCGATAAAATGTGATAAATGCACAGGCAAATCACAACTAACCCACCATGAGGGGGTGAACGAAGGCGTCCCGGAAGGTGGCCAAGTCTTAAGGAATAAGCGGGAGTGGTTTCGAGATGACAGGGTGGTGGAGGAGGAGTCCCAGCAGAGAGACACAGCAAAGAGACACAGAAGGAGTCCCGGTGGGCACAACATCCTAGGGGCAGGGGAGAGCGTGACCCCTTGGGGACCCTCCCAGTCCCCTTGCCTGTCCTAGCTGGGGTACTGCCCGGCCTCCCAGGTCCAGTTGCTGGCCATCCTGGCGGCCTCCCTCCTGCTGGGGACCCCAGGGACTGGACTTGAGCCGCTCAGCGCGTCTGCCCGCTGTATTAATTGCTAATCTCCCTCATTTTCTTCCTCTCTATCTGCCGGGACTGTCTCATTCCAAGCCCCCGTGCTAATCAGAAAGAAGGGCAAACCCGCTATCTGCATTCTTTCCCACCGAACCAGGCAGCTCTAGGAGGCTAAAGCCCCGGCCTGCTGGGAAGCCCGGAAGGCCCAGGCTGGGTCCCCACGAGGGTGAGGAGGAGATGCGGGACACAGAGGAGAGCCAGCCCCTGCCCACGGATCTAGAGGCTGTGGCTCATGTGCTCGTACAAAGAACCCACAGAAATCACAGACTCTGAGCAAGAAGTTTCCTTACTAGCAACTGGTCCATCTTTTTCATTGCACAGATGGAGAAACTGAGGCCCAGAGGGGCGGCATCTACCAAGGTCACACAGTGAGTGAGAAGCAGAGCCAGCAGGGAGCTCAGATCTCCTGAAGTTCCAATTGGAAATTGGCTAAGCCAGACCCCCAGTCCCAGAAAGGAAATGGCCCTCTGCTTGAGGATGGACATCGCTCATTCAGTTTCTAATCGGGGCAGGGAGAAGCAGAGAGGAGAAAACTGTCACTTAGTAAGCTCTTACTATATGCCCCGCATGGTACTAGGTGTTTCCCATGAACAAGGTCTCATTATTGCTCATAATCTTGCAAGGTGAGTAGTATCGGCCTCATCTTACAGCTGAGGAAACTGAGGCTCAGAGAGCTCGTGTAACTTGCCTGTGGTCGCACAGCAAGTAAGTAGAGAAGCTGGTATCTGAACCCCGGGCTGTATGATCATTCCACTTGCTCATGATGCATCTGCACTAGACACTGGTTTAGTACTTGCCCTATGATTTGCTGCTGTCTTGCTCGCACCAGCCTCCTACCCCTTCCCTAAATATTGTCTCCCCTGAAATATACTTGGTTAGAGAGAGACGGCCATGTCCATCTCTTTTTTGAGCCTCCCTATAGGCTGCGTTTATAACAGGAGCTAGGGAAATGAACTTGAAGGGAATTGTAGGTAATGACATTCAAGTACAAACTGAACGATCAGCTGCCTCAGAAACCTTTTGGGAATAGAGCATGGCTGCGTGTGATCAGGTTGCAGAGGCCCAGGGGCTCACCACCGGTGGCTGGAGGCCTACTACGTGCCGGCCACTGGGTTCTGTGCCGTGCCAGAATGAATCATCAGCCACTGGGTACTGCTGCCTCGCCTGTGGTCCCACTGAAGAGTGTGGTCCCTGCCATCCAGGCTCCCCTTCCCCACTTGCTCACGCCAGGCCTTATTCTGCCTGTGGGAAGCTCGCACCCATAGCTTCTCGAGGTGCGAAGTCCAAATTGCTGCACATGTTTGGGTGGTGGGCAAAAAAGAGGCCCAGAGCAGCTCTGACTGAGGGCAGCCCTCGACCCACATCTCTTGTCCAGACTTAGAGATATGGACTTAAGATGCTATCTTTCCAGAATCCCACCTGGTCCTCTAAGGAAGGAGAAAGGGCCAGGGTGACCCTCCTACTTCTCCCTCGACGATAAAAAGACTCTAAAGTCGCGCAGAAGCAATAAACCCGGCCCCCCAGTTCCTGGCAGTTCCTGCACATAAATACAACCTGCCTCCCTCAATCGCAGTCTGGAAAGTTCCTGATCCCAGGCTCGCCTCCCCCGCTCCTATCCCCTCCACCCAGGAAAAAGGAGTGAGAAAGGCAGAGAAATAAACAGGAGTCTGTTTTCACAGGAGATGAGGCTCTGTCCGGGCCTCTCCCTGTGGGCTGGAACTGAGCCTCTGATTGACGTGAGCAGGTGGTTTTGTTTGGCGAGGAGCTGCCAGGAGGGAAATAACTCAGCTTTTCCCACTGAGGTGGGTTAACTGTGGACAAAGGCAAAGCTGGATGTGAGAGCAGGATCTTGGCAGGGTCTGTCCCTCTAGGGGCTGGCAGGGCTCGAGGATGCACAGGGCCCCATGGCCGGTTCTCTGAGCCTTGTGGCTCATCCCTGTCCCAGGACTGGCCTGGCAGGAGTTAAGGGGAATGGGCCCTTGGGGTGTGGGGTCACCTGATGAGCTGAGTGGACACGACCCACCGCCCCCACCTGGCACCCCCATCAGGGCTCTGATGTGGCTTGTGGCAGAGGGGTGTCTTGAAGCTGGGCTAGCACTGGGTATGGTTGGGGGGGGCAGACGCTGCCAAATGGCATCTGGCTTCGGGGCCAAGAAACTCTGGCCATAGACTGTCGCCCTTCCCACCAGCTGACCCCTGACCCCCTCACCATTGGTCACGGTGAGAAATGGGTACATGGGTTGGACGGGGTGACTCAGCTCTTCCCTAATCCTGGGGAAAGCCACTGAGGGTCAGAGCCATGTCCCTCCAACCTGAGCCAGTCACTCCCTCCAGCCTTGCTCATCCTTTCCAGGGACCCGAGGCGGGAGAGCAGAGATAGCCTTTCCCCGTGTTTTCTGCAGAAAAGGGCACTTTCCGCACCCAGCATCCTCTCTTCCCAGGACTGGGGTCAGGGGGACATACTGCACTGTCCTGGACTAGAAACCCACTCAGGCATTTTCCAACCAACGGAAGGGAGGGTAGGAGGGAGAGGAGGGAAGGGAAGGGGGAAAGAGATGGAAGGGAGTAAGGCAGAGTTGGAGGCCAAGGCACAGACGCGGGGAGGGTGGTGGGGGGATGGAGAATGGATTCGAATTTATTAAGCACCTACTATGTACCAGGCACTTTACTAAAACTCTCCCTTCATCCTCATGGCACCACCTGAGAGTTAGAGATTATCACTCCCGTTCTCAGATGAGAAAAATGAAGCCCAGAGAGGTTAAGCAAGCCACTCCAAAGCCACACAGCAACTCACTAAATGGCAGGACCAGAACTCCACCCCAGAGCTGCTTGTTGGCAATGGGCCTTGCAGTTTCTCTTGCCACCCCCCTTCCTCCTACTCAGGGGACTTGCGGGAGAGACCCTCAGGGAGGGGGCAAGCCTGGAAGAGATCCTGAGAAGGCACAGGGAAGGAAGCTGGAGGCAGAAGAGGCGCCCAGAAGGGAGAAGGAAGGGCTGGGCGGGGCGCAGAGGAGCGCTCACTCGGTTGGGGGCTGGGGTTAAAGCCCCGTGTTCCTACAACCCACTAAGCCGGAGAAATGAATCCTGATCCCTCCAAAACCCAACCTTGGAAAATGTGCGAGAGAAGGGTCTCCTTTCAGGGGAGCAGGAAATCCTCCACACCTCCTCCCGATGCCCTGGTAATGCCAGGATGTCCCCAATCTGCTTTGAGGAATGGAGAGATTAAGAATAATAAAAAAATTGCAATAAAATACGTGTGAAGGAGGGGGTAATTGTGGACAAACGCAGCATTCAAATTCATTTTTCAGCTCTTTTACACACCATTTCAATCTTATTTTCTGCTTGTTAATGAGATCTTGTTGCCTGGGCTAGGCAAAACCTTCCAATATCGGGACGTAATTGCACATAATTTTCTCTCCTACCAGTGATTTGCATCCGTTTTTTAAAAATTCTGGGCTATTTAACACCCCACCATCCCCCTCCCCGTCTTCCTGCCTACAAATCTCCCACTCCCTCCTCCTTCCCCGTCCCTGGTCCAGCAAGACTCATTTTAAATGCTTATTATAAACGCAGTGTCGCCAATGAAGAGAAAAAAACACAAGGAGGAAGTGAGAGGAGAAAGAAGCACGGGGAGTTTCCAGGGCCCACTGCATGAGCAACACAGCTCGGTTCCCTGGAGCCAGCGGAAGTATCCTGCTGAGGGTCACCACAAGGCGCGGTGCATGGGTCAGGTAGAGCTGTGTCAGAGTCCCGGCTCTGCCACTCAGCTGCTCTGTGGCCTTCAGGAAGTTGCTGAACCTCTCTGAGCCTGTTTCCCCAGGCGGAGGGTTTCTGCAGAGCTTGAATGACTTCATAGAGCCAAAGCGCTTACGTGGGATCTGGCACTCTGCAGGTATTCAGCTGATGGAGCATCTCCCCTGGCTGGACTGGCTCCCCTGGGGCCCTCGAAGGAGGCCAGGAGGGAGATCTGCTATGGTGAGCCATTCAGAAGATACCTTTCATAAAGAAATTAAAATAAAGCCTTGAGCTTTATTCCTGCCGGTTTTAGGAGGAAGGGAAAACTTAGCATTTGTTGATTCGGACTCTGAACCTGACTATGCCCCGTGGGTGCAAACCTCAGCTTCACCAGATGGGGTGCAGGACGAACCTCAGGGGGTGGGGGGGGCAGATACAACAGAACAGCAAGCGCAGTGGGCTCTGGAGGCAGACCGGTCCAGTCCCAGCCCTGCCACTTTCCAGATCCTACCACAGAGCCTGGCACACGGTAGGTACATAGATGGATGGATGGATGACCCTGGACAAGTCGGTTTCCTCATCTGTAATTTGGAGGTCACAAGATACGGCCAAGACTCTGAGTGAAAGTGGCTATAACATTTGGCTCCATCGGAGTCGGCCCGCCAGGAACGTCTACTCCGCTTTAGCTGTCGCTGTAATTATTCCGGGCAAAAGAGGGAAAGGAGAAAAGAATATCAAGGAGCCCAGAAGGACAAAAAGCCTTGTACGCTGATCGTGGCCATGTGATGAACCACACACTTAGAGTACGTTTCATTAGTTCAGCGTGGGGGGGATGGTAAATATGTAAATCCCTTTTACAGGTTCCTTCCCGTTAAGCTCCAGAGAGAAGCCAAGGACATGACGAATGTGGGGCCTTATGAAGGAGCAAAATGAGCTGTGGTGGCAAGAAAGAAACGTCCCCTTTCTGAGAAGCAGTGGCAGGGGCCCTTGGCTGGGGGTCTGGGGCTCTGGGGCCAGTCCCAGCCCTGCCGCTAACCCGACTAGGATTTGGAGCAATTTTCTCCCCCTGTCTGGGCCTCAGTTTCCAATTCCAACTCTGATAGAATCTGCATCTAAAAAGACTGGGGGAGAAGGAAGCTCAAGCCAAGGGAGGGTCCTCCCACCCTGGGGACACACCCACAAGGACCCCAAAGAAGCCCCCAGCACAGGGCACCACCCTGCCCGTAGCCTTCAGCCAAAGGACAGAACTGCACTCCTGGTTCTTTCCTCGGGACTCTGGATGGTGAGCAGCCGTGAATGACTTTCCGAGCCTGTGTCCCTTCAAACTGGGAGCTCTCCAGGACAGCACTGGCTTCTACCGTCGCCCTAGGGCATCTAAGGACAGAGTTTTTTCCACTTCTGACTGTGAGCTCCTGAGGACGGGAGCAGAGTCCTTCCTCTCTCAGACCAGGAGCCCCTCAAGGCAGGAGCCGTGTCTCCCCCATCAGACTGGGGAATTCCCAAGGGCAGGTATCCTAAGGGACCTCTACATAGGTGTCCCCTTTGTATCCCTGCCCACTCCCCCTACCGGCGTAGCCTGCCATAGCAAGCATCAGATTGCTCGCTGTCGTTCCCGTTCACGCCACAGAAGGTTCCTCTTGCCCTAAGTTGTCCTGAGTTGTTTTCTAAGAGTTGTTTCCAAGGACCTCAGCCTAGGGGGTCTGCGAATCCTAGTTCCCGATGTCTTACGGGCAGTACACTGAGCCTTGAACAACACGGGCTTGAACTGCGTGGGGGCACTGAATACGCTCTGCCCTGGACCCCAGCTCTCACATACGGGAGAGTTTTGGGGTGCCAACTCTGTGGCAGGTGCTGTCCTAGGTGCTGTATTTCAATAAATACAGCACAGCACTGCAAATGTATTTTCTCTTCCTTATGCCTTTCTTAGTAACATCTCTAGCTTTCTTGTAAGAACACAGTATAAAAGGAATAGAACCTACAAAATAGGTATTGATGCACTTTACATTCTCAGTAAGGCTTCAGGGCAAGAGCAGGTTATTAGTAAAGTTTTGGGGGAGTCAAAACTTATATGTGGATTTTCAACGGTGTGGGGGGTGGGCATCCCTAATCCCCATGTTGTTCAAGGGTCAGCTGTGTTGGTTTTCCTTGTGCCTCTTCAGAAGGACCCCAGGCACAAAGCTGGGGACGTCCGTGTGCTGAGCGCTGAGTCCCTGATCTTGTAAAGCTGGGCTTGGCAGGTGGTTGAGGGGCGGGGCTACGAGGGAACCAAGCCTCATTGGTGTCTGAACCTCTCAGAAGGCTTTTCTGCCCATGTGACTCAACTCTGCCCAGTGGCCCCTGACCTGAGGCCCTGGCCTCAGTCTCCTCATCCAAGACATGGGTTGAATGAGCTTTCCCCTCCACCGAGCTGAAGGGGGAGAGGATTTCTTCTTGCTGCCAATCTCCAAAAAAGAGGGTAAGCGTGCACATTTCTGAGGCAGGAGGGCAGTTACCATTCTAGGCTCCAGAGAGGAGGGCTGAATCCTGGCTTTGCCACCCAAGTAGTGAGGGTATAGGAAACACTCAGAACAGGGTCCGAGTCACAGGGGCTTGAAAGTTTAGCTGTCCTTGTCAAAGCGGTATCAGACACATAGCGTGAACTTGCTGTTAATTATTATGTACTGTCTGTCTGTCCTGTTAGACCGCTGGCTCCCTTAGGGCAGGGGTCTCCATCCCTTACGTTAACTGATTTATCCCCAGGGCCTATAGAACAGTGCCTGGACATAGCAGGCCCTCCGTAACTATTTGTTCTGTGAGAGCTAGGGTCCAGGGCAGAGCTGAATAAATGGCTTTTCCATGGGATTCTGCTGGGCAGTCTCTCCGTGGAATCTCTGAGGCTTGACAGCCCCCACTTCCCAGGCTGGGTCTGAGACAAGGACCCGGGTCTGGCCCCGGGAGGGGGCAGCACTGCAGGTGGCACCAAACCGGCCAGTGTGATGAGCAGGTGCTCAGCAGAGTCCCGATGTCATCCCCAAACAGAATCGCCTTGGGCTTTTGTAAGAACAAGGGCCAAGGCTATCTGGGTGGCAGTGGTGGGGACCTGCAGTCCGGGGGGAGGGGAAGCCCCATCCCAGGCGGAGCCCACCCCATCCCTCTTGCCCATGCGAGCTCCAGACAACCTCCCTGCTGTTGGGGGGACAGGACCCAGGGAAGGGGATCCGTCCTGGTGGAGAACGCCACCCCCCACCCCTCCTGAGACCGCGGAGATGTGCCCAAGACGGGCAGTTGGCCTGCTCAGAGGGAGGAGGGGGCGTCCCAGGACTCACAAATACCAGAAACTTTTGTACAGAAACTTTTGTACAGACCCAGAAACACCCGCTCGCTGCCCCCTTCCTCCGAAAGTGATCCAAGCTGAAGCCCGGGAGTTCAAACGGACAGAAGCGCACACAGCTTGCCCTCCTGCCCTCCCTGCGCGCAGCCCCCTCTCCCTGCCGGCAGCTGTTCACCTCCTGGTCCTCTCTGCCCCTGTCAGACCCTCCATCTGTCTTCACACCTTCGGGGGGAACCTCTGGGCAAGTCTCCGGAGTTGGCCCAATCCATCATGTCCTCATAGCCTCTCCGCCTGAAGTGCGGGGAGGAAGCCTCCCAAGCAAGGGTCTCTGGGAGGAGAGGTGAGGATCCAGCTCAGGCGGGGAGAAGTTTGGGCTACTGGCTGCTTACAGTAATGGCTGTTTTGTTTTGTTTTGTATTTTCTCTCTCCTCCTTCCCCGAGGCTTGTTTCTGGACCCACACAGTGCATGGGACATCCTCACCCTTTATCCCATTGCCGAGCCACGCTCCAGACGCCAGGGTCCCCTTACTGGCTTGTCTCTCCTCTGCCCTGTGACAAAACTGTCGTGTTGGGGAGAAACCTCAGCCCATGCTGAGACAGTGGGCTACGAGGAACAGTAGTCAGCGAGCCAGGTGCCCTAGACTCCTGGCTCTGGCCCGGCCGATGTGTCCCCAGCCCCCATCCGTAAAGTGAGAAGGCTGGCCCATATAATCTTAACGTCTCTCTTCAGATTTCCAAGTGATGCTCCTCTAACCTGTTTCGTACTGTGAGGCCAGGCCTGGACCACATCCTCAGGTGTAGAGACCTCGGGTCTCTGCTGCCACGGTCACCCAGCCAGCTCTGGGATCCTGTCCTGTCTGTCTCTTGACTCTCTGGAAGGTTAGCTCAGCCAGTTTGTCCTCAGTACCAAAGCCAAGGCCTTGAACCCCAAAGAGGCCAACTAGGTTCCAGTGGGTAAGCATTCTGGGTCTGCAGGCTACATCACCCCCGCCCCATAACGTGGGCCCCAACAGGACTTGGTGCATCACCATTAAGAGCTCTGCATGGAGCTGCTCAAGTTCCCCAGAGCTCAGCTCTGCCCTGGACCTGGGCTAAGTGCTTTATGCGCGTCAGCTCATACCTTCCTCAACAACCCTATGAGATAGATGCTAGTGTCATCCCCATTTCATGGGTGGGAAAAATCAAGGCAGAGAGAGGGGAAGGCATCTTACCCATAAATAGACGATGACACAAAAATGTACTCAGCTGTCAACCACACTCACTAACAGGCAAACAGGGATGAACCCAAACCACATAGAAAATGAACATTCTTGCGAAGGTCTTAGACCAGGGGTTAGCAATTGTTTTTCTGTAAGGGCCAGATGGCAAATATTATTTGCCTTGTGGGCCATGTGGTCTGTTTTGAAATTTCTCAGCTCTGGTGTTGTAGCCCTGAAGCATCCATAAATACGTAAATAAATGGGCATGGCTATGTGCCAATAAAGCTTTATTGACAAAAACAGGAAGCGAGATGGATATGGCTGACCTCCCCTTTGGCCCCCTTTTTTCTTCAAGTAACAGGTTTCTCATACTAATTGTATCATCCTGGTGATGGTGGGGGCGGGGGAGGGCGGTTGGCAGGAGGACTAATGTATTTTGGCCTCTATTTTGTGCCATGCTCAGTGCTAAGGCTTTGGCCAGTTAGAACACCCTTCTTAGGAGATCAGCAACACCTGGTTTCATCACTTTTTAGTCAATGGGGGATAAACTGAGGCTCAGAGATGCTAACTTCCCAAATCCCCTGAGCACTGGAGCTGGGATTCAACCCCCTGCAAGCCTCCACCTTTCCTCCCGAACCACAGCTGTTCAGAAAAGCTTGCGCCATGTGTGTTCCCACAGACATGAGAGAGGCCGCTCAGAAGGTGGGAGGTAGGGTGAAGCCAGCCTTGGATTTAATTCTTTCCTCCATGGATATTTGAGAGCCTGCTGTAGCCACAGAAAGGAACCCTCAAGGTGACCAGTATCACCACGTCCTGCTCCCCAGACCCACCAGTCACCGCCATCAGCCTCAGCACTGTCTTTCTGACTTGATCTAGGGTGGCCCCACACCTTCTAACAGCAGGGACAGGGAACGAGGGACTTTGCCAGCAACCAATCGCGCATGAGTGAATGAGCTCCAAGACCCAGTGGGAGCAGAGTTCCCAGTCTAGAACCTCAGCCGTGTTTCTCGCTACAAATCGGATGTGGTCCTGCCTCTCACTCATAGGTCTCTCCTAGGGAAAGGCAAGAGATGGAGCACAGGATGGAATCCAGGAAGGACTCCTGGTTCTAGAACAAAGCCCGAACCATAGTCAGCACCTCACAGGAAATGGTACAAGGCTTCCCCCCACACGCTGTCTGAAGATGCCCGACTTTTATGGGCCGAACAGCCATGAGGTGGGTGGGGGCATTTCATAAGCTCTGGGGGGGCTTTTGGGCCCGGAGCACATCTATAATGCGGTCTCTGTGTGCTTCTGGTGGACAGAACCCTTTCTCCATATCTGCCTGCTGGGTCACCGAGACCTGCAGCTTGAAGAGCATAAACCCAGGGCGGAGGATCCCAGAATACCGACCGGTGAAAGTGGAAGGAGCATCCCCACTGGCCACTGTAACTCTCTCAAGATACCCAAGAGCCTGTGGTTTCCTGGACACTGGTCCAGTGAGGCCACCTACCTGGGGAGACAGGCCGTTGCTGACGGGGTTCATGTGGTTGGAGGACGCCGCCGGGTTCATGAAGCTGTCCGAGTAGCTGGAGAAGCTGTGGCGGGCTCCGTAAGCAGAGCTGGTGTCGGCGGCTGCGGCGGCCGCGGCCAGCCCCCCCTGGTGCATGGTGGACGGTGGGAGAGGCTGGGGCCGGTGCACGGTGCTGCCCCCATCTGTGGAGAGACCCACGAGAGGGCCTGAGCAAGTGGTCCCAGCCCAGATGGTGGACGTCCCAGAGCAGGGAAAGAAGCATCTGCTTGGAAAACAAGCCAGGACCCTCCTCCTCCCAGTCTCCATCCAGCGGAAGGAGGGACGGACCACTTACTCTCACTACTCAGGATGGGACAAGCTGGCTTCTGGGCAGGGCACTAGGGACTAGCCAAGTCTTGACTGACAGCTAAACAACGTTCCACATAACCTCAAAGGAATTGTGAACCAGCCATGTGGCTTAGTGTTTGGCACACAGTAGGTGCTTGATAAATGTCATCTGGACTCAAAGTCAGACCTTGCTGGGGACTCTGTTAATCTACCCAGGCCTGTCCCAATGACATTTTGTGGGCACCAACCACTTGCCAGGTGCCTTTACAAGTACTGGCTAAGGGGATGAGGCAAGAATACGATTCCCACGTTATAGATGAAGAAACCGAGCCTTGGAAGGGTCGGGGCACTCGTGCAAGGTGACAAGGCTAGTGAGTGGTGGGGCCAGGGTTTGAGCTGCCATTTATGCTCCTGGCTGCAGGGTTGTTGTTCTGTTTGCCAGGGCTCCTCCATGCAGCCTTGCAGAGAATGGGATGGTCCTCAATTTTTCATCAAGAATCATAGGGAGGGTCTCCTGCCTCTCTCCTCGCCTTCCAGAACTCCAGCCTGCCAGCCCTTGAAGAGGGAGCCATGGGGACTTCATGAGTCAGATGTCAAGTAGTGGGATTGCTAATGTGTGCTGGGTGGGGGAGAGTGTGGGAGGAGGGCAGAATGGAGGGAAGGTCCAGGGAGGGAGGCTTGCCTTGAATGTCACTTCGGCATTTTAATAATACTGCGGGAGATGCACATGACTTTACAGTTTGAGAAGCTCTGTTCTAAAGGTGTGTGGGGAGGCTACGTTGTGCATCCTCACCTGGATGCTCTGTGGTCTGTTGGCAGAACCAAGAAGTTCAATGGCAAAACCTTTTTTTTGTCTTAATCATCTATCCATATGCAAATAGACAAATGGTCACTTAAAAAAATAGCTCTGGGGCACCTGGGTGGCTCAGTTGGCTGAGAGTCTGACTTGGGCTCAGGTCATGATTTCAGGGTCCTGGGATCGAGCCCTGCATCGAGCCCTGCTTTGAGCCCCGCATAGGGCTCTGCGTTCATCGGGGAGTCTGCTTCCTCCCCTGACCCTCCCCTTGCTCTTGCTCTTTCTCTCTCTCACATAAATAAATAAAATCTTTAAAAAATAGCCCTTATGATTCCTTCTTGGTTAAGGAAGGGAGGAATGTGGGGGGGGGTGAAAGGGTGTGGTTGAGGTACCCGGATAAGCTTGCGCACTCACCTTGGGAGATGGTGGTGGTGGGGTAGGTGGAGTCCGGCAGCTGGTAGGGGGGCAGTGTGGGCATGCCGGTGGGCGGGAAGCCCCCTGGCAGAAGGTGGTTGAACGCTGCAAGCTGGTTGGCTCCTGCCTGCTTACGCCAACGGGCGCGGCGGTTACTGAACCAGACCTGGGGGTGGAGAGTGGAGAGTGGAGAGCCCTCAGCCCGGCTCCAGGTGGAGAGCGGTGACACAGCTAGAACCGGTCCCCGAGCCATCACCCTCTGTCCAGCCAGGATCCTCCTCCGTGGGAAGAGATCTGCACCTTCCTGCAGCACGGGGCAGCGAGCAGAGCACTTCTGTGGGCGTGATCCCATCCTGCCCTCACCACCACCCAGTGAGGGGATTATCACTGTTATCCCCATTTTACAGATGAGCAAACGGAGATGCAGAGACAGTGGGTGACTTGCTCACGTGACAGGGTGAGCTGGAGGCACAGACAGGTCTGGGTGACTCTGGGTGCAGTGTTCTTTCCATTACAGCTGCTCCCGCCCCGATGGATGGACATGTGGGTGACCATCCTTGTTCTAACACACGGTCCCCCCCAGGAAGCCCCATGTCGGGAACCTGCCTGAATGAGACCCACCTGCCAGAGGCAGATGTGAGAACCAGTCCTTTGTTCGGAGCCAGAGGCTTGGCTTTGCTAAACTTTGCTTACCCAGCATGGGCCCCCTTGATCAGGAGAACCCATCTCACACACACATGCGTGTTTATTAAGCATCCATGGAAAAATAACAACGCATTTGAGTCTTCCTCTGATGCAAGCCCTGTGCTAGTGCTTCACGTCTGTCCATATGGAGACCCATGAGACATGTCCTCCTGTTCTCATTTCACAGAAGGGGAAACTGAGGCTCACACAGGTCAAACAATTTGCCCAAGGCCACCCAGCTAGCTGTAACGAAGCTGAGGTTCAAACTTAAATCAGTCTGACTTTCTAGAACTCACCTGTCTGGATTTGCAATGAGTTCTGGGCCCGAAAAGGAGAATGAGTGTGGGACACAGGGGCTACTTCAGGGGGGCTCCTTTTCCAGCTCCGGGCTTTGCACATGCAGTTCCCCCTAACCCAGACCCTCTTCCCGCAGCCGACTCCTCGACCAGCAGGCTCAGCTGCAATGCCTCCTCCTCTCTGATTCCCTCATCACTGGATCTAAGGCAAGTTCAGGCAGGTCCTGCCTCCTCACCAGAGGCCTCCAGCTTCCTCGTGAGCTCCCCCGCCCCCTGCCCATGCGGTGGGATGGGTGACCGCTCCTGGCACAGGATCACTTAAGACCCCCCCAACCTGTAGACCAAGTCTGCAGACATGGGGGAGGGCAGTCTCAGCTGGATGGAGGGAAGGGGGGGTGTTTATGTGTCCCTGGTGTCTTCTTTTGTTTTCTGGATCCTTCTGGAGGAGAGAAGCTATGTTTAGCTTTCCGAGCCAGATGAACAGAATAGCTGCCCCTGACGTGTTTAGGACGTACGGAGAAAGGGGATGAGGCAGTCAGATCAGGAGTGAAAATGGGCTCTGAATCAAAATTAAGGTCCCAGCTTCTCTCCACTCCCCAGGGCACTGAGGGTCTCCCCAAGGGCGTCCTGGTGGGATGGATGCCACCCGTCGGACCGAGGGGCTTCTGAACTGGCGAGGAGCGGGCAGTGTCTCCTCTATCCCTGCCTCTGGGAGAGGGTGGGGGGCTCATGTTTGTTTCCATTCCGTGTTTCCCGAAGGGTGGGCCTCCTAGCACCCCACGCTGGAGGGACATCCCAGTGGGCAGCGACACAGACCTTAAAGAGCCCGGAACCGCTTTACTTGTCCTCCAGGCCTTCTGGGCGTGTGGAAGACAAGGTCTGGGCTTGGTGCTGATGAGGCCTTAGTCCCTTTTTAACACACAGAGGGGAGCCCCTGCATGTGCTGTTCTCCTGCTGGACCTCCATCATGTTGTTTGGTCTTCCCTGGTGTGTGTTTTCAAAGCCCTTCCTTACGTGACAGTGATGGACGCTTTCATTTTAAAATATATTGATTTTATTTTAGAAGTGAATAACAATATGGATAATCTGCATACGTGGCAGCAATCTCGAAGCTGGTTAGAGAATGACTTAGGTGTGGGACCCGCTGCTCCCGTGTGGCACGCTGTCGCTGTCCCTTAGCTGGGAGTCACCCTTTCCTCGAATAAAGAACACTAAAGAAAGTTGGAAACGTTCTTCCCCATCCATCCTTCTCCGTCTTTTCCTTCTCGGACTTCCCTCCTTCTCATCTCAAACCTTTGCTGGGACTCTGCTCCGTGCCAAGCAAGATGCTAAGGATAAAGAGCTGAACGGGACAGTCCTAGCCTTCCTTCAAGCTGCCCTCCACCTGGGCACATGACAGACAAGGCAAAGAATGCCTGTTTCCCAGGGCGGTAAGCTCAGGGGACATACACGTGCTGGGAGGAGGTCTGAGGACAGGCTTCCACCTTTACCTCTCAGAATCTGGGAGGACTTCCCAGAGGAGATGACATGCCCTTTGCTATCAATTCTCTCACCTCTTCTTCCTCTATTGTTCTGTTTTCCCAGGGATGTCTCCATCCTAACAGGTACCTCCCTCCTCACAAAGTGTAATGGGATGATTAAGAGCAGGGACTCTGGAGCCCGACAGCCTGGGCTTGGAATCCTGCCTCTAACTCCTACTAAGATGGGCAAATTCCCTTATCCCTCTGTGTCTTTGTTTCTTTGTGCCTAATATTGGCACCCCCCTCCGGTGGTTCTGAACCTTGAATGAGTTCGCACGGGAAAAGTGCTTAGAACAACATCTGCAACTATCATCCTGCTGGAAAGCCTCTGATGGCTCAGCTGAAAGAGCAAGCTGCCCATTCACAGGTGGGGAATGGAGGCTCCAGCAGGGACAGGGGTACCCCGAGCACCCACCCAGAAGCCCTGATCGAGGCTACATTCTTCGAGAGCAGAGGCTGAGTTTTAGTATCCATTTTTGATCCTTCCCTCAACACCTTGCACTGGGGGCAGGACGCTGCAGGAAGCAGCTGTTTACTGAGCTGAATAGTCCATCTGGCCCCTCTCTCAATGGAGCACAGAAGAAAAGAACGGGACAGGCAGACTTGGGTTCAAGTCCCAGCACTGCTGCTTAGTAACTGTGTCTTCAGGAAATTTGTGCCCTTAGCTAAAGCTCAGGTTTCTCACCTGGAAAGGGAGAGACTAACCATACCTACCTCCTAGGATTACGGGGAGGGTGATAAAGATAATGTACGTAGAACACAGCACATCATGCCTGGCACATGAGAAGTGCACCATAAACATCATCTACCGTTACGGGAAGATTCAGATCCGCTTACCTCCAAGGAAGATGCACAGTTGGTCCCTAGCTATTTAAAAATGAAGATTCTTCCAGAGGAAGTTATTGGTCCCCAGGCATGTGTCCTCCTGCCTGACCCCCTTTCCCACACTTCCTGGTGGCTTGCTGCCAGCTGAGACGGGGGTGTCTCCCCCAGACATCAGGGATGCCAGGTAACACCTGGAGGCTTCAAAAGCCGGGCTGGAGCAGAGCCCGAGGGAGGGAACGCACTTGAGTTACTAGAACCCCGCCTGACACGTGTTCCTGTTTCCTCGTTTCCTGGGATATCAGCTCCATGACAGCAGAGATTTCTGTCTGCTGAGTCCCCAGGGCCCAGAACAGCGTCCCGCACAGAGTAGGTGCTCAATAAGTGAGTGCCGGATGAATGCACCAGGAGGTTCCAGGGTGGCCAGAATTGGAACCACCAAGAACAGGTGCAGTTTAATAAGAATGTACCCCCCTTATGGCGCTACCTAACCTTGAGTGTGTGTTTTTTTTTCACATGTAAGCATGGAACCCTTAGAACAAGGAGGGGGTTGCTGTTACTGCCATCTCTGCTTTGCAAATGTGGAAACTAAGGCCGGAGGTGTACGTGCTGGAGCTGGACCTCACACCTCGGCATTTGGCTCTGAGCCCGCTCCCATCATCTCCCTGGGGCCACTGAGATGACATGTCTCAGGACTGCAAAATCCCAGAACCACAGACTCTTAGAAACAGAGACCCGAGACCCCAGCACCATAGAATTGGAGCAGTGCTCAGGAGGCTTTGAGCTCCCTACTCTACTATCCACAGCAGGAGTGCTTTCACCAGGGCTTCTGATCGACTGGACTTTGTAGTTTGGCTTGAATGCTTCCAGTAATGGGGATCTCATCACCTCACAATGCAGCTCTGATTGTCAATAAGTAAGGATCCTAGAACTTTAAGAGGCTTAGTGATCACTTAGTTCCTTTCCTTTATATATAGATGGGAGACTAAGTCTCAGGAAGGGAAACTGATCTGTTGAAGGTGATCCAGCTGATCAGAGCCAGAGACCAATGGAAACCCAGGCCTGTGGCTCCCAGTCCCCACCCTCTGGGGCCTCTTAGCTCTATCTTCCAAATCTCTTCTCCAGGTCAAATGTTCTATCATTCTTGTCTTGATTTTTGGGGGGTCAGCTTTTGTTCATTCTTTTCGAACTCAACATATACGGACCCCTCCCCTGCTAAGTTCTCAGGCTAGAGTTGGGGAGACTCACTGCCCTGGGGGAGCCCAAAGGATGACAGAGGAGTCAGCATGTGCAAGAGGTCTGCCTGGGCCCCCTCACTACGGGTTTGCCTAGGCTCTGGCTGCTCCCCCTGTTCCCAGCCCCCCTCCCTCCTTGGACCTTGAGTGACACCTGTTTCTGGGTCCCCTGGGCCAATAAAAGCATTGCCCTGACAGCCAGGAAATTTTACAAGGAGCGGTCAGGCTTCAAGGTGGTGGGAAGCAGCCGTGGCCGCCAGACGTGGGAATGAGAAAGCACCCAGGAATGTGCCCAGGAGAACAGCTGCAGGAGGATCAGAGCAGGGGGAGGGAGGCCTGGAGGCGAGGGCAGGCTCGGGTATCAGCCTGGAGAGGAGGGGAGGGGATGAGATGAGCTGCTTGCTGCCGCCTGCCCCTTCCCCTGGGGGTCTCCCTCCAAGGCAGCCATGGACCCCCTACTCCAGGAGTGGGGGTGGGGAGGGTGGAGGGAGGTACGCTGGCTCCTGGAGCGCTTACATGCCAGCTTGCTTCTAGAACTTTCCCTATTGCTGTCACATCCCAGGCTCTGAGTCAACTTATTCCTGAGTTCCGGGCCCAGCTCAGCCCCAGCTGAGCTCTGTGCCCCTGGGCATGTCGCTTCTCTGAGCCTGTTTCTGCCCCTGCGGCCTGCCCGGAGGTGACCTGCCTGACAAGGGGTCTGAGGTTCCACCAGGTCATGTGTGAGAAGGCCCGAGCGTTCCGGCGGGAACAAAGTGGGTGTCCAGCAAAGGCTGGTTCCCCTCAGCTGGGAGTTCCCAGTGAGCAGTTTGGGGGGGAGGCCCTCCTACCGACCCACCTCCCTCGCTTGCGGAGAAGACAGGCCTGGAAGGGGTTCCCACAGGAGATGCGCAGCACGACCCTCTGCCTTCCTTCTCCACCTGGGGAGAGAGGGCTGTTCCCTCCACCGCTGCTGGCCAGGGGGGCAGGTGAGGGGCCGGCCAAGCCCAGGCTCTGCTCCTTCTCCACACTCCCTGCCCCCAGCCCCCCACTGATGAAGAACCGCACACTCGAGGGCGTGGAGGGAGTGTTCGAGGTCTGCCCACCCTCCCTCTGATGCTTCTAACCCACCAGGAACACGCCTGCACCCTGTGCTTGCATGCTGCCTGTAACGGGAAACTCTTTACCTGTCTTAAGAAGCTAGGCCTTTCAGGAATTTTCCTCCTCATCACTTCCTCCCCTCATCAGAGATTTGGAGCCGTTTTATGCATCCCGAGCCCTCTCTCCTGGCTCATCCCTGGAGGGATGAGCACAATCCAGGAGGCCTCACTGCACATCCTGGCTGCCCCGGGGCTGTCCACCCCTTGCTCAGTCAGTCAAGCACCACTTGCTGCCCACTTACTCTGCATCAAGTGCCAGTGGCATTCCTGGTCTACACAGTCCCTGGACCACCCGCTGCAGACCCCTCTGGGGGCCCACTAAACCCTGGGACGCTGGCCACCTCCATCTTCTCCATTCCTGCCTCTTCAATATGCCCGCAGGGCAAACACCCAAGGCGCCGCCTCACCTGGACCCGCGCCTCAGTCAGCTTGGTCCTCTGCGCCAGCTCCTCGCGGGTGTAGATGTCCGGGTAGTGAGTCCTCTCAAAGGCCTTCTCCAACTCCTCTAGTTGCTCAGCCGTGAATGTGGTCCGACTACGGCGCTGCTTGCGCTTCAGAGGGAGGTCGGGTTCTGACTCCACGTCCGAGCCCTCGTCCAGCCGGTTCCCTACAGCCGGGCGAGAGGGAAGGAGAGGGTGGGGGCCCAGGGAGACGGTGGGCTGCTTTGGGCCCACCTTCCCACCCACTGCTGCATTGACATACAGACCCCTCCTGAGCACAAGGAGCATGTTTCCCACAGCACTGCTCACCAGAGCGGAGGGTGTGAGGCGACCTCCATGCCCAGCCTTAGGGGGTTGGTTCAATACTTTAGGGCATGACTGGTTTTGTTTTTCAATCCCTTATTTTTGGGCATTTAGGTTAGGTCCACTGACACGGAATGATGTCCCTGACATAGGACTCAGAGTAGTTTCATGATGAAATACATTTGCTAAAATTTTCTAGAACTCTATTCTCCAAAATGAGAGAGTTTTGCCATGCAGGAACTGTATCTCCATACACCTAACTGTAAGAAAAAGGCGAGGTATAAACCAGTGTGCAAAGATCGATCCCACTTTTGGAAAAAGCATGCATGACACATTATGGAACACTATACTCAAAAGATTAACAACCATTAGCCTTCAGGGTGACAGAGCTATTGTTTTTTTTTTCTTTACACTTGTTTATAGTTAGTATTTTTTAAATGACCATTTAAACAGCAATGCTATTGAATTTGGGGAAAATATTGCAAAAACTAAAGAAAGGAGGAAGGCCAGAAGAAAGGGAGGGAGGGAGACAGAGAGCACACGTGTGTGCTTAGGGCTGGCAGCCAGGAAGCTGAGACTCCAGACTTTGCTCCACCCCTAAATGCCCAGAACTGTGACCCTAGGAAGGCTACCTTCCTTCCTTGAGCCTCAGTTTCCCTGCTTGTAACATGAAGGGTTTGGACTTGTGACTTCTGCACACAGGCCCTTCCTAGGATGTTTCAGGATCTCTGAGTAACCTTTGAGGCTGGAAGAGGAGACCTTACCTGATGACCTTGGCTGTGGCCATGGCCCCTACCTGATAGTCCCCACTAATCCCCACCCTGGAGTCTAGGAGTGGATGAAGGCCATTGCTTCCTGTGCAAAGAGAGCCCAGGAGTCTGGAGCCAGCTTACTTCTCAGCCCTGGATGGAGTTATCAGGCTAAGTCCAGGCCAGGGAGGTTGCAGGAAGGGCTTGATCAAGCTCCTTGGCATCAGAACTGAAGACGCCCTGGGGACTGAACTGGCTTCTCAACCCCACTGATCCTGTGCCTCTTTCCCATCTTGGTCCAGCAGAGGGAACGCTAGCAAGGAATGGCCAAGTCAGGGCTCTGGAGCTGCACCCTCTGCGGCCCCTGGGGGGCTGTGGGGAGCACGGAGGAGAGCCAGGAGAAGAGGAGACCAAGGAAGGGAGAAGGAAAGATGAAGCAGGCTGTCAGAGATTATCTTCCTCCCATTCTTGCCTCCTCTCTCTTTCCTCTTTGCCTTCAATTTCTCTCCCCTTCCCCTCCCATCTCCATCTTCGGAATTCCTGGGAGCACTTCTGTGTTCTGTCATTCATTTGTTCACCAGAGCATCAGTAGAGCACCTCCTAGGTGCTGCCCCTCCCCCCCCCTCCTTGGGCTGGGTACACTGTGCTCACAGCGTTCAGTCTGAGTCAAGGTGGAAGAGCCTCAGTGATCATGTGATCACACTACAGATGGGAGAAACTGAGTCACAAAGTCTCTCAGGAAGTGTCCACACCGGCACCCCATCCCCACCCCGTTCTTGTTCAACTGTTTTAAATGTCTGCTATACAAATAAGTCTAGGCCTCTTCCACAAGGGACAACCTCCTCCTGCCTCCCCCAAACACCTAATACAGCCTTTTAGATGTTAGGTGATGGGACAGGCATTCCAGGTCATGGGAAGAGCATGTGCCAAGGCCTGGCATGGCAAAGGGCACGATGTGCAACATTGTCATGGGGCTGGATCCACAGCTCGGACGTCATGCCGTCTTGAGTAATGCCCCTCTGTCCCAGGTCCCCTTCCCTCCACCCTGCTATCTTGGCCACTGGGCGGTCATCCCTGCTTTGTCTTGGCCACTGCCAGGCTGTTCCTGATTATGACGCCACATGACAAGGGAGCCCTCCCTTCATCACTGCCTACACCATCCCTAAAGGCAGAGACCTGGGGTCCCATCCAACCCCTCATCTCCCCTTTCCCGGCTGCCTGGCTTCCCATCATTGAGAGGAGACCACGCTGACACAGCTGGCCTCCTGGGGCACCTTCCCCAACACATCTGGGGCTCAGAGCCAAAGACAACTAGTCCCAAGGATTCGATCCTGAAACTCACTGCATAACCCAGAGGGGCACAGGGAGGGGGTCACGTGGGCAGACTGGACATGGAGCACGTTCACTGAACAGAGGATTTGGGGTGGGCCATGAGGGAGCAGCCTCCTGGCCAGCAGCAGCTCCTGGCCCCTGCCCCCACACAGCCGTGAGATGGAAAGCTCCCAAAGAGGGGAGGGACAGGGCTGGTGCAGGTGTGGGGAGAGCCCCCAAGACAGAGGGATATGGGGAGTCCAATACGGAGCAAGGATACAACAGCCCCACCTCCCAACCTTATGGGGGAGAAACAGCCTCCGTCTTAGGAAGCTCCCAATCCGATGGAGGAGGTATCACCCCTACTCTGGGCATTTCCCAGTGCGATGGAGGAAACACGGCTTCCATATGAACTGGGGCCAGGACAGGCATAGAACACAAGACAGCTGCAGGACTTCAGAGAGCCTCAGAGTGCCCTGAGAATAGAATGGGTGAGGGACGGGAAGGTGACGGGAGCTGTATGGTTTGTCGAAGCTTAAGAGTGGACAGGAATGAGGTCTGCTCAGGGCCAAGTCCAGCCCAGGTTAGGCTGATGGAAGTGGATAGAAAATCCCCGGGGTGCATCCTTTCCAGCTTCTACCTCAGCCTCTGCCCCTCCTTCCAAGCCTGTCGGTGCTCACAGCCGTTGACTCTGGAAGCTTCAGTGATGCCAGTGAGACCCCACCATGTGTGCGGACGAACCGTCACTCCACCAGCTTCTCTGGCCAGCTCTTGGCATCCTTAAGTGACCGAACCAGACTGTCTCACACCTCCCTGCCTTTAACCGTGAGCTTCCTCTGCTTGGAATGCCTCACCCCCTTCCACTGGGCTCCCTCCTGCTCATCCCAGTTCGTGGGGGGCCTCCCCCAGCAAGGCTTCCTGAGCGCCTCCACGCCGGTCTCTGTGCCCCTTCATGGGCTCTCAAAGCTCATCAGGGGACCCCGAACTACCTGTTTCTGGGTCTCTCGGTCCCATCAGACTGGGAGATCCCCGAATGGAGCAGAGACTGTGCCTGGCACCCAGCAGGCACTCAGTAAAGGCTTCCGAGATGAATAGGGCTTGGCGGAACAATTACAAAGTGCCTTTTGAACTCGGACACACAGCAATAGTCATCACCCAATGCATGTGCACCTCACCCTACAGTTTACAAGCTCTGTCCCTGTTCCACCACAGTCTCTCCCAAAAACCCTGGAGGACAGAGCAGACGTATTAGCCCCATTTTACAGATGATTAGTGGGGTCCTGGGGCAGCGAGGCTGGGAAGAAAACCCAGGACTCAGGACTCACAGCCCAGCGAGAGTCACCTTCCCCACAGAGTTTTGCCAGGTGATGGAGAATTCCGTTTCTGGGGGGGGGGGGGGGGCCGGGGGGGGGGGGCGGGGGGGGGGGGGGGGCCCAGGTGGCTTGTTCTCCATCCCCGCCCCCAAACTTTCCCTGCTCTCCCTCTGGCCAGAGGAAGACTCTTGAAATGAAGTGTCTCAAAAGGCAGGATCCCTGGCCTCCTAGATCTGAGGAAGCCAGCCGTGGCCTTGAGGTTTGGGGTCCTTCTCTCAGTGCACCCCTGCACCCCCACCCAGCGACGCCCTCCCCGCCCCCTGCCGCTCCTGCGCTCCCCCTCCCTGCTGCCTCCTAACCAGGTCTTTATTACAGTTTAACATAGGCCCGGCTCGAGCTGCGGCAGAGAAACGAATCACATAATAGTTGATATGCGTTTTAATCAAGTAATTCGGGCAGAGCCGAGAGCTGGCGAGTGTGGGCCTGGCGTCCCTGAATACCAAACAGGCCTGGGCGCAGGTCTCGGAAAATGGAAAAGTCATTTACAGCTCAGCTGGGGGCCCGGCGAGCTGGGGCCAGGGCGGGAGCCCCTCCTGGCCCCTCCGCAGAATTGCTCAGCTGTAACCCTGCGGGAGCCCGGCCCCATACAAGCGCTGGGACCCGGGATCCTGGGCTCGGGCGGACAGAGAGGCAGGGCTCGGACCCCACGTGAAAGCTCCCTGGAAGCCAGCCCCTTCTGTCCACCACCTCTGCCCACACTTCTCTTGGGTGCCCATCTCAGCACTGCCACCCCAGTGTCCAGATCGAAGGCCTGGCGCTCAGCCCTAATACCCTCTTCCTCTCTCTTCGTGCCTCCCATGCAGCCAGCCCAGCACCAAAGCCGGGGGACTCCGAATCCCCGTCGGCTCTGAACACCCCCACCCACAGCTGCTGCACCCCCGGCCCTGCCTCAGTATGCCCTCTCCTTTCTCCCTGGACTCCAGCAACCCTCTCCTGCTCCGGCAACCACAGGCCTTTGCATAGGCTGTGCCCTCTGCCTGGAGCACGCTCCTGGTGCCCTCCTCGGGCTGCAGTTAGCCGCTGTCCAGGCCAAAGTAGAGCGGGCATCCGGGAGCACAGGCTCCAGAGGCAGCCTGCCTGGATGTAAAACATGGATGATATTAGGGAGCCCCCTCTGCCCACCTTCCTTGCTTTGCCTTTTTCCACACATATCACAATCAGATGGGCTAACTCTTTTATTTTATTGCCCACCCCCACCATCGTCCTGGCCATCACTAGAGCTCCATGAAGGTGGGTGGTTTCGTCTTTTTTGTTCACTGGTATATCTCCAGTGTTCGGCAGAGAGTGGATGACCAAGTATCTGTTGAATGAATAAGTAAATAAAAGTGCCCGGGACAACGTGAGCTTCCTTTGATCCTCGATCTTTTTGATCAGCTTGGGATCACTCCTTCAGGAAGCCTTCCGAGGTTGCCACACCCCCCAATCTGGCTCAGAGGCGCCCACCTCTGTGCTCTCATTGTTGGGGCTCAGCAAAACTGTCCACACTTGGTTCACTTCAGTCCTGCTTTCTAGGAGGCCTCCTGGGGGTCGAGAGGCCGCGGCGAGGTGGGGGTTTCTGTCAGACTCTACGCCAGCACCTGAGTCAATGGGCCCAACTCCCAACTCTCCCAACAAAACTTTTCTTTCTCCAGAAAGTCCCTATCCATCCCCACCAGGCTGCCTTTTTTAAACTTGAAACTGCAGGTATATAATTTGCATGACAAAATGTGGAGCCCCTGTGGGGTGTTCTCAGATCCTGACTTCTCAGCTAAGAGCCTAGTACTGTTCTCAGGCACTAGAGGGCATTCTTTATACATTCCTGCCAGGAAGGGGGGGGGGGGCCTCTCTAGGAAGAAGGAAGTAGTACTGTTTGAAATGGTACTGTGTGGTTGCACAGCCAGAATTCAGAGCCACACTGTCTCACGATGGAACCAGAGCTGTCTCTGCACGGAATTGTGAACCAAGCACAAGTCACATGAGGGAGAGAAGAGAGGGTTTGTAGAGGACTGGAATTGTTTGGGTGCAGATATTCAAAACTAAGGTTTCCCTGCTAAAGCAAGAGGTTGAAACTAAAGAGGTCAAGAGGGTCCTTCCAACTTGGTCTCTTTAACCTGTTGGCATCATTCACAGCAAATGTGGAGTTCTGGAAGGGGGGACAGCAGCTGTGCATTAGGGGAGGGGAGAGGGCAGGACATGTTAAGCAGGGGACTTGGGGGCAGGAGAAGGAGGAGCTATAGGAGCTCACTATCCGCTTTAACACTCTTCCTGTGACCTTAAGACAATCTTGCAAATAATCACCAGTTTTTCTTTACTTCTTCTTTGGGCTATTTCAGCCATTTACTCACCGACCTCATGTGAGGACAGGAAGAGCCATGCTTGGTGTTGGGCGGACAGCAGAACTCGGTATGTCAGCGCCTAAAGGAAGCCTGCCAACGGCTCCCACCTTATGGAATGTGGCTCAGGCAGCCAGGGGCAGATGCTGGTGGGCGGCGGGGAGAGAAGACGTGGGGTCAAGATGGACCCGGGCTTGAATTCTGGATCCGCCCCCGACAAGCTATAGATGTTGGGCAGCGCTGTTTAACATTTGAGCCTCATCTTCTTCATTTTCATTTCTAAAATGGAACAGTGCCGGGATCTAGCCCCGCCCCCGGCCTCCCGAGCAGCTGTGCCTCCAGACCCAGAGTCTCCTCTCATTCAGAGAGCCTGGCTGGGGGAGCTGGTCCTCCAGGCTCATGCCCTGAGCTGCCGTGTGACCCTGAGCATGTCACTTGCCCTCCTGGTTTCCCCGTTTCCCCACCCATCCCTGGGAATAAGAACCTCGTGTGCCCACTCCCCGCGGTGCCATGTGCCTGCTTCTCAAGAAACACCGAGCGGTGCCTCTGACACAGGGATCGCAGGCTGCTCCCCACACTGACTCGGGAGTTACTCCCCGCCTCTGGGTCACAGATTCTTCACCTGTAAAATGAGGAAAGTAATAATAGAGTCGTCATGCACGAAGATTAAATGAATTACTATAAGACCAGGGTTCATAACAGTGCTGGGTATACAGTAAGTGCTCAATATACGCGAGCTATTATTATTATTACTGCTGGGTTTTTTTAAAAGATTTTATTTTTAAGTAGTCCCTGTCCCCGATGTGGGGCTCGAACTCACAACCTCGAGATCAAGAGTCGCATGCTCTACCGACTGAGCCGGCCAGGCGAGAACTTAATCTCCCTCTGCATGCCCCCAGAGGCAAGCACGTTTGCGGGGCACAAAACACAAAGGAATGAGAGCACGTGTGAATGAATGATTGAATGAATGGCGACCCCTTTGTCAGCCCTCCCTTGTTCTCCTATGGCGAGCGCTTGGCACAAACCCCAGCAGGCCCACAGACCGCCCCTGTCCTCTTCCCCCAGGAGAGGCCATCCCAGACGCAGAAGGTGCCCACTGAGGACAGGTGCCCAGGGAAGCCATGCCGCTGGGGCATGAGAGCAGGCACGAAGGGCCCAAGAGGGAGCCTGGCCTTCAGGAAGCGGGGCCTGCGGAGGCCTGGCTCGAGGCCTCAAGGTCAGCGAAGGGGAAACAGCAGCTGGGGCCCCAGAGGCCAGATGAAGCTGCCCCGCATGGCGGTGAGGAAAAGGCAGGCCGGCCACCCGTCGGCGCCCCACAAAGCCACTGTGAAAGGGCCATATGCCTGAGAAGTCAAGCCCGTCCGCCAACCCAGCTCTGCCTGCCACCCCTCGCCCCTGCTCACTGCTGGAACTCCAGGAGGCAGAGGGGGTCAGCCGGTTGCCAAGTCATTGAAGGAGGCAGAGATGGAAAAGGGCTCAGCACCCCTGGCCCCTGCCTCCCTTCGTCCATCGAAGCCACTGCCTCCAGACTTGGCCCTGAGGACGGGCTTCCACCTGGGGCTCGCTGGACCCTCAGACCCTGAAGACGGGGCTCTGAGGTCGCACAAAGCCTCCTACGGCAGGACTGGGCATGAAGGCCTCAGGAGAATAAACCTAGCAGCGGCTGATGTGTTCTGGCCACACCGTGTGCCTTTACTACAGCGCATCACAGCGTCCTGCAGAAGCCCTAAGAGGGACGGATATGATCAGCCCCGTTTTATAGGCTCAAAGGGGTAAATGAACTCCACGGCAGAGTGATGGTTAAAGCCGGGCAGCTGGCCCTGGAGGCCCACTGGAGCCGGGCATTCAAGGGCCTTGCACGGGCCCAGGAGTGCCTTGCCCCGTGGGCTCCTTCCAGGCCTTTGCTGCAGCCTGGGCTGATGCTCTAACCTACCTCCTAGTTCCCCCTCCTGCACAGCCGCACCTGGAGACCAGGAGTCCACCTAACCCATGAAGCTCTCCCTGAATCCCTGAGGCATCGGCCGGCCACCCGTGCCACCCTCCCGGCACTGGGCATCGACTCCGGCTGGAGACTGACGAACGTTTAATTCATCTGTTCTGTTTCCCAAATACACCCGATCATCTGGCTTGGAAGAGCATTAGCTGAACTTCCTGTGCGTGAGGACGGGGTCTCCCCGCCATCGAACTGAGGACACTCAGGCGTAGAGAGAGGTCGTGCTTTCCCAATAAGACTGGGAGTATCTTGAGGGTGGAAACTCTGATTTCTCTATTATAACTGGGTGTTACTCTGCGCTGGGTAACAGCGCTGTGGTTCCTATCATTCTAGAATGTTCTTAATGACAGTCATTGGTAGGAACGGCAGCCATCGGTTTCACAAAGAAATCACGCACCTTGTCATTGCAGACACAGTAAGAAGTGACTCAAGCTTCCCCAGAGCCATAGGTTCTCTCCCAGGACTCTGTGCTGTGTCATTTCTATCCATCAACTTCCGACTACCCCCACCTCCACCTTTCTTTCAATAGGCCTCCCAGAAAACTCCAACACCCAGCCAATGTCACATTGCATGTCAAGGAATACAGAGGAGTATGTGCCTAATAGGTATTTATTAGGCACCTACTGGGTGCCCCATAGCCTCACACTAAGAAAAGCTCCAGCAATGAATGTCCACCACAGTGGAACCCAGCGGGTATCTCAGAATCCTGCCTTTAGAGAGAGAACCATTTCCTTAAAGGTGGGCAGGGGTGCAGGCCGAGCCTAGAACACACGGGTGAAGGTTGAGCGGGATCACTGGAAAAGCAAGCCAGGCCTCCCCCCCACCCCCCACCCCTCCCGCCACAGGGCATTAATGGAGGCCAGCCTCCCTCCTTAGAAACTAAAAGCTTCACCTGGGAAGGCCACCTCATAGAACAGACTTCCTCTCTGTAGATGAACACCAAAGCCATCAACCGGAGTTACTTCCCCACCTATTGCTGCCTCCAGGAATTCCAGAGTAAAATGCAAATATTCACCGCAGAAGCGCCCTCCACCCTGGCTACCGGCACACAGCGCCCCCCAGATCAGGCAATGGTCACCTTGCCCAGAGGCGGGTCCCCAGGGAGTCTGTGGTGCTGGTTGGAAAGACTAGGGGCTCTGGATTGGAGCCCTGAATTTTGTTCCTGACTTTGCCTCCAACTTGCTGTGTGACCTTTGGCAAGTCTGAACCCCTCTCTGAGCACCATTTCTCCTACCCCTAAAAACCAGAGGTCCTCCTGGATTTTCAGGAACAATCCTGAGAAGGGGGCCTGGGCTATATCTGATTTACTCACTACTTCACACTCCCAGAGTTCAGTACTGCTCCTGGCACAGAATAGAGCTTTCAATAAATGCCTATTGCTGGATAAATAATGATCAATCGATGGGGGTAGGGAGGAGCTCCAGAAGGGACTGGGATTCTACGTTGGTGCAGTGTGGGACAGCCTGAGATTATTTGATTCTTGTGGGGACAGGGAAGGACAGACTTCATGACCCTCCTATTCTGCTTCTCAGTCATCCCCAGGCCCTTCTTCTCTTAGGGGAAGGGGGTAGGGAAGAAGGCTTATCTCTCCCCTCCCCTCTCCATCCCTCTCCTCCCCTCCCTGCCCCTCCCCGGGCCAGTCCTGGGCCCCTTGTGTCTCAGGCTGGGCTGGTCGCTGGGCAGCCGGAGGCCTTTCATGGTGCATTCTCGGCCGCCCTTCCCCGCCCTCTCTCCCCAGCAACCCCACCCTGTCATGCTCCCATCAATCTGCCTCAACCCGGCCTCTCCAGCTGGCCTGGCTGGGCTGTTCCCAGGCAGAGCAGGTCCACAGTGGAAGGTGGTGGAAAAATGTGGACAAATTTCTGATTTGCAACACTCTGGGAAAGAGTTTATTGCCATTGTTTGAGGACGAATGTATAAATAAAGCAAGGCGAAGATTGCAGGGGGAGGCCGATGAAAGGCAGAAAACGAGAAATTTTATGGCCATAAGGAGCGTACTCTAATGGTGATTTTTGAGGCACTGGACCATGGTAGTTACTTAGCCAAATGATCGCTGTGAAGCTGGGCAAGGCGGCTTATTTCTTAATTACTGTTACGTATTATGTCAGGCGAATGCCCCAACCCTGGAAAAGTTGGTCCTGAAGCAGACACCGGCTCGGAGTCAGGTCCCGGTGCCGGGGTGCTGGCGGGCCAGTGGGAGGGCCATCACCTGCACCCACCGAGAGCAGGGGGCCCCCGGGGCCTGCCGCCCTCTCTCCCTGCCCAGGCTCCTGCCCCCAGGATGGGAATCCACCCACTCCACGCATAGGTGTTGAGCGCGTGCAGGCTCCGAGTCAGCCACGGCTGGTGCAGCACAGAATGAAACAGACACCACGTCTGGCTTCCAAAGATACTCGCGGAAAGCAGCTAGGGGCTCATCTGGGACTCCTCACTGTGTGTCTCTGTGCAAGATAACTCAGGACAGGACAGAAGGTGGGAGGAGGCGGGCTGAGTGGCCAGAAGAGGGCTGGTGGGGGGAGGACGGGGTGGCTGTCTCGTGCTGAGTCCCCTGCAAAAAGAAAGGGGGCAGGACTAAATCATCCCCCTTTGAGTTGTGATTCCAAGATGCTGTGATTCTCTTGCTCTCATGGTTGGCGAGGTTGGTTTTTCAAAGGTGACCAACACTTGCCCTGTGGAACACTTTGCTCTTCTCTTACTGGTTCACCGCTAACAAGTAACGTAGCAACAGAAGGAAGAAGGGGGCTACGGTTGACTGAGGGCGTCCAGTGTGCCAGGAGCTCAGCGTGCGTTGTGTCCTCTCACGGAATTCCTCCCGGTCATCTTGGTGCTCCTTGGGAAACACTCAGAAAGGTGTGGAGCCTTTCTCAGACGCTAAGTGGTAAAGCCTCCTTTCACCCAAGCCAGGTGGGTCCCCAAAGTCACCAAATACATTTCAAGTAAATCAAGCCCCCTCCCTCGCACCTTCTGGACCAGCATCAGGCCATCAGAAGACCCTGGAGGGCTTGCTGAAACACAGAGTGCTGGGGCCCCGGGGGGGAGCTTCTGATTAGGTAGATGGAGCCAAGAAGGAGCATCTCCACCAAGTTTGCAGGTGGTGCTGATGCTGTGGTGGGGGCCACACTTTGGAACCACTGTTCTACAGAAATTCAGAGAGAAACAGCAAGAGCAAACACAAAAACCATGCTGCTCTGTGGAAAGGCAGAAGCATACAACTCTTCTTACCTCTTATCAGAATGGAGGGACTAAAACAGAGTGCCAAGCCCTCAGCCCCAGCCCCCCACGGACCCCAAACCTGACAGGTTCTTCACACTGGGATTGGCAGGAAGAAGACTCAGCCCAAGGTGGGCCCAGCCAGGGGGCAAGCTTGGCAGGTGAACTTTCTTCTCTGTGGTCCCTGCTCCTGCCTCTTGCCATGGTGTCTAGGGCATCAGTATCTTTTTTTTTTTTTTTTTTAAGATTTTTATTTATTTATTTATTTATTTGAGACGAGAGAGAGAGAACACGAGCAGAGGTAGGGGCAGAGGGAGAGGAGGAGGGAGAAGCAGACTCCCTGCTGAGCAGGAAGCCTGATGCGGGGCTCGATCCCAGGACCCCGAGATCATGATCTGAGCTGAAGGCAGACGCTTAACCGACTGAGCCACCTAGGCATCCCTGGGTCATCAGATTCTTGACAGACCACAGCCCAGGATGCCTGGAGTCCTCACCAGGACCCAGCCTGTCCCACCCACCCCCAGCCTCTGGACCTACCTCTTTCCACCCCTTCTCTCCACCCTGGCTCCCTACCTAGTCCTCTTTCCCTTCCCCCACCAGCCTTCCCTCCGCATTCACCAGTCAGATTCTGTCACTGGTATTAACAAAGGGAAAGAGTTATCACAGTATCAGGAGACTGACCTTTACAAGGCTGATGTCAAGGACCACACCTGACACCTGCTTCCCCCGTGACCCATCTTCCCGTCTCCTAGCTTGAATTATTTGGAGGGGCAATGTTTCTGCTGCAGAAGGATGATGATTTTTTTTTAATCTGTTTTGTTCACCGCTTTATTCCCAATTCCCAGAAGAGGGCTCGGCCCATGGGAAGAGCTCAACACATGCTTGTCCTGTGACTGAATGAATGAATGAGCGAGAGGGTGAATGAATGCGTGGCCTCTTCCTGTGTGCCCAGATCCATGCAATAACTTGGAACATTTCCACAGACGCCTGTGACAGTTTGTTCTTCAAGCCAACGTGACTATTGGTGAGTGGCTTAGGATCATCCTGCACAACTGTCTCATTAGAGATGGATTTATGTAACACCAGACACCTGGCCCCACGCTGAGAGCCCCAGCCAGCCAGCTGAACCCTTCCAAGAGGTCCGGAGGATTGACACTCTATAAACCAACACACAGGTACTCCACTGAATTCACCCTTCTGCATCCAGATGTTTGGTCCACTCAGAGGTGGCCCAAATGCAAATGTGGTGTCTTAATGAAGGCAGGATGATCCCTCAGCAACCCCAGACTGCAAGCTGCAAGCGTCTCCCTGCAAAGAGTCCGACGGCTTTGGAAGTGGGTTGCTGGAGGGAGCCAGTTTTTAAGGGAGTTAAAATCCAATTTGATCCTGCTGCTTACGCCTTTTCTAGTTTGATGTGTTTTTGATAAAAAAAATTTTTTTTTTGATCAATAAAAATAAAATCTGTTACTCGCACCCTGGGGCAATTATTGCTCCGGGCCCAGTTTGCTGAATCTTGATAGAATAAATAATGCTGTTTTTCCAAAATGTGGCCAGCCATAGGTTAGTTACCTTAAACCAGCAGGGAGGGGATGGAATCTGAAAATGTACTAGTTCTCAGAGGGCAAATTCAGGCGTCTAGGAGGTGAGGGATGGGGCTTTCCAGTTCTGAAAGGCAAGTGGTCCTCCCCACAGAGATAAAACAGCGATGCTCTTACCTGGAGCCAGGTACTGTGCCCGGCGTACATAACTGGCATCGCCCCACAACACTGGCGGGCACTGATATCCCAGCAGCTCCAAGGAGAAGACTCCGAGAAGGGCAACGCTTTACCCAAGGTCACGCTGCTGCATGTGGCCATGTCAGGACTGGGGCTCTGGTCCATCAGGACTCTGAGCCCACGTGCAGACCCCCTGCCTTGGAAGGTGGAGAACATTCCCATGCCAATGCTTCTTTTCCCACCCTCCCTGGCACCCTTCCCTTCTCCCCGAGTGCCATACTGAGCTGGCTCCAAATAGCCTTGATCAGGGCAGCTGGAAAGGCCAGCACCCTCTGGCCTGGGGCTGCATATGGTCGGAGGGGATGTGGCATTTGAGAAACGGATGGATATCATGGGAAGGTCTTGTGCCTTGAGGAATCAATGTGGAAGGACACACATCTACCATTAGGCATGGTCCTACTGTGCGCATGCATGTGCGTGCATGTGCTTATAATCAGGGACAATTTGTTTTCTATTACAGATTTCTGAAAAACGACAACAAAATACAATCTTTTAGTAAAAGAGTCTTATGTATCTTGCAAGAGGTCAAGGGAGGGGGACGGCTTGGTGGCCTCACAGCCTATGCCAGACGTGTGATACCTGGTTAGGGGACCCAGTGACTAGATTCAGAGGGTCAGTGGTGAGAGAGGGGAGATCCTGAGTCAGGGGAATTCTCGAGAGTGCCTGGGGATGAGGAAGGGGTTCGTGTTGGGGGTGTGGAGGCTGGTAACCCCAGCGGCTGAAGGACAGAAATAAGCCAACACTGAGTGCCCAGTGAGTGTCGAGCGCATCCAAAGACATAAAGCAGAGCCGAGATGCAGGATTCGAATCCAAGCCAGCTGAGCTTCCCACGATGCGGGGAGGGGAAATGCCTCCCCAAAGCCCAGTGTTTACCCTCCCAGCCCCCTCGCACGCAGCCACGGGGGCCCCCCAGCCCAACCTCTAGCTCCTATTGCTCTCAGGCTCGGCCGCCTGCCTGCTAATTAGATTCCCCTGGAAATAAGAGTGCATTGTACAGTCCCGCTAAAGGCAAACTGATTTCACAATTTCTTTTCTTTCCTCCTCTTAATAACTCGCAATGTCTCAAGGAGGTTTTACTTACAGCCTGCACACTGGAAAATTATTCTGTCTCTCATGCACTCATTTTTCTCTTAAGGAAAATTGAAAACTGGATTTCTCCTCCATCACCGGCCCCCTCTCTTTGCCTATCTTGTGCCCAGACTATTCTAGTCCCTGGCCCCTCTCTACCTTGCAAGCAAGGCCCCCCGCCCTCCTGCCCCACAGCCTGGAAAGCCTGGCAGCCCCAACTGATCTTGGGAACAGTGAGGCGTCTTTCAAAAGTTTAGAGAGGGGGCCGGAGGGAGGCATGCGGTGTGGGGCGATGTAGTCCGCTTCGCTGCGGGATGCATTTGCCTCCAGAGAACTGGACCGGCTCCAGCACTTTTGAGGTAGGAGCTGGATGAGTGAGGGGCCTTTATTAGTCCCATCGGGTTCCCGTTAAGTGTCAGGGAGTAAATTATAAACAAATGGGTCCCATTTCCATTTCTGAAGGCATCTCCCGCCCTGCCTTCGCCCTCCACATTTAAGGGTACATCCCTTTAAATGGTGCCTGATAGGACGAGGAGCCAGGTGGATGGTGGCACGCAGGTGTGGGCTGTGGTCCGCACAGCCCGCAGCCCCTGCCAGCCGGCTGGCACCCACTTCCCGGGCCCCAGGGCCAGACCAGCGAGTAACGTGTGATGGATGGACAGATGGACAGAGAGACGGACACCCCGGGGGGACTGCGGATCTGGGCTCTAAGTTAGCAGGTTTCATGAATTAGGATTTGAAAGCCCCCCCAAGGGGGGAGCAAGAGGATGGAGGAAGGTGCTTGCTGGAGAACGAGGCCTGGGCCAGGGCTGGGCAGCCGGGGCAGCCGGAATGGCCACTGCCGTGAGCTGGAGCCAGGGAGGGATGCGGCAGGTCCCTGGGCCTGGCACTCAGGACGTGTGGGACAGAATGGGACCCTGAGCAGGGCAACCAAGAGCTACCCACTCCACCGCCACCCTCCGCCCACTTCCCCGCTTCTACTGCCCCTGCTCCCACTGTGAGAGTTGGAAGTGGGAGAAAGATCCAGCCACACCCATGCAAACAACTGATCTTACGGCAACTGGGACCACGCGCCAGGCACCAAGGCCCGGGCGCTTATGACCGCATTGAATCCTGACATCAGCATCGCCACTTCAGGGACAAGGGCTCTGGAATGCAGAGAGGCCATCACCAGTGGTCGCCCCAGCTCCCAGGCAGCGCTTCCTACGTGCCGGGCACCGTGAAGGGCTATGTGTGCGTTAGCGGATTTAAATGTTGCAACAACGTCACACTGTTATTCCATTTCCAGATAAGGAAACCAAGGCTCAGAGAGGCAGAGCGTGGGGTCGATCTCAGGTCTGGTGCAGACACTGGCCTCCCTGTTTAGGATGGCTTCTCCCCATGGACTGGGTCTCTAACGTTTGAGACCTCCTTTTTGTGTCAGAGGAGTCCAGACGTTCAAGCTAGAAGCAACCCAAGAGATAATTCAGCCCCATCTCATTGTCTTACAGATGAGAACACGGAGCCCAGAGAGGGCATGTGACTTGCCAGAGGCCACACAGCAGGTCAGCTGAAGAGCTCATACTGCTGTCAGGGGTCAGGCCCCCTCCCTAATCACAGAGACCCACAGACACACTCAGGGTCTGGCCCACAGCAGGCCTCCCCAGATAGGTACGCCCTGACTGTGCCAGTAACTCCATGTTAGCTACGTCCTGGGGCTACTGAGTCAGGACAGGCTCTGGAGCTCTAAAGATGCTCTGGATTCCTGCTGGCCTCCCCTGTCAGGCTGGAAGCAATACCAGGGGGCTGCCACCCCCAGTCTGAGGATGCTCCAGACCTGGGAGGAGGACAAAGGAGAAGGCAGAGTAAGGCCAAGTGCTAGGAAATGAGTCATGTCCGGCCAGGCTTAGGATCCAGAAACCTCATTCCTTTGTTCCTGCCGCGGAACGGCAGGCTGCCAGCAGGAGGGGGCTCTGGAGACCAAGCACTGCGGGTCCGAATCCTGGGTGACCTCGAGCTGGTCACTTAGCCTCTCTGAGTCCTAGCATCTAGGAGGAAGTTGGGTGCTCAGGCAAAGCGTCTGAGGAAGGGGAGGCAAAAGAGAGACTCCTGTCTTTTGGCCCCTGATCCCTCCCAAGGGCCCCAAAGAAAACCAACACAATCGCTTGCCCTCTCCTCGTGGGCCCTGACATGTTGCAGGAAGAAACTTGAGGAAGACGGGCCTGGCCTGGGAAGGGGCTCCACTAAGGCTGAGTCACTGTTGGCCAAAGGTTACCTAAGATGTGTCCAGACAAGAACCAGCCAGGGTCCTCTTGCAGGGCCTCCAGACACACCGGCCTGCCCAAAACCAGGACAAAGGCAACCCTCCTTCTGGGGAAAAGCATGCCAATCCAGGAATCCAGGTCCAGAGGAAAGCTTATGTAAATGTATGCAAAACCCCTGGCTCTGAGCAGCTCCGTGAATGGAAACCATTATTACTTTAACAAGCATTTAATGAGCACCTACTAGGTACCAGGTGCTTTCTCACACACGGTCGGTTGTCCTTCTATCTGCCCTACTGCTCTGTGAGAGGGTGCTGGCGGCCCCCCCCCCCCCCCCCGTGTTTGCAGGTGAGGCTGTGGGAGCCGGGAGGGTGCGGCCCAGACATCCCTGTAGCTGTGGCTCCCCCAGCCCTGACTCTGAACAAAGGCTTCTCAACCTGGGCTGCTCACTGGAATCCCGGAAGAATGGTCTGGGGTGCAGCTTGGGCATTGGGAGGCTGAGAGCCACCTCTCTGGGCCCCTGGATTTTGCTCTGGATTTGCCCATCTCCTATTCAGCTCCCGAGGCAGCAAGGCTCAGAAAGAGTATGGGAGGAAGAATCATGGAGATGTCGGACGGAGGGGAGAACTGGGACCTGGGGAGGGGGCATGTGCCCCATTGGCCTTGGCTGGGGGTAGAGAAAAGACTGGACCCTCCCCAAACCCTGGTGCTTCTTGGGCCAGCTCAGGGGCAGGGGTCCCAGACAAAGCTGACAGGTGGGGCAGCCGCTCCTGGGACTGGGCTGGGTGGGAGGTGGGGGGGGTGTCCTTGACACCATTCCACTGCTTCTACCACATTCTCGGAGCAAATTCCACTCCCCTCCCCCACTAATCTCCCTCCTCACCCCAAGGGCCTTGTGACTTGTAGAGACTATAGGTGTGCATTTCCTTAAATCTGAACTCAAACCCCTCCGACGGCAGCCTCCAGAATCCACCTGCCGGAGTTGGTCTGTCTTGTGCTCCCTTGTTGTGTGAGGATCTGGCTTCTTGGGAAAAGGTCTTCCTTTATGGGGTTGTTGCAAAGTCAGGGCTGCATGCAGACCGAAGCATCCTTCCTCGCCCTGCGGCTCTCTGAAGGATGTAGGTGAAGCCCAGCCACAGAACAAACTTCTCCCCGCCCCTTCCCTCTCTGCAGGACTTCACACTTGACCAAGAACCTCAGAGTGTTATTATTCTCCCCCGTTTTACAGATGGGGAACAGGCATCTAAAGCAGCCTGCCCAGCAGCACGTGCGTCTAGCTGTGGTAGGGTCAGGCCTCGAAGCTGGCTCCTCAGCTCAGCCGCTGAGCCAGGAGCAAGCAGCTGAGGGCCTGCCATCTTTTGATCTGCAGCAGGAGGGAACGGAGTCAGACGGGAGGAAGAACTGCTCACTCTCAGTAGTCTAAGCCCTACAACCAGCTGCTTTGGGAGAAGCTAAAGAATGTCCCAGGGGCCTTTCCTGATGACCCCAAAGGACCCCTGCCCCCTTCAGCTTACCACTGGAGTCAAGCTCCCAGATGCCCCACCCCCCAACCAAACAGTCTGAATTTTCCCCCAGGTGAGTTGGGAGGAGAAATTCAATCCTGTTTCCTTTCCTCCAAACGTGCCAAAAGCTTGTTTGCTCTGAGAGGCCCTTGAGGCCTTGGCTCCCCTGGTTTCAAATAATTGACTTTCAAAGCCTGTCTTCAGGTGGAACGCTGCCACAGAGCACCTGGGTGAAGGGCTGAACCCCCCCCCCCCCCCCCAGGACTTTTCCAGGGAATGAATGGGGAGGTGCCTGGGCTCCACGATTGGCCTGATACCTTCCACAGTCACCTCTGGACCCACCGACCCCTCCCACCACCCCGAAGCCTGTCCCACAGTCACTGGCTGGCATGGGGGGCTGAGATGGGGGGAGGCAGGCCCCCTTGTGCTCCCACGGCTCTTACTGCGCAGCTATTAGAGAGAATGTGGTATGTGCAGGTGTGTTCACCTGTGCCGCTGCCCCCCCCCCCCCCAGCCCATGAGTTCCCCACAGGCCTCAGGGTCTCCCTTAGACCACAACTGGGCCACTGTGCATGGAGGGGGGTGGGGAGAGCCTTGAGGTTTCAGGTGGGTGCAGAGCAAGGCGTTTTCCCCTCCGCACTAAATTATTTTGAAATGGGATGAATTTCATTGGCACAGTCTCACTCCTTGGCCCTCCGAGTTGGCCCGAGACAATGAAGGACGCATGCCACAGTGTTGTCAAGGCCACTGCCGTGGAGAGCCGTGTCACCGTCAACCCCTCTCCGTCTGCCCTGACTGCAAAAACAATAAGCCGCGCACATTTATCGAGCACTTACGGTAAGCAGGCCGCCCGCTAAGCTGTGTGCGTGCGTATATCATCTGACAGGCACAGCCACTCTATACGAGCCCCGCGTTGCACCTGAGGAAGCTGAGGCCCAGAGAGATGCGGTCGTTTCCCCAAGGACACACAGCGGAGTCAGGATGGGCGTTTGGGTCTAGCTGACTCTGGAACCTGGGAGCTTCGCTACCATCCTATACTGCCATGTTTAGAATCACTAGGACCAGAGGGTGGCGTCCCTGGCTGGGCCTCATCAAATGTTCCCTGGGAAAGGTCATGCATTAGCCTGTTTCCCCACAGGATCTGGGGTTCCCCTGTCATGTGTCCAAGGGGACAGCATGTGTCAGGGGAAGAGGTCCCAGAATCGGGAGCTCCTGGCTCCCCCTCCTCTGGGCCTCACCTTCCTCATCTGTAAAACGGGCGCATCGAACTAGATGGTCCAAAGCTCTCCCCTCCTCCAGGTTTGACACTCCATCGTTTACTGTGTGACTCTGAACTATTGGTGTCAGTCACCCTTTGGGCCTCAACTTCCCCATGTGTAAAACAGGGGTGACAGGCTACTTCACAGAGGGTTGTGAGGGTCGCGGTCTTGGGGGCCTCCGCCTCGCCCCCCCCCCCTTCCGGGGAGCAGCTCCTCTCTTCAGCCCGCAGCACCACACCCCCCACCCCTAGGCTTTGTCTTCCTTTTCCCAGGTCACCAGCTCCCCATTTGTTATGCCTCCTGGCCTCCTCCAGGTTCGGAAGACTCTCAACCGTGGGGAAGGAAAAACCCAGATGTGGCTACGGGCCGTGTGGGGGCCGCAAGAGAGGTCACCGCTGCCTCAGAGGAATAAGATCATCTTTCCAGCAAGATGGGATGTATGCAGGCCCTGCTGCTAATTAGCGGTGTGACCTTGGGCAAGTCACTTAACCTTTCTGGGGCCTCTGCCCCTCCATCTGTGAGCGTGTGAGGGTCAGACTGGATGCTTCCAGAGCTGACATGGGAGGAGGCTCTGATGTAGGAGACGCTTTTTTTCTGCTCCAAATCCTAATCTTTGTACAGTGATCTGTGAGCTGCGAGTTTCAAGATCCCAGATCAGGAAAGAAAACTAGAGCCCAGGCACCCCACATTCTTAATGCCAGTGGGTGAGGTGTGGGCTTACTAAGCCTCCCTCTCAGACTAAGGGTCTCTCTCCGGGGGCAGAAAGGGGAGGCGGTGGTGGAAGGGGCCCGTCCTGGACAGGCTGGTAGCAGCCGACCTTCACTTCTAGTTCATGTTAAAGCCACCTAATGGCTCCTGGCCTGTCAGGAGAACATCAATGCTGCTAAGTTTTCGCCTCAGAGCGAGGTTGCTGTTCTAACCTAGAGTCTGTCCACCGAACGCAGCGGTTGTATTTTCGGGTGGAGCCAACCCCTCCACACACTGCAGAATATTCCAGAGGACTTAGAAAACTCACATTCAAATGCCAGCTGCAGCCCCTTGCACCAGCCTCCAGAAAATGACGTCCCCGATGTGCTGTTCACTACTGAAGTCCTGACCAGTGCGTGTTGCAGAGCCCATTTTGCCAAGGTAAGCATATGTGTACATGCACACATTTCCCTGAGGAGAAATATCTAGCCGATCAGATTCCCAGATTATTCACAATATTTAATTCTGGGCTCGGGGGGGTGGGGGGGGGGGGGATGACAAATCTTTTACTTTCTATACCCTTCTAGCATGTGACTTTCTTTTTCCCACCACAAGCGTGTCATTCTCGTATAATAAAGAACCAATACAATGTTTTCGAATGTTGGAAACCAGCTTCCTTTTTTCCCTCATTCCAAGCAGAAGCCTGACCTGAAGCTGCAGCCTCTCTCACGGGTTAAGCGCATAAATGACGGCACAAATGAATGAAGGAAGGAGCGAACTGCAGAAGGAACAAAGACGCAAACGCCAGGCCTTCTTCACAAAGGTTACCTAGTGTTATCACACCACTGAGCAGCCCTTAGCGCATCCGGCAAGGACGCGGGGCAGGGGTCACCATCCTCAGGCCCCTCTCGAAGACAAGATCACCGAAGCTCAGAGAAGAGGCGAGGCGTGACTTGGCCTGGGCCCCGGTCACAGGCTTCAGAAGTGCTCGCTGCGGGCTTTGGGAAGCCAGAGCCCCCACCCCTTCCCCCCACCGCCCAATTCGGGGTCCTCCCCAGCCTGACAGAAGCTCATGGAAGAGAAGCTGCTTCCCTGGCCCCTGAGTGCCCGCCCTGTCCCTGGCAAAGCGCCAAGCCCCTTGGGCCAGCCCCGGAGCAGACCTCTGAGGACCAGGCTGTGCTCCACCAGGGACCAAAAAATAAATAAGGCTGTTCTCTGGGCTCCAGGAGGCTGGCTTCCACCCCCTCCTTGGAAACGTTCTTTGATTTTAAAACAGGCTGGAGTGTAAAACCAATAAAGCTTCCTGGGCCCATAAACAAACAGGCAGCCGCTTAACCTCCCTCCTCCCGGTGCCCTCCGCCCACCCCCTGCCACTCGAAGGCGCGGGCAGAGGGCAGGGCTGAGCGCCATTGTCCCGGGTAATTAATTGCGGTAATAAGGAGCTGCACAAAGCTTCAAAGGCCAGGCCCGGCCACGGGAGCTGGAGCCCGGGTTCCTGTGTGGCAGCCAGAAGCCAGCCTGGGCTCCGGGCCTGCCTCTCGCACCAGCACCCAAGCTCTGAAGACCTACTGTGCGCCGACACAGCACCAGGCACTCGGCTCCCACACTGTGAGTTGGGTACCATTCACCCTGTTTTCCAGATGAGAAGACTGAGGCTCAGAATGGTTGTATCTTGCAAGAAGTGACAGAGCAGGAAAGAGCTAAGTTGACAGTACCCAGGCCCACATGGGCTTCCAGAAGATCTGGAAGGAGAGCGAGACAGACCGTTTCCCTTCTTCGGCCTCTGCTTCCCCATCAGGGAGATGGGGGGCCTCGAGGAGGGGAAGCTGCAGGCTAATGCAGGAGACATGGACACACCATGGCAGGTTTGGGGTGGGCAAGGGTGGTGGGTGGGAACAGAGATCAGAAAGTTTCTGGAAAGATGCACAGGAAATGTGAGTTTGAAGAAAGAAAGAAAAATGCATTTCCATCTCATGAGCCCCAAAGCCCAAATCTCCTACAGTGCCTGGGCCCCACCCCAAGCACCTCTAACACTGAAAATGGGGGGTATGTTTTCCTGTCTCCCCAGCAAACAAGGGGGCCCCGAGGGCAGGGACGTTCCCGTGCTGCCATCCACCTCAGCCCTGAGCCTGGCATTTACTGGGTTCCCAAACAGGACAGACTGATCCCCTGACAATAGGGTCAACTCCTGAAATCCTCCCTCGACCCCTAGTCTGTGCCCCCAGCTGATCCCGTTGTTCTTGTCATCTTTCCCCTCCGGCACTGCTGAGCCCCCAAGACGCCCCAGGCTCGTGGGAGTGGCTGTCGCCCATGTATCTCACCAAATCCTTACAAAACCCTACTGGGGACAGCGGTTCTGGTTCCATTTTACAGGTGGGAAAACAGGGTCAGAGAGGGGAAAGCTATTCTTAGCCGAGGGGACGGCTACCACTTCTCCCCCAACCCCTTCCATCTCCCGACGGCCCTCCTACCGGTACCCACCCCCTCCTCGGCCATGTGCTCACAGGCCCCACCTCTGGGCCCCTTCTGGTTTTTCGCTCAGGATTCCTGAGCCCAAGGAGCCCCGCTTGTTTATAGCCCTGCCTGCCCGGTTGCCTTGGCCCCAGCTCAGGTCAGCTCTCTGGGGCTAGCAGGGGCTTTTGAACGTGCTAAATACGGGTTACAGGGGTCAGGGGTCATAGCCCTTCCTTGGGGGAAGTTCGACTTGAATCATCCATGAAATAGCAACTCTTATCTGCGGGGAGGGAGGAGAGGCAGATTTCTTACATAAGGATGATACTTAAACAACCTCCCTGCCCCACCATGCCTCACTCACCTGTGCCCCACTCCCCCCTGCCCCACCGTGCCCCACTCAACCCCCATCCCCCTGCCCTCCTTTAGTCTCTCCGGATAGATTCCGCATCTGGATTTCCCGTTTCCTTCCCTCTAATTCTGTCCTCAAGCCAGAAAAAAAATCAGGGGTCTGGGGGATGAGCAGAGTAGAAACGAAGGGAGGAATTTAGCATCTGCTGCAGGCCCACTTTGTTGTGAGCAGATCTGGATTTGGATGGTATCACTTTTGTGTCCCAGGCCCAGGGATGACTCTGCTGAAACCAGCGAACTCCCTCCACCCTTCCCCACTGACAGGCTCCCCCAGACTCCAGCCACGGGGGACCCCCCACACCCAGACACCCAGCACAAAGTGCAGATGCCCAAAAGCCTTCTCCAAGGGAATGCCCCCAAGCACTGGGCACCCCCATGCTTTTCAAAGTCCTTCTGCAGGCCCTCTCCCTGTCCACCCGGCCTTTTCACAGAGCTGGCACAAGGCTGAGATGCCCCCACTGGATGGTGACAGATCTGAGCCTCACAGGCCACAGGACCTGTCCCAGCATGCCAGAGAACAGAATGACCAACCACCCAGTGTGCTCAGGACTGAGGATTTCCTGGGACATGGGACTCTCAGTGCTGAAACCAGGCAGTCCCAGGCAGGCTGGGACAGCGAGTAGCCCCACGGGGGAGGCAAGACCAGGGGCCAAGGCCAGGCTCCTACCTCTGGGGCAAGAGTGGTTTTCCTTCTACCTGCTACTTGCCTGAACCCCCATCCCATCTCTTCATCCCTTTCCCCAGGGAAAAACCCACGGGGAGGATGGCTGCAAACACCCTCCCTGGCTCTGTTAAGAGGCCAGCTGTTCAGAAGGTGAAGGTAAATGATGCCATGATCGTTAGGGACACTCCCTTTTTAGGCCCCCTGGGAACCCAAATTAAGACAGGTGTGGGGTGGGGGGAGAAGGAGAAGAAGCAGGGGAAGGGGAGGTGAGGGAAGGGCTAGGCCTTGACCCCCACAGAGGCCTGGTTGTCCCTCTCCTCTCCGATGCTCATGGGTCTCAGGAAAGTTCTAGATTTAGGGAGCGCTTATTGGGCACCTACTCTGCTTACCACGTGGTGCTGGTACTGGGTAGAAAGCCCTCAAAGAACATTCTAATGTGGCACAGGGATAGAAGCAGAGAGCTAACCTCACCAGGACAGTGAATCCGCAGTGCACACACGTGCATACACACACACACACACGTGCACATGTACACACACATTCACACGTGCATGCACTTGCACATGGGTGCACGCACACTCCCCATCCCAGTTAGAGGGCACCAGGCCTTATTGGAGCCGTAGAGTCTCCTCCTCCAGCCGTGATGGGCAGGAAACGATTCTCCCAGGGACACTTCATGTCCCAGCATCCCATCAGATCACTCTCAGCCTCGCCTGCCTGGCGAGCTGGGGTCCAGGCCTCTCCCGGACAACCTCCCTCTCAGAGCACGTGGATCCTCCCTGAGCCCACCGAGCTCCAGCCAGCCGACCCACAAGCCACCATTATAACTGGGGCTAACATAGGCTTTTGGCCTCAACCCTTTCTGAACGCAGCCGCTGAAAAATGGCGGGGGGGGGGGCGGGAGGCTCCAGAGTCGGCGGGCCCACAGTTACCCCCCAACTCAACAAGTCCTGGGAAAGGCCCGCCCGTCCCGCCTCACTGCTCTATCCTAACTTGCAGGAAGTAACACGCACCTTGCTGTAAATGCACACATAAGGTCCTCCTCCAGCCCCAGGCCACAGGGAGTGTTCCGTTAGGGTGCTTCTTACTACGGGGACAGACACGGCAAGAGCCAGAGGCTTGAGAACCCCATTCTCTGCTCTTCTCCAGAAACACCCACCCTGGGGTCCCTCAAAGACACAGCAGGCTGCTCTTGCAACATATGGCTGGAGGGCCGCTGGCTGGGCGAGGGGGCGGGCAGGGCTGGGGAGGAGGGGCAGGTGGGGGCAGGGGAGAGGCGAGGAAGGGTGTATTTAGGAAAAAAGAAAAACCCACACAAAACCGACAGAATTCCAGCCGATTATTCCTCCCGCTGCAGATGTACATTAATGCAGGGGGAGTGGGGGACGGAGCTTCGGGCCGGGAAAAGAGAAACAGCTCGAAGTTCCTTTTAACAAGCCCTTGTCTGGCTTGATCTTGTCACTCTAAAGAGGGCCATTGAGAGGTATTCATGCGTCGGCCCTGGGGGGACAAAAGGGCCCAGTATATATACTGACTGCTCAGTTGCCTGTGGGCCTGGGGGCTTTTGTCTAACCTTCCCTTAATAAACTTTTGGGAAGAGTTCATCAATCCACTTCAATAGCTGATGTTCTCATTTTCAGAGAGAGAAGAAAAGTAGCAGAAGGCCGGCGTGGTTTTTTTTTTTTTTTTTTTTTTTAAGGAGGCATTCTCAATAAAAAGGTGAATGGGGGAGAGAAAGGGAGAAAGCCTGTAGACACCCCACTTTAAAGGCAAAAAGAACACATCGCAATGACAGCCACAAATCCTAAATGGGAGCCCAGACAAAACCGCTATTCATCGGGGCCCTGGAGCCGGCCTCGGGCCTCGGGTCTCTGGGCCCGCCGGAGCCCGGTCCCCTTGGCCGAGGTGGGGAAGGCTCAGTTCGCAGCTGTAGGGAGCCGAGAGAGAAGGAATTTCTTCGAAGCAAAGTGTGTATTAGAACCAGCAGCAGGCAGGAGCCCGCCCTCCAACTTCTTTCTTACATCTGCGGTCACCTGGTTGCCTTCCCATTGGGCAGTTTTTAAAAACCGGAGGTGTTTTTCTTCATTGAGGGCAGGGTGGGCGCAGTTTTTCCTTCTGCTTCTAAGGCCACGGGGACCTGTGCTCTCAGGTGGGGTGGGGCTGGCATCCCTGGCCTCTCCTGGAAGCAGATATCCGCCCCCCAGCTTTGCTTTGGGTTGTAGGAAAGTGCCCCCCGTGGTCCTCACCAAAGGAGCGAGCTCTAGACATGCACCCCGCGTTCCGTGCTGCATGGTAAGGTATGGGAAAGCGAGTGGAATGGGGGGGGTAAGGGACAAAGAAGGAAGGGTATCGCTCACATTCCTACAGTGCCAGACACCACGCTGGCTCCCGCTCCGTCTGTGCTAAGTCCCTTCTCAGCACAAGCCCATGTTCTGACACACATTCTGCTCATCTTCCTTGGGGAAACTGAGCCTCAGAGAAATGAACCCCGATCCAGGGTCCCGAAGCAGGAAGCGGAGGTCTAGACTCGAATCTTATCAACTCCAAATTTCCAAGTTCCCAACTAAGCTGTCTCTTACATCTGAAACTATTATTTTTTAAAAAATCTTTTTTATTTATTTATTTGAGAGAGAGAGAGAGAGAGAGAGAGAGAGAACTCGAGCAGGGGGAGGGGCAGAGGAAGAAGCAGACTCCCCGCTGAGCAGGGAGCCGGATGGGGGGCTCTATCCCAGGACCCTGGCATCATGACCTGAGCCAGAGGCAGCCGCTTAATGGACTGAGCCACCCAGGCGCCCCCATCTGAAGCTATTAGTAATAATAATAGCTAAAAATATTACTACTACCACCAACAGTAATCACTACCAGTGGCCATGTTCTTAGAATGTGCCAGGCATTGTTATGAGCGCTTTCCCAGCGGCCCAATGAGGCAGGTCCTATTAAAATCCCCATATTACAGATGGGGAGACTGAGGCATAGAGGATACGGGACTGGCCCACGTCAGACAGGCAGGAAGGCAAAGGCAGATTCCAACTGGAGTCTGACTCTGGAACCGTGCCTCAACCCCCACACTGTTCCACCTTCGATGAAAGGCACATGCACGAGGAAGGAATCGGGACTTCTGCCCCAGCCAAGCCTCAGAGGTGGGTCTCCCAGGGCCTGGTTCAGCTTTGCAGTGCATGCTCCCAGACACACACACACACACACACACACACACACCCTCTGCAAGTCTCCCCAGTGGCTCTAGTTCAATGTTTTACAGGCCTAATGAGTGTTGACAAGTTTAATGAGTTTGTTTTAAAGAGGGGAGGGGGAACCTGGTCAATTTGAGATTTCCGAGTCAAATGAATTAGTGGAGACCACCAGACTTCAGCTGACAGGTCTGGAAACCCTCCCACCGACAGCAGCCTTGGGCCATGGACCCTGGCTCCCCTCAATGGGAGCCGGGCCCCACGCCAGACACCGGGAGGGCTCCAGGGGCCTCTGAGCGGCCCTCGGGTGCCTGGGTCCCAGCCGAAGCCCATCTCCTCATCCTGTAGCCCCCTTCCCTGCCAGTCCACCCCTGATGGGCCCCCCTTCTGCTGGACTCTCCTCCCCCACTGGGTCCCCAATGAGAAATTTGATTCAAACCCAGTTTGGCACTTGTTTGCATATTGATTGCGTGGTAATTAAGTGGCTTCATCTGCGGAGGGGACGCGCCACCTGCATTTCTAAGCTTCCCAGGCCTGGGCTGGGACGGGCCGCAGCCCTTGTTTCTGACCGTGGAAACTGGAATCCAGGGAGACCAGCTTCTGGCCGCCGGAAGGGAGTATGTTACAGCCTTTGTCTAAAATAGTATTTATTTTTTGCAGAGAGATGAACTGGGAAGGAGCTTGCAGAAAACTGACCGGCTCCCGATGAAATAACAGAGTCAAAATGAAATCATAAACATTATGCCAAAAATAAAGGGATACATATGCGCTGTGGCCTAGGAGCGGATGTTACCGTGGCATGATAGGCATGTTCAAACCAAGATTAGCTCTCCCCTTGACTGACCCCTCCTAAGCCACCCAGGGGCTGACATGAGTCCTGGACCCAAAGCAGAAAGGACAGGCCTGGTTCTAATGCCTTCCGCCTCTTTCTCTAGTCCTGATCTTGGGAACTCTGAGCCCCAGTTGCCTGATCTGTAAAATGGGATTAGCAAGACCTGTGATATTCGCAGGACTGTGGGGCTTACTGGGGGGGGATGTGCCCCTCACATGGTACGTCCTCCACGGTCCCGAGGTTGCTTCCCAGAGCTGCATCCCCGCTGCAGGTGAGGATGATCTCTTCATCTCTAATTCTTGCAGCCTTGCCAGGAGCCCACCCAATGTTGTTTGGTTTTTCCTCCTCTGCTAGCCTGGGTAGCCCGTGAAGTTCTCAGGTGCTATCTGTCTCCCTCGCCACTCACCAGGAGGAAGTGGGTGAGCGGAGATCCAGGAAGGAAAATGGTGTTGCATCCCTGTGCCTGGGTTTTATTTATTTTGTTGCGTTTTGTGGTCCGCGTTCAGAACAGAGTTGGAGGTGACGCATCTCGGGCTGGGTCATAGGGTCTGGGTGGGATTCCAGCCGCTGCCCTCCCTGCTTCTCTCTCTCTCATGTGCTTCTTTATTGGCTATTTCTCCCTGGGAGGGGGCGCCCCCTCCTTTAAGCTTCCCCTAACCTCTGGTCCAGTGCAGAGGCACTTTGTGAGAAGCGTTCTTTCCAGCGAGAATTTCTTTACAGACTCTGTTTTCCTTTTCCAGCTGGGAGCACAGAGCTGGGGTGGGGCGGGGGGGGGGGTCACTCCGAGTCAAGTGGGCAGACCCTGTGAACTGCCTCTCCGGACGGGGCTGTTGCGGCTCTCTGGCTACTTCTTCACTTCCTAGATCTCACCATTGTTCAGGGCTGTAGCCAGCTGCAGTGTTAATCTTTGACGTATTTGCAATCCCAAGAAAGAAAGGCCTGCGTGCAACAGGGCTGGGCTGGGGGCCCGGGGAAGAGGCAGAGGAGGGGGACATGCATGTGACCGAACGTACATACATCCCCCAGGCTCTCCCTGGCATTTAAACCTTTTGTTGTCACTTAAACCTTTCCTGGGGAGCCGGGGAAAGAGGCTGGACTCGGAAGGCAGCCCGCCCTGGTTTCCCTTCCTGGCTCAGCCACTTACTGGCCAGCGACTTCTGGCGGACCACTTGACTTGACTTCCCTAAGCCTCAGTATCCTATCTACAGAATAGGGCAGATGCATTTAGAGCAGAGGCAAACGCACTGCCCAGCACCCTTGAGGAACTGATGCAGCCCCATGAGTACACACACTCCTTATTCTCCAGTGACAGCCCCGGGGCCATCCACCCCATTGCACCAAAGGATGCACACCCCTATCTACACAACCACACACCCCTGAACACGTTCACACCCAGCTGTCACACTTCATGTCACAAGAACCTACCCACACACACCAACAGACGAAGACAGACCCCCCCCCCCCCCCCGCCCCAGTCTACCCAATCTAACCAGGACCCGCTCTCTCCCTTCCTGACTTCCAAAATACGGTCCATCAGCAGCCATGCATACACAGGACAGTTGCAACAACAAAATGCACACAAGAAGGAACACTTCCTCAACAGAGTCCCAGCGTCTACCTTCCAACACACTCCCAAGGCCAACTGGGATTTCTCCGTTCATAATCCCAAACGCAAGTCATGCATGTGGGGAGGGCACTCCTGCAAGAAGACGCGTCAGCAAGCCTTCCTGCTGCATCTTCGGTTAATGACAAGCCCTTTGCTCCAGAGATAGGGAAGCCACTTCCCAGGAACACAGGACTCTGTGGATCAGAGGAGGGAGGGCATCCTAAAGTCAGGTCCCTGCCAAAGAGCTGGTGTGTCACGGCCGGAAGAGTTTGCAGCACCCGCTGCAAGGTCTGGTTCTGCTGCTTGGATGTGTGGCTCTAGGGGCCTGAGCAAACCTCTCTGAATTCTGCTCTCATCTGCAAAGTTGGGATACTAGATCCCTGTGGGGCAGGGCTGGGGGGTGGTGGTCAGGTGACAGGAAGTGAATAGAGTACCTGGCAAGCCTCCTGACCTGTAGCGGGAGGTGGGCACGTTGAGAATTCAGGCTTCCAATGAGACGTACCTGCCCGTCTGTGCCCAGAGGGCCTAGGCACCTCCTCGTGCCTCAGTTTCTGTATCTACAAATGGGTATCTTAATAAATCCCTCCTTTAAGGTACCCTTGGGAGGATTTCATGGATTCACGAAAGTGCTTAACCCAATGCTTGGCACACCGTCAGCTGCCACGGGGCTATGCTCCTGAGTAATAGATGTTCAATAAACGGCTGCCGCTTTCCTACTACCCTGGTCTCAGATCAAATATCACCTCCTCAGGGAGGGCTCTGTGATAACCCATCATTTCCCCAGGCGACCACTTTCCATTGTGACTCTGTGTTCGATTCTCCCAATCCTTGTCCACCTTCTGAATGTATTCCCCGATTTGTGAACCTGCTCGTGCTCATTGCCTCCCCACCCCCAGGGCGTCAGCTCCGGGAGGCCAGGGCTTTGTGCATTTCGAGGCTGCACTTCCAGCCCCTAGAACTATGTGCCTGGCACGTAGTAGGTGCTCCATACATAGTTGCTGTGGGAATAAAATGGTAGTTCTAGTTCCACCTTCCCAGGGCAATAGGGAGGGGGGAGGGGAAGAAAGATGGTGGAAGCTGCAGGTGGAGGGGGCCGCCCTTCTCCTCCCATGCCCTGTCTTCCCTGCACACACGTCGCCCCCCCCTCCTTGGGAATGTGATTCCCAGCTGTTGGCCCAGCCTTTCCACTGTGGGCCTGGAATTCTCTTGCTGCCTCCCGCCAAGAGCCAAGAGGCCGGTGAGCCTTGATGGGTTTACCTGGGTGTTAATCCCCCAACAATCCCCCCCTGGCCTGACCAGACCGTCAGCCTCTATTCTTGTTCTGGGTCTAATTAAGTGCCTGAAATGCCACTTCCCCTTTGGAGGTGAGGCAGGTAAAGCCTAGCCTGCTGCTTTGAAGCAGGGGAGGCCCGGAAGCCCAGGCAGGTGCACAAGGGGAAGGAGGAGGGGAGAGGCGCTGAGGGGCTGTGGGAGGAGCGGGGAGGAGTGGAGGGGGTGGGGGGAGTGAAAGCTTCTGCTGCCCCTCCTTAGAGAGGAAAAACAGCTGCAAATCTCCTACCTCGAGGTGCTTAACCTTTTGGGGACCCTGAGCCCTAGAGGCCCAGGGAAACTAAGGATCCCGGGGGAAATGCACGTGTACCTACACATACCTACAACTGGGATTCAATTCTAGGGTCTCATGCTCATCCCCGAAGCCACTAGAGTCCCCAGCATAAGTTGCTACGATGCCAGTTTATTTTAAGTATCCATGTTTATATCTAGATGCAGAGCTGGATGCATAGATGCAGATACAGATCTGGATCCATGAATCCAGACAGCGATACCCCCAAACTCAACAAGATCATCTCTGCAGAAGGAGAAAGACTTTCCATTTTTATTTTGTCGGCTTTTTAAATAATTTGAAATATTACAAGTATATATGACCTCGGTCATAAATCTTTATGGAAAAATATGCATATATATCTTAGAGCCCCTGATAAAACCATCTGCATTTGATTTGGGAAATTTTTACCTTAGAAGCCTGTACGGGTCCTCTGTTCCATACCCGCTGCTTTCAGAGCTTTCACCTCATTTTGATCACGCACTCCCTAGGTGCCAGCCCCCTTCTCTGTGTCTCAACTCCTGTGTTCCTTCTGTGGTTTGTATCCCCATGGGATGGGTGGAAACACCAAGGCTCAGAGAGGTGAGCAGCGGGCCTGGGGGACCCGCAGTGGGGAGGCTCCGCCGGGTCCTGCTGATTATGAGTCCAGTGCGATTTGTATCGCCCACTGCTCCCTTCGGATGTAAGGGCTGCGCCCAGAGCTGAGATGAAAGGGAGTGTCTGGGAGGCCGTGCCCGTGGCGTGGGCAGAAGTCCGGCACAGCAGGACAGGCAGGGGTCTTGCCCTGACAGCCCCCTTGTTCCTGGCATGGTGCCCTTGCTGGTCAGACCCTCAGTAGGGGCAGGCGACAGTAATAAAAGTGAGGGACCCAGGGACTTTGGAAGAATGGTCCATTCATGGTGCCTGGTTGAGCAGTCTGGAGACCGGGTCCCCGCTCTGACTCTGTTCCCGATTTGCTGTGCAACAAGGAACAAGTTTCTTCCCCTCTCTGGCCCTCAGTTTCTCCACCCGTAAAATGGTGTGTTGCAGTGGACCAGTGACTCTTAACTGGGGTGGCCATCAGATGGACCAGGGCAGCTCACCCCAAAAAACACTCCTCTCCCATGTCCCAAATCAAGCAAGTGCCCATGTGTGTGTGCACACTTTGCAAAAGCACCAGGATGACTCTGGGACACACCATTTGCCGTCCTTGCTCACGGATCTTTCCATCTCCTATACTCTGCATTGAATCCTCCTTCCCGGACCATGCCAGGATGATACCACCGGTACCCCCCAGTGAAGCACAGAGAGTGTAACGGCCCTCCCTGGTCACACAGCAAGCTGAGCAAGGACTCAAAACGTAGACCCCAGCGTCTGGAGACCAGCCATGTCTGTTCTCCCGAAGAGACCTCCTAGCCAGGAGAGAAAGTTCCCTAATGCAGGGAAGAGAAGAGGAAGGGAATCATTTGTCACCAGATAAGCAATATCAGCTTATCTCTGAAGACCAATAACCACAGCCCTGGGGCTCTGATTCCAGGCATAAACAGAGCTTCTCTGGCCCTCCCCCTCCTCCAGGGCAGCCTCCTTTGGAGGTAGTCCCTGCTCCTCCTGGACAAAGCCCCTCCTCGCCTCACCAGAGTTCCCTCTGTCCATGGGGAACACGCTAGGTTTTGACTTCCTCCCGGAGCTCCAGTGCAAACATGCCCAGAGGGTCAGAGCTCCAAGGGTCCCGCCTGCTACATCTCCCCAGAAGCTCCAGCTCAGAAAGCCAAGGCTCCGTGGAACTCACTTTGAAAACCACTAGACCGATTGTGCCTTGCAGACGAAAAGCCCCAATACTGCCGCAGGTCCTTTTCCTCTGGGCTTTATTTTTCCTTGCTCTTCCCTGGAAGAGGACTCTTCCCAGGAAGGTGGCCAAGTCTGTGACTTCTGTCAAGTCTCAAGATCCCAGCAGGTGCTCATGGGCGCTGGGAGTGTGGGTGGTAGTGGGGGGTGCAGGCTGGAGCCACAGGATCTAGGGTTCCTCAAGAATGGGGGCAGGTGTTGGTGGCTGCAACTGTCCCAATGGGACAGGAAGAGCAGCCGGACTTGTGCCCTCCAGGCCTCTGAGGGTAAAGGTCTCGGGGTCCTACAGACACTATTAGGAGAAAACCCTCCTCTCCCTACTTCCTTGAGCAAATCTCTCTGAGCCTCAGTTTCCCCCTCTGTGAAATGGAACTAAAAAAAAAAAAAAAAGGAGGCATCACATTAAGCACACAGGGTGACAGGCGGCGGGGATGGACAAAGCCCAGACTTCCCATGCCCTCACCCCGTACCTCCTGAGCTCCTGGGAGCAAGACTTCAACTGCCAGCGAACCAGAGTCACCTTTCTGTCCTCTGGGCTCACTCATGCCACACTCTCTGGACCTCAGCTTTTCCGTCTGTAAAATGGCCAGATGAGCTCTAAGGCCTGTTCAACTTTGCCTCACCCTTTGGGATCTTGGCCTGGAGTCCTCTAATCCCGGGGTCAGGCTAGCTGTTCTAGAAGCCAGCCACAGGCTCAGCACCCCAAGGTATCTGGTAAGGGGAGTCTTGGAACAGTGCCTCCTCCCTCTCAGGCGGGGGCGATCTCTCCTCACCATCTCTCCACCCATCCTCTGCTCTCCACCTCCTCTGTACCTTTCTCCTACTCCCCTTGCAGGACTAAGCTCCTAGCTGGCCTCCCCACACTCTCCAGTCCCTTCTCTGCTCAATCCATCACTCTCCTGCTAAAGTTTCTTCCTTGGCTCCCCACCGCACTTGGAACAAGTCCTAACTTCTTAACTCAGCCTGGAGATGCCCACCACTTGGGCTCTAGGGGTATGACCTCCCAGGGCAGCAGCCTGCAGGAAGCCAGGCTTAAGAGACAGTTGTGGGATGAAGGGATGAAGAGCCAAGGTGACTTCAAAGCACTTCCAAGTCTTTCCAGCCAGTGCCTAGACCTAACCCTTATTTCAAGGGAACGGCGAGTAGCTATCCTTGGAACAGCTATCCCTGGGGAGTGGATATGATGGGAGGACTGTGTCCCATACCCTCCCCAGCCTCCTCTACACCTGGAGGTTTCTGCCATCTCCTTCAATCACCAAATAGGGCTCACCCTGACTGTCCCCACCCTGTTCACCAAAGCTGGGAGCGGACAGAACTCATTGAGGAGGAATGACTCCACATATCTAACAGTGTCCGTTGGGTCCCAAGAACTGGCTCTGTTTGTTTCTGCCTTTTCCCCTGGCCTTCTGTTGAATGAGGAGCTGCCCGCAGGGCCCACTTACTTCTTTTAGATCAGGAGGGACACCATTCATTTGCGCCTGGCTCAGCACCTGCCCCCACCCCACCCCAGCCCAAATGTGGTGATTACTTATAGATTTACAGCCCTTATTATTTCTCAAGTCACAGGGGAGTGGCCTTGGAGAAGAGGAGATAGAAGGGATTGGGGAATACTATTTACCCAGCCTCCTAATTTGCCCTACGGTTTATGTAATTCTACCACCGACTTTTCCCCAGGAACTTTGCAGGTATCATGGGTGGGTCGGTTTTGTGGGAGCACTGAGGCTCCAGGGGCACCTCATTCAAAGTCGCCCAGATATTTCAGGCTGGGGAGGGGGCTCCTCTTTCTCCTTCATCTCCCTCCTCCCCAGCAGCCCTAACTCAAGCACCATTCAGAGAGCATCTCAGAGGAGTGGCCTCTGCCCACCAGATGTCCTCATCACAGACCCGCAGGTGGCCACACTGGACCCAGCTCCCCAGGTTCACAGAGGAGGAAGGGAGCCTCTGAGAGCCAGAGCCTCGTGCCCAAGCCACCGCCACGCTGCTCAGCGACAGATACACCAGTCTTACCGGCCGTGACTTTCTCCTTCCTCCCCCCCCCCCCCCCCCCGAAAGCCACCGAATCCCTCTCCGGCGGGCCCAGCTCCTTGGCCCAGCTCCTCCGCCCCGCACCCCGCTCCTCCGCGGGCCGCCAGCCCGGGACAGCTGACCCAGCAGAAGCCCAGGGACGAAGCCCTCTCCGCCGCCAGCTTCCCTCGCCCGCAGCTTGGGTTTTGTTGTGGGGTTTTGTGCGTCCTGTTTTGTTCAGGTCTCCCCGCCCCTTCCCGCGCGGGGCCGGCCCCTCCCCCCCGCCCGGCGCCCCCGTCCCCCTCCCCCGGGGCTCCCAGCGTGCCCGCTCTTGACTTCATCCACTAAGTCAATAGCCCGGGCGCGGGCGGCCCGCTCCCCCCGCTCCCCCCGCCCCGCGCCGCCCCCGGTTTTCTTCTTGGGATAATGGGGGCTCTTTGTGGCCTAATCAGCCTCCTGAGGGGCCAGGAGGCCGGGAGCGCTTCCCCCGCGGCCGTCGGTGAAAATGAAAGCGGGATTAGGCCGGGGCCTCGGCCCACACCATAGTAAAGCGCCACCAGGCATTCGCCCCTTCAAAGCCCCTTTCGGGGTTTGGTTACTTTATTTCTAAAGTTGTTTGTATTTCTAAAGTGGCCATTGAGGCGCGAGCGGGGACTGCGGGGGGGGGGGGCGGTGCGGCTGGGGGAGGAGAAACTCCTGGAGCCTCCCTCTCCCCCTCCTGGGACCCGCTGACCAGTTTCCAAGGAGCCTTCCCCGCCCTTACTTCCTCCGGCCTCAGGACGTGGGGAGGGGCTGTTATCCCCACTAATCAGACGGGGAAACTGAGGCTCGGGGCCCTGGAAGTCACTGAGGCGGGCTCCGCGGCAGAAGATGAGTTCCCAGCATTCAAACCTACCCTGCAGCCAAAAGGGGGAAAGGTGTTTTTGTTTGTTTGCTTGTTTGTTTGTTTTTAGCAAGGGGGGCGGAGACGCTTTTACAGCGCTAATCGCCCCCTGGCGCAAAGCTCTGAGCGCACCAGCTACACTTCGTCCTGTCACCTGTATAGGCCATCGAAGGGAAAGTCCCTACCTGAGCACAGTTCGACTCCCGACAGAGGAAAGTTGTCCATCCCTCATTTATTAAAGAAAGTTCCAGAGCCTCTTTAATTAGGGTTCACTCCCAGCACCTCCAATCAATCCCAGAAATGCCAGCGCCATAATTCAGAATCTTACCCCATCACTAAAGATGGGAGAGGGCGGGAATTTGCTGGCAGCTGGAGGGACCATAATAGAGGAAGGGGTATAGACTGGGGCGGAGGGGACAAAAAGCGGTAGAAGAAAGCAGAGGGGCATCTCCTAGCTGCGCCCTTTCTCACACACACATACATCGGAATTTCTTTCTTTCTGTAGGACTTTTGATTCCCCAAAGAGTGCGAATCTGAGCTCGAGAAGTCCAGGTAAGGAGAAAAAATTGCAAGGATGAGGAGCAAGGGGGTGGAGGGGGTGGACAGGGGGTGGAGGGGTTCATGCAAAGTCGGGCTGGAAAGTTCCAGGTTCCTCCATTCTGCCTCTGCACCAACAGTGGGAGTTGGTTCTGTGGTTACAAGAGAGTGCAGGAGAAAGAAGCTCTCCTGCAGCCTTCCACTGGGGATGACAGAGTCCTAGAAGGCTCCTTGGAACTCCCCCTGACTCCTACCAACCCCAAAGTTGCTGCTCTGCGGGCGAACTCTGAATCTGATTTTTGTGCAGCCCAGATAAATCCGGTGCGGACTATAGGACAGGTACGTTTCCAGGGAACCGAAGGGCTTGATCCCAGACACACAATCTCCACGCAGAAGTATACACAACACACCACCCAAACACAGGACACCCCACAAAACTTCCCCAAATGTTGCCTTCTTTCCACCTTCCCCAGTCGCCTAGAGACCCACAAGTGTAATTCGAACCAGGAGTGGACCCTCTCCACCTGTTACCCCACGGAGGCTGGCAACGGAAAGGCAGCTACGCCCTCAAATGGGGCTCCTCTGGGTCTGGGTCCCATGGAAAAGACCCCAGAAAAGTTCAGGGTGGAGTTTTCCAAGCTACTTCTTGGGCTGACGCCCCACCCCTTTTTCTGTCCGGTCCTAGGGTCTGTTTGATCTTGTTGCGGCGGCAGACAAAGAGCACAGTAAAGGGGAGAGGCTCCGGAGCCCAGCGGCCGGCCTCTCCTTACCTACTCCTCTCAGCTCGAACCCAGGGCGCTCCCAGGCCCTGTCGGATGCCTGTGACTCCTGAAGCCAGGTTGGGGGCTGCCTGCCATATCCGGCTCTGGCCCCAGACACATCCTGTTGTTGCACGCACACGCAGACCCGCGAGCGCGCGCGCACACACACACACAGAGGCAACACTCACAAACACCAAAACATACAGGCAGCCTGGCAAGGGGGCAGGCACACACAGAGACCCAGGTAAACACGCCCAGAGACACATGCACTGAGGCAGGTCTGTTCATCGTAGGCTTGTTTATTTTCTGTCTCAACCACCTGGCTCAAAACTCTCTGAAGGCCGGGACCTTCCTGATGTCTCAGGTACTCCTGGGCACTTAACGCAATGTCTGGTACATAGTAGGTGCTCAACAAAATTTCACAGACTGAAGAAATTAACCCTTTGAAACAAATTGCAATTTCTTTTTCTTTCTTTCTGCCTTTTTTTTTTTTTGTGGGACAGACAAAAGGGGAAAACAGGGTTTTTGCTCATTTTATCCCCCGAAAAGGACGCTTCCAACAAATGAATGGGGGGGGGTGGGCTCTGCTGCCTCTGTTTTGGAAAGGGGAGGAAGCAGCAAGGGCCAGATGGAGGGCAGGCTTTCAGCCTCAAACTCTACCCTCCTCCCTCCCCCCAATTCCATCTCCTCATCCTGAGCTCCTGGGCTCCTGCTCCGGGGATGAGCTGCTCCCCCGAGAATATTGGAGTCACCAGGAAACTTGCAGATTCCAGGTTCCTAAGGGGGTGTGGCCTCTAGAGGCCCAGAGGCCCCTTTATACTGTAGGCAAAATTCTGAATGTATGGACTTGTATGATTGGCCAGTTTTTTTTTTTCCATTTTATCCAATTCTCCAAGGGGTCTGGGCTCCCCCAAAAGGACAAGAAGCTTTGACTCAGTCCAGTTCTCTGGCTTTCATGGGAGAAAACTGAGACCCAGAGAAATTGAGCAAGTTGTCCAAGATGACATTGCTCATGAGCTGGGGGCAGGATAGACACTTCTCGGGCCCACCACGTGCACTCTGCCCCTGCCAACTCCTCCTGCCTAGCGCAGCTGGCTTCAGAGGGAGACAGGGCATGCCTCAGGAGGAGGGAATGAGGCACGCAGCCGCTGGGAACCCGTGGGTATGAACTGGGCCCAGAGCAGCACGAAGCCATCAGCTCTTCAAGGTTGCAACCTCGCCTTTACTCACCCTCCATTCTGCAGCGTGGGAAGCCAGGGAGTGCGGCAGCGGGCCTGCGCGCCACCCCTTCCCAAAGCTGGGGCTAAAACCCGGAAGGCAGCGAGCCTCCCTCTCCGGCAGTGAGACCCCGACAGGCCTGTTTATTTAGCAGCGCTCTGAATAAGGGTTCCCCGCCCGCCCCCCTCCTTGTTCCTAGTCCCGACTGGGCCCGGCTCTCGGGGCCGGCCCCTTCCCAGCACTCCGGCTCGGAGCGCGGAGCTCAAGCCCCCACCTCGGGGTCGGCCTCCCTCCCGCTCCGCCGGCCCCACTCGCTCGCCTCTAATTAAGCGGCAGGATCGCAGCGAGCCGCCGGGCCGCGCTGTAATATGATGAACTGCCTTTGTGCCGGTGTCACCGAAAGCGCTTCTGATAAGGGGAAGCCGCCGAGGATCAAAAGGACGACAGCCGCTAGCCCGCCTCCCGCCGCCGCCCAGCTTTGCGCGCTCGCCCTCTCCGCCCGCGCTCTCCCGCGGGCTGGCTCCAGGTCCCGCGGTTTCTCCTGATCTGCCTGTCCCAGGCCAGCCTCTCGGTGACTCTGCGTCCTTTTGTCTTTCTCCCTGCTGCTCTGCGCCCCTCTCGGTCCCTCTGCATTTCTCAACGTCCTGGAACGCTCCAGGCAGGTTCTCTTAGGGCCGCGCTCCGACTTTCTCACTCTTTAATTTTCCAGCGCACAGCGCACAGCGTTCTCCCTCTCTCCCCCCTGTTGCTGTTCTCCTCCTTTCTGACTCTCTCTCGTGCCACCTCTGTGGCTCTGTGTCTCCCTGGTCTCTGCCATCCCTCTCTTGCTCTCGCCCTGGGCTCAGGCCCAGCGCCCAGCCAGGACCCCGGCGACCAAATCTTGGACCATTAGCTGACCCGCAGTCTCAGGGAAACCAGAGGGATCCTTCCTCAGCAAGCTTGCAGTGCTCTGCGGTCCTCGAAACCCACCCTCACTCAGCTGCCCACCAGAGGGCCAAGCACGAGCGCCCCAGGTGCCCTGGAATGCCCCTGGGGCCTCCTCCTCGAAGCCTGACTTGGGGTGCACACTCCTCCCCTCATCCCTCCTGAAGCTGCAGTGCGGGGAAGCCTTTCTTCTCCCCCGGGGCTGAAGTTCCAAGTGCAGCCAACCCCCCCTTTGGCGTCCCCTTCCCTACACCCCTTCCTTTGGCCCCCACCTCCCCTTTGCCCTCGACCCTTTCTCTTCCTCCTCCAGGCCCCTCCCCTTCGCAGGCTCCTGGTCCCCTCTGTGCTCTCTTTCTGGACCCCTTCCCTGCCTGGCCTCTGCCTACCCTGCTTCACCGCTCCCTTCCCCCCACCCCCACCCCACTCTGTTTGAAGTTTTTGGAGAGATCTATCTACTAATGGCGAAGTTTCCCCCTTAGGTCACCGTTCTGCCTTGATTCGATTTGGGAAGGCAAGTTCCCTCCCTCCCCCTGCCCGACCCCAGCCGGGGCCAATCGCTCCAGAGCAGGTCAGAAAGCGCTGACCCCACTTCCACCTTTTCCTCTTTCAGCCAGAGTTGGGGGGAGGGGGAAAAAGAAGGAAGGCGTAGGACAGCAAAAACTGAGGGGGGCAACCCAACCTTCCAATCCCCTCTTATCCCCATCCCCAACTGGGTTTCCTAATTACCTCATTAGTCTGGGGTGGGAGAGGGGGAAGAGCTATTTTTCTGGAATTCCTGGAATGTGCCCCCCCATCTTAGTCATGGCCTTCAAGGCCCCAAAACCCCAGAAGCATCTCCCCTTTGGGGTTTCTCCGCTGTGCTCCTAACAGTAGGAAGGCTTCCCCTCACCAGGCACTTCTGGGTCTCTTCTGTGGGTGTGAGTTCTGTCTGGCTTTAGGCGAGCTCTTGGGCCAGAGCCAGGGGGCCTTATACATTTCAGGTTTCTGTAGGTGCCCATTAGGAACCAAGCCCTCATCAACTTTGCCCATGATGGCAAACGGGAACTCCAAAGAGGCAACCTGGAAGGAAATCTCATTTGCCCTCTCTCCCTATATAAAAATAGACGTGTTTTTATATAATATTATTTATATAAAATGTAGTGTGTGACAACTCTCATTTTCAGAAAGACATTCTTTAAAAAAAAAAAAAGCCCAAATAATCACCGTACTGCTTTAAGTCTACTGTTATATGTGCTTTTAAATCCTTCCATGTAAATTCCACTGAAAAATTTGGAAAGCTGTGAAAGGGGAGGGGGCGGCGGGGGTGGGGGGAGGTTAATCCGGGTTTAACGCCGAGATGCCGTCTTAGGACCAGGGTTAGCCTGATTGCCTTATCTCTTCCCAACATTTGAGACGCCCATATTTCACCCAGCCAAATAGCTCCAAGAGCAGCGCAGATGGCTGCCGTGGTCGCGCCTCAGGAAAATGTGTTATTAATATCTAAATAACTTCCCAATACTGTCTGGTAAATCTCCCCTCCACCATTCCAAATGATGAATTCGTTTGAAGTCTTCCCCCAGCCTCATCTTTTCAATGTCCCTCTCTCTCTCTCTCTCTCCTCTCTTCTTAGCCAGGCTTATTTCAAACTGGTAAATATCTAATTCCTTTCACCGCTGTGCCGAGCACACGAGTCTTTTAGGTACAAACGCCTCCAAACAGCCGGTGTGTGGCGGTGCGTGCCCGGAGGTGAACATAAAACCCGCACGCCTTCGCGGCGGGAGACCTCACCCCGTTTAGAAACGCGTTCGGGAGACTGGGGCTGCGCGGGAACCTCAATCTGGGAGCCCAGCCCTTCCTCTGCAGGCCCTGGGGACCCTCTCCCGGTTCCCCGTGGAGTCCCAAAGGCACCCCCCCAACACGCATCTCTTCCGCGGCTCCTGCCCCCCCCCCGCCACCGCCCCCCCAGCCCTCCAAAGGCTTCCCTCGATCTCTGGGGCGGATAATTACCCTCCGCTCGCCTGTTCTCCCTTGTTTCAAGTTTGTTTGCTAAATGTCTTCTATTAGATTATGTTCGTTCATTCCCCCTCCAACCTTATCTCCTTCTGTCTCTACTCTCCTTGCCCGTCACACTCGATTTAGGCACGAGTTTATCTGGCAAACAGTTTGCCGACTTTGTTTATTTACCGCGGGTTCCAGGGCTGCGAGCGAGCGAGAGAGCGAGCGCCAGTGTTTGCCTTTGTAATACTTATCTCATTGTTGTTCTTCGTTAGTCTCAGCTCCCTCCTTCCCCTCTCTCTTCTTCGGTTGGGGGGATGGAGGGAAGAAAGGGGGAGTCTTGTCGGCCCAGTGTGGGCTCGCCCCCTCTCCGCTCACCCCATCCCCCCACTGCCCGGGCGCGGCGGAGCCCTCGTCCCCCCTCCCTCTCTCCCTCTGGTCTCACTGAATATCCACCACTGAGCGCAGCCTAAAGCCGGGGAATTGCCTGACACCCTCCCATCTTCCTCCGAGCCCCCATTATGCGAAGCTGATCCCACTCTGAACAGCCTCAAATCCCGCCTGGACTCTGTTTGATTAGATTGCCAACCCGGGGTAATCCTTTGATTTGGTGGAGTGTCAATTACCTTTCTCTAAACACACATTTACAGAGGAGGGAACTTGTTGGTTTAAATCAATGCAGATTGTTTCTTGATAAATGGACTATCTCTGTCCCCTCCCTCACTCCCTCTTCCCAGGCCCCTCTCCCTCTACGCCTCCTCCCCTTCCCTCTGCCGATCTCGCCTATCCGGTAAACAATGCCCCTTCCAGGTGTGAAGCCGGGGGAAAAAAAAAAACGGTGTGGGCTGAGGGGAGCTGTGCCCCCCTTCCCCTATTCATGCGCTCCCCCGGAGCCTAATTAAATTTGGCAGGTCCTTGTACACACAATCAAAACAGCTTCCTCCAGTGTAGCAAACGACCGAAAACCGCATTAGCAGCTCGCGGCCCTGCCAAATTAAATTGTTTCCCACCTCCTTTTACAAGTGTCTAAAACCGACACTTCGGGCTCTCCCCTCCTTTCCGAGCCTTCTCGGTCATCTCCCACTCCACACCTGTAAGTTTGCTGCTTTAAAAATAAATTAAGGAAAAATGCACAGAAACACAGATCTGCCTCACACACACCACCTTCGGCCCCCACCCCAGATGGTCTTTCATACCCGGGAAGTCGGCAAATTCTTGGATGGACTTTGACAATGGCACTTCTCCCCATAGAGGAAATGCACGCTCTTCTTCTTTTAAATCTTGTGACACCCCCCCCCTTATTTCATATTAACTGTGACCTCTCTGGGCGTTGTACCCTAGAGACCCAGGTGGAGCCCCATGTCTGATCTGGTCAGTTTCAGCCTAAGTTTGTACATTGTCAGATGCATGAGGCTTTGGTGTTCTTATTGTTTATTGCTGTTGTTATTGCCTTTTTAAAATTATTATTATTTCTTCACACTGACTCCCTTAGCTCCCGCAGAGAAATGGTTTGACTTTTTGCAAACCCCTATCAAATTTCCCACCAGAGTCTCCCTGGGCTCAAGCTAGGAAAATCTTTTTCTTTCCCATTCCTCCTCAAATCCTTTCCCGGTTGGGTCTCTGGTCTGTCTCCCCTGATTCTCCGAGAAGGGGTGAGGAGAAGAGAGTCCAAGTGGATGAGGGCAAGGAACTGTCCATTTCCCTCTCCAGGTGAGCAGAGCATGGCTGGAGCCCCTATCCGCTGTGGTCTGAAATTCTCACAACCAACAATCCTAATAACTCAGTCTTAACAAGGATAAGAGAAAAAAAAAAATATGAACAGCCTCATGAATATCAGCCCAAGGGGAGCAGGAGTGAGCTGTTCAGAGATGAAAGTGCACAGAAATAAAAGCTCAATTTAATCTGCTTTAAAACCCTTCAACTTAACGTTTGTGCTTCAAACTCTGAGAGTGAGGACTGATTGCGGATAAATAGTTTCTTACCATGCCTGGGAGCTATAACACCCTTCTGCAACACAGTTTCCTATTCAGCAGCCCCAGTTTTCATTACCAGCTCTAATAAGTCTTAACATTATTAAATGCCAAGCGGACGATAGGGAAAAACGGACTCAGGGAGGGATCTCTCTTTAGCGCTTAAAGAGGAGAGCTCTTAAACCCCTTCTTGGAAGGCTCCCCGCCATGAGAGGGGCAACCCCCGGAGAAAGCATTTGTCAAGAGCAAGAAACCAAAACAAAGTTTGTGGGTGTGCACCCCTCCCCCTGCTCTGCCCTTTGAGGCATCTCTGCCTCTCCCCACCTGGTCGACTTGGGTGGAGGTTAGGAGGTCTTTTCACTTTTAACTTGGCCATGAAACTGATGGCTGGGGCCTGGGAGAGAGAGGAGAGGTTCCAGCTGGGTGGTTCACTGGGATGCCTGCCTACTGACCCAGGTACTCAGGGGGCCGATATGTTTTGTCCCCGGAGGGACAGACAACCCTCCCTCATCCCCACTGTCATTCTGCCCATTCCCACCCACGTACAGTCACCCTGCACATCCACGCAGAACCCCACTTGCACAGAATACGACCCACGGCACAATGATCCAAAGGCCCACGGACAAACAGCCACCCAGAGAGTCACATGCGCTTATGCAGCCATTCCAGCTCACGGTCCCAGCGCCCGATGTGCCCACTGTCACTCAAAACCTGCCAGGCTCTCTGGATACCAGACCCACGGATTCCATTTCGTTTCTGCAGCTCCTCTCCAGACTCAGCTCCTGTGCTCTCTGCCTCCCCATCTGGAACCGCCAGGCTCCTCCTAAACCCTTGGAGATTTGGAGCTTCCTGGTTCTGCTGCAGGGAAATCCTCTCTCCAGCGAAGCTGCCCGTGAGCCAGTTTTGTAAGCCCTGACCCGCGCCAGAAGCACCCGAACTCCCTGGAGCCAAAGGGATCCCCAAAGCACAGGCTTTCTATCCCTTTCCTCTCCTTTCCTTCTTTCTCAGAAAAGACTTATTTTGCTTCCTCACAGACTGAGCTGGACAAACCCCCGCCACACACACACACACACACACACACACACACACACACACACACTAAAGTGTCTCCAAATAAAACCAAACCTCCTTCTGCCTCTCCCCGGTACTTCTCAGAAACGGTGTCTGCTGTGTGGTATTTCTCCAGGAAAGATCATTTCAAGTTCAATGTGCCCCACCCCACAAAAAAGAAGTCCAACCAAGTCCCTTTCCGATACAAACTGAAGTCAGGAGTGGGTCCCCCCGCAGGGGTCCCAGGGCTCTGGGCTGCCTCCGCCAAGCCTGGGGCTCTTCAGCAGCACAGGGGCACTTCCCACTGCAGACCCGAGGCTTCGAGGCCGGCCCGGCACAGCGGGGTGCCAGGCACAGCTCGCTCGCTTTCATCCCTCGCCCTTTTGTCCCTGGCGGGACAGGGCTCCACTTGGGGCCCTGAATGTCAGTAGCCCGCCCCTTCCCCAGCTCTAGGCTGCTCTCTCAAAGGGGCTGCCCCTGCCCCTCCTCCCACCTTCCCCCTCAACCAGGCCTGTGGGGGCTGGGCCTTCCTGGGTGTTGTCTTTGGAAGCGGGCTTTGTCTGTGAAGTTCATCTTCAAGGTTGGGAGAGACTACTGACAACTGGAGAGAGAGACCTGGGCGAGGAGTTCACGGGAGGCAAGGAGAGGGGTACCCTGAGACACCTCTGGAAAGAAATTCAAGCCAAATGTGCTCTTTACAAGTTTCCAGGTTTGGGGAACTCCCCGACTTTTTCCAAAGCGAGCGCTTTGCAGGTTTGCGTGACCACTGTCTTTCCTGTCTGCTGCTGCCTCCCGGCATGCCCGTTTGTGAGCTCGCTTCTTTTCCCCAGCCAGTCTTTGTGACTCTGGGCCTTCTACTTCTGTTTCTCACCCTCCCTCCCCCACTTAAGGCACGCTTACCAAGTCTCAAAGAGAACTTCAAGGGGAGGGGATAATGAGGAAGACTTTCCCTTCTCCCGAAACTTCCCCTGCCAATAAATACAAGCACACTCCCCTTCCCCGGGTGTGCAGGCGCTTGAAAGATAAACGCCTTCCCTAGCAGACCGGAGAAAAAGCGGGGCGCAAGGCTCAGACTCCAGCCGGTGGGGCAGCGGCGCTGCAAGGGGGGAGAGGGTGGGTGCAGTCGGAAGCTTTCTCCCCGCCTGAGATCCTCCGATCCTGGGCGTTGGGGAACTTGGTCTCAACGACTGGCCCCGCCAGAGGCAAGTGCCTGACTGGTGCACCCATCTGCACCCACCCGCCACGCTCTCGGTTCGGGCCCTGGCAACGCGGGGCTGAGGGTTAGGCGGCGGGCCTCGCTAATTTTTATTGATTGCAGCGGTCAGTCAACTGTCAGGCAGGGTTTCAAGGGACCGTTTAGAGAGCGTGTGCGGGTCTGGTTAACAAATTCATTTAGGGAGCCGCAGGCCGGCTCCTCCTTCCTCGCCCCCCGCCCCCTTGTCCAAGCGTCCTATAAATAATAGATCCACACCGGGACTGGGACTAGCCGCCAAAACGCGGGCCCCGCAGGGCGCACGCCCCGGAGTGCCCGGCCAGGCCCTGCGCGCGGGGCTCGTGCGCTCAGCGGCGCGCAGTGCACCAACCTGCAGCCGGCTCCCCGGGGACACCAAGGCCGTCTGCGCCCGGGCTCCGCGCTCTGCCCTAGTCCGGGGCACACTGAGGGGGCGCCCTCCGCAAACCCCGAGGGACTCCCGGCTCCGCCCGGGGCTGCGAGTCCGCCCGCTAAAGTGCTGTCGCTAGCCTTGGGCGGCGGAAGCCAACCACTGGCCCGCACCCTCGCGCGCGGGGATGCGGGGTTCGCCCCCCCTCGGAGGTTCCCTACCTTTGTCGCCCAGGATGCCGTCGATGCTGTGCTTGGCTTTCTTCTCGCCGTCGTCCTCCTTCTTGTCCGCTTCATCCTCCTCCTCTTTCTTCCCGAACTTGATTCTGAGCACGCGGCTAATCGAACTCACTAAACCTCAGAAATTCAAAGGCAAAAGAGCAAGTATAAGTTGTTGGGGCATTGGAGCCGGGCGACCTGGGCCCCCAGGAGAAAGCAACGCAGTCCGTCCCTGCAACACACTGCAAGGGGATTCACACCCACTGACAACCCCCCCCCCCCATTTAAGCGTTTACATCCAAGTACAGTCGCTGGCTAGGGAAGCTGACTCCCCTGGGACACTCTCACGGTGGCATTCCTATACTCCTCCTTGCACACACTTGTGCCTGACACGGTCACATCGCCTAGATGCATTCACACCCACACCCACTTCCCCAGGACCTTGCCAGAGGCCCTCCAGCCGCTGTGGCTGCCACCTCTACACCCAGGTGTGTGTCCCCTCGCTGCATGCCTGGATGCCCCCCACACACATGTGCACACGCGCACATCCATCCCAGGCCGCTTTCTGTCTCACGGGCAGCGTGGTGGAGGCCTCCTTGGGAGCCACTGCTGGCTGGTGGCACTGACAGAACAGAAAGAGTGACTTGGGGAAAGGGGTCCAGGGAGCCCATGGAGATCAACCCTCCTAGGACGGACCCATCTCTCTAGGCCACTTCTCTGAGAAAGAAAGCCTCAAGGGAGCTCCTGTTATCACCCAGCCTTACAGGATAACTTTTTGCCCCTTCTGTGCCTCCTTCTGTCCCTCCTTCCTTCCCTCCTTCCTCCTCTCTTTCTTCTTTCTCCTCTCTCTCTCTTTCCTAATTTTCTCTCTTTTCTTTGTTCCTTCTGTCCGTCCATCTTCCTTTCGGTTTTGATCCCCTCCTTTGCCCTAACTCTTCATTCCTGCTCCCTTTCCTCACAACTCTCCTTGGAGCTCCCCATCATTCATCACCTTCCGTCCTGTCCTGTCCCGCCTTCAGCCCCGTTCAGCCGGCACCCGGCCAGACTGTGCTTGGCCGGCTCAGCTGCCTTCTCACCTGAGGGCACGGTGCTGCGGTCACAGTGTCCGTCCTTCAGCAGCCTGTCTCGGATCTCCCAGCTGAACATGCCTGGGTTTTCCCTCTTGTACTCCTCGATCTTTTTCTCCACATCCGGAGTCGCCACCTGCTTCAGAGGTGGAGGTGGGAGAGCAGGAGTGGAAAGATGGGGTTGGGGGGAGGGAGACACTTTTAATATCAAACTCCCAAGAGCCCCAGGCCAGGCTGGTGGCTCTGGTTCCCATGTCCCTCCCCTTTCCCCCCTTCGGAGATTGGCTTTACCCTTTCACAAAACCTGTGCCTGGCTCCAAGGAAGGCAGCCAGGTGCATAGGGTAGTCATAGGTAATAAGATAGAACCTAATTAGGACTCTTGGGATCCCCCCCGCCCACCGCCCCGCTCACTATTTCAGGCAAGACTGAGGGGGGAGATTTCCCTTAGTCTGGGATGATGCTGGGGGTCGGGGCAGATGTAGGGGCAGCCCAGGGATGACTCGTTGGCCTCAAAGTCCTGGGCAACCTGGAACCTCAGTTATCTTATCCCCTAGAAATCCAAATAATGAGAGGGACATCTGGGGGTGAGGACACCCTCTTCCTGTACTTTCCATAGGAAGCATTTGGACACCCCAGTGGTGTTGGATGACACAAGGTAGTGAGAGGGGCCACAACCAGGATCCCCCAACCATGGGAAGGCCGGCTGCCAGCTCTGCAGCAAGACACTCACTCTGGGCTTGCTGCCGCCGATGGCCCCAGGCCGGATGGACCCGGTCTCCTGGTAGCGGCAGAGAATCTTGGAGACGCAGCCGTGGGACACACGCAGCTGACGGGAGATGACACAAGGCCGGATGCCATGGTGGGCCATCTCCACGATCTTGTGGCGGATGTGATTAGGCAGGGGTCGCCCGTTGATGAAGACCCCACCAAGCTGATTGACCCGGCCTTGGCCAAGTGGTGTGGACACTGGAGAAGGGAGGGGAGACCAGGAAGGAGAGAGGCACAGGGTGAGGATGGGGAGGAGACAGCGAGCACACCCCTTGACTCCAGTTTTGTTGGAGCCCAAGAGCCCTGACAGAGGGACTGTGAGTTCCCCACATTTGGAGGTGCGGCAGTTCAGAGGTCAGGAAAAAACTGTCAGAAAGCTGAGAGAGGGTCCTGGAAGGATGGAGAGAAAAGTCACAGCTGCCTGCTACAGTCCCCCAGATGCCGTGTGCCCCCATTCCTGCCACACTATGGGGAATGAGGACACACTGGAGAGGGATCTGATGCTTCTGAGAATGGGGAGGGAGAGGGCAGAGCCAAGAGGCTGATGGAGTCTCGTCTCCGGAGTCTGTGGGACCAGGGGCTCGGTCCCCCAGGATGCAGTTTGGGCCGCAGGTCTGCCTGCCTCTTCGGGAGGCCAATTGCAGGCGAGATGTGGCCCCTCTCTCTGCTCAGTTCCATGCCCTAAGTGGTCAAGACTGATCCATTTTGGGGGGAGCCGGAAGAGGCTGGTTAATTACCAGTATTTACAGCCCTGGCCTGGGCAGCAGATCTGTCCTACTTATAATTGAACAGCCGAGGGACTGGTGACACGAAGCTGTTGGTCGCTGCCTCTGGGGTCACCTGGCTGTCCCTTGAGGGACTCTCCTTGCTTCCAACCCCTCTCAAAGTTCTAATTTCGTTTTGGGGCGATTTGGGGGAAACGCTCCGCTGTCAGCGAGCTCCCATATCAAATACCTATTTGGCTTCAGAAATCCAAGATCTGTCCCTGCAGGCTCTGTGAGGGTGGTACACAGAGGGGCCAGAGTCTCTGTGTGGGTGACTTTGGGAACCAGGGAGACAGACACCCCTGCTGTATTGCTGCGGAGGGGAGAGCTCCTCGGAGGCCTTAATGCAAAGTCTACACAATTTCCTCACAGAAGGTTGGGGGACACCCGGTGCACTAATCCGGCCTCCATCCCCCCCAATTTGGGGACCAGGCGGCTGCAGAGATCTGGCAGATTAGAACGATTTCACAGACGCGGGAGTGGAGGGAGCTGCCAGTATAATTGGAAGGGAGGAGGCGAGAAGGGGCTCGGCTGCCGAGCGGTTCCTGCCGCCTCCTCCCTCGCGCTCCCGGTCCCCCCACCTCTCTTTGTAAAAGTAGGTGTCTGAAGCCACCCTCGGATTTAATCAGAAATCGTGCGTCGCCAAGTCAGAGTCACTCAGTCTCCGTGGCGGGATATGCCATTAAGCGCTCGAGAGCTCTCGAGCGCCCAACTTTATATTCAAGAGCCTCTTTAGCGACCGGCGCTCGGCTCTCCTCAGTATTCTCCGTCATGTTGGGCAAATATTGTTCTAATCCGCCGCGCGTCCTCGGCCGCCTGTTTTACTTGCATTCGCTACAGCAGAGTGCTACGGCAAATCCCCGGGCTTGCGCGCTCTCCCGCCTGCGTGGTTGCTCGCGCGCACTTGATCACGAAGCCACTCTCTTCGCCTCTGTCTAATTCAGGGACCCGCGCCATCCCGCTGCCAGAGGGACCCCTCCCTCCCCAGATCGCAGGCTGCCCGCCCGTCCATCCCCTCCCCGCCTCCTTTCCCCTTCCTCACGCACAAGGGGCTCAGACAGTTACAAGAAGAGTAATTAAAAAATGAAAGTGGCACCTATCTCTCACCACTCCTGTATGACATCCTGGGCTACCCACCCCCAGAAACCCAGTGATCCCTCGGTTGACAGGTCGAAGGCCTTCCATTAGTTTAAAAAGAAAACAAAACAAAAACGCAGGAAAGGGTCTTGGCAGAGCGCTCCCATCCTTTCCTCCAGCCGGGAACCCGTCCCCTGTCGGTCGTCTCTGCTCACCCCGGTGCTGGGTATTGACCGAGGACACATTAGAGAATTCACGTTTTCCCCCTGTCTGGACACCGCGGGGCCCGCTCACGGTCCTGAGGGTCTCTCCCAGGAGAGTTGCAGAGTTCCGAAGCCCAAGTGAAAAGTTTTTTGGGGAAAATCGTTACTATTTATTATTTCAAATTACTTTGTTTCCAAACCAAAAGGCAGGAGTTTCTGTCTGGTGCTTTGGAAGAAGCGGATAGCCTTCCTAGTTGAGACATATAAACTCTCCCACATCGCTGGTATTTCGAAATAAAAGGGATTGGAGGACCATACGAGGAGTGAAAAAAGGAACAGTTCGAAACGAGAGTAGAAAGCGCTGTAGCCGGCGAACGCAGAGAGCTGAGAAAGTATCCGCGGGGAAAGTATCTGAAAATAGTGGAAACGAACTGAAATTCGCTAGGACTCGAAATTTACTAGGGGCCGAAAGCGGCCGGGAGTTCGCCCTGCGGGGGAAGGCCAGAGCCCGCGACCTGTGAAGCCGCGGCCGCGGGTCACTGAAAGCCGCGCAAAAACGGACAGGCGTCGGCCCCTGGAAACTTCCGGGGGTCCAGCGCCCGGACTCGGTCCCCAGAAGAGAAGGGGCCCCTCCTCCTCCCCTCCCGCTGCCGCTGGCGCCGCCACCCCCTTGGGGATCGCTGCCTCTCCCAGGACCTCGGGTTCCCGGCGGAGGAGCGGAGGCGCGGCGAGCCCAGGCGCTCTTACCTTCCAGAGGAAACCCCGTGCGGGGATAGTTCTGCCCGGGAGCCGGCCGCATCATCCTCGGTACGGTGCCGGGAAGGGCCGCCATTCTTGCGCACGCCGGGGACGAATCCAGAGTCGGCAAAAATCGCCTCCCGTCCGCTCCCTTTACCCCTGCTGCGATCTCTTTCTTTCCTTCTTCTTCCACTTCTCTTTTTTTAACCTCTTCCCCCTCCTCTCCTCTACACACGCTCCCTACCCCCCCCCCCCCACCCCCGGCTGCAGTCGAACGCGTCCAGAAGCTGGGGAGGGGGGCGAGGTGGGGGCGGAGGTTGGGGGGAGGGAAGGTGGTGACAAGGAAGTTCAAACAAACAAACACAGCAACCCCAAGTCCGCCTCTGCCCGCTCCGCTCGGCCAGAAGTTGTGCGGGCGGATGCGCCGGGCGGAACCGGGAGGCGAGGCCGGACTGCCGAGCGGGGCTGGGGGTGGCGTCCGACTGGCAGCCGCGCGCTCTCGCGCTCCGGGCCAAAGTTTCTGCGCCGAGACGCTGCCGAGTGGATTCTCTTTCGTATTTATTTATATATTTATTCTCGCGCTCGCTCGCTCGCTCGCTCCCTCCCCGCACTTCTCTCCACGCCTTTCTCCAGACCACACTCCCGACTCCCTCTCGCACCGGCTTTCACACCCCGCCCCCCACCAGGCTTGCGGAGGGAAGGCGGTGGCTCTTGAGTTTCGGGGCTTGAGGGGAGGCGACAGGGGGTGACGGGGTTGGGAAGAGAAGAGGGCAAGCAAGGGGGAGAGTGATCCGCTGGGTAAGTTGTGCAAAAGTGCTCAACGGGAGTACGGGGGGGGGGGGGGAGGCAGCGAACGAGATCTGATAGGTTCGGACTTTTCTTTTATTCATGAGGAGGGAAGGGGGCCAGGGCGGAAGGGAGCCGAGGACCAATAACGAAAAGAAATCGCCAACGAATATATTTTTTTCTCTTTTCTAATCCCCGGGTCGACCTCGTTTTTGGGGGAGAATTTGAACCGCCCGTTAACACATAGGGAGCAAGGCGCGGGGGCTGGGGGGGGGCGCAGAAGGGGAGGGGGCAACTTTGTGCAAGTGTCTTCTTTTGACGAATGGGCCAGATCGGCCGAGTGCCCGGCCCCCTGGTCGCCTGCCGCCCCTCTCGGCGTCCCGGCTGCTTGGGAATGTCTGCCTCCGGTTGGTGGCTCCTCTGGATTCTCGCCTTTTCTCTGGCCTCCCAGGGTCAGAGTCGGCTGACTGCACATCTCCTTCATCTCACTCACACACTCCGAAATTTCCGCCAGTAGGGCACATGGGGGACTGGCCTAGGGTGACTTCAAGGAAAGGGTTTATGACTTTCTCTGTGAAATAATGTCTCAGCCCCGGTGTCCAGTTCTTGCCCAGCTTCCTGCAGCTCTGAAAAGCCCACAGTGCTTAGAAAACTGAGTGTGCCAAATGTTAGGAACTATCTCTTCTCCCCTCCTCTTCCCCTTCCCCTCACCCATCTCCAGCCGGGTTTAAACTCCTCTTCCTCTTCAGGCCCCCTGGCCACAACCCAGAACCCCTTTCCAGCAGGCAGTCCACTGCCCTGAGGCTGACAGCAAGTGGGTGCCCAGGATCTGGGAGGGAGGCGGGTCAGGACTTGGTTCCACCTTCAGCCCATCAATTCTGAGCTCCTCCGCTCAGAATTTAGAGGGGGGAGGTGTCCCAATTAAAGGGTCAGGAGGGGGGGTGGTGATCAGAGGTCCTGCAATTCTGCGCTCTCCCCTGCCCGAGTGACCAGACGCCCCTGCCCCAGGACACGAGTCCCGGGGGCGAAACGCCCTCCCAGCGGGGCAGGACGCCAGGACAGCAGGCCTTTTGTCTCCCCCGGGAAAGAGTGTCTCCGGCCCAGCACTGGAGGCAAAATACAATAAAATAAACCCAGCCCTCCATCTCGGCCCCCACCCCGCAGCCCGCCCCCTGCCCGCCCTCTCCCGGTCCTGGGGTCAGCCTTGTCTTGGCCTGGGGGGCTCTCCTCGGGCTGGCCCTAGTGTGCCCCCCTGCCCTCCCCTTTTCCTCACCTGTGACCTTTGCCCCTCTCAGCATGTGACAGACACCCTCCTCTCCCTCTCTCCCAGCAAAGGGGCTCATCAGGCTCTTGGCGGGGAGGCGCTCTGGGAATGGGGGCTTACGGAAAAGCAGTTAAACCCACACCCTCTGGTGGCTCCAGAATTGAGGGGGGTCCAAGTCGCTTTGGAATTGGAAAGGGGGACACCAGGGTCCCTTGCCCAGGTCAGGGTGCCAGGCTGCCTGAGTTATAGGGGCCCTACAAGGTTTTCTGGGCCCCTTTCTTCATTGGAGGTGTACCCCACCATACCCACAGCCCCTGAGAGAGGGACAGGGAGATGCAGTTTGAAGCCACAGTGTGTGTATCTGGGGAAAATGAATTAGATTTGGGGCCCTTTACTTCTTGTCTTGCTGGAGGGTCTGGCCTGCCTTGACTTCCAGAGGTGGCTATGTATTATATATATATGTATGTATATTACAGATAAACACAGATAGGCACACAATACACACACACACACACACATATACATGTATATATTACAAAATGTTGTACACTCACTCACTCATTCATTCATCAGTATTTTCCGTCCTGGCTTGGAGGGATTTAAGGCACAGATTCTCTGTATTTGTGGGTGGACCCCGGAGCGTCTTTGCCTGTGTCTGGGTGAAGGTGGGTTTGTGTGTAGGTCTCCTGTAGGCCGTCTGAGTAGCTCTGTGTTTCTAAGGGAGGGTCTGTGTCTGTGTTTATGTTTTGGGGTCGCTTCCATGCTGCCTTGGCTAGCTCTCAGCGCAGTCAGGAAGGTGTAAATGTTTGTTTCGGTCAGTTCCCGGGGCCAGGAAAGACCTCTGGGCCGCGCCAGCGTGGACCCTGGAGCCTTCAGTCCCTCCTCGCTGACTGGGGAGAGCTCAGCCCCACCCCTCGGTTCAGGGCCCCCCAGTTGGCTGAGGCTGGGGACATTGAGCCCCAGGCGTCTCTCATGGGGCTCCACTTAACCTGTCGCCTGGTTCCCACCGTGCCCTGCAGAGGGTCCAGCAGAGGGTCCAGTTGCCAGGGAGGCCCCGAGCAGGCTTCCCTAAACTCTCTGCTGGAGGCACCAACCCTGAGTTTTTGCAGCTTGGGGATTCCGTGGGCTCCCGCGGGGCAGACGGAGGGGGAGGAAGGGGGGTGTCTGTTGGAATGAGCGTGGCCGTTCTCGCCTGTTGGAGACCAATTTCACAAATGATTTTTGCAACAATTAAGAAGTGTGGCGGGGTGAAATGGCAATTTCACATCCAGTGGGGGAAAGGGGGGTTCACCTGGGAACTGGGGCGGCTGCAGCTGGAGGTGGGGAAAAAATCTTTCCCTCTCCTCTCAGCTCCTCATGGCTAACCCCCTTGCCCAAATTCACTCCCCACACAGACATTCATCAACTCCTAAGACCTCCAGCTGCTACTGTAAGCGCTGAGGGGCTCAGGTCTGCATTGTGTGTGTTAGGCTGGACTTGGCCTGGAAAGTTTCCCTTCAGCCCCTCACCCTAATCTCTGTCTCTCTCCCTGCTTCTTCCTCCCTCCCTCTTCTCTCTCCGTCTTGGTCTGTGTGTCTCTCTCTGTCTCTGTGTCTTATGCGCATGCACACGCGCGCGCGCGCGCGCACACACACACACACACACACTTTTCTGTTTCGTAGGCCCCTCCATCTCTTTTTTGTCCCCACCCCCTTTGACTCCTTGCCTTTCTGACTTCTCCTCAGTGTTTTCCTCTCTCAATCTGTTCATCATAGCCACCACCTCCTACCTCCATGGTGTCCTGAAGTATGTAGGGACTTCCATCGCATGCACCAGGCTATACCTCAGACCTGTTTCCTGGGAAAGCCCTTTCTTTGGTCCAGATGGGGTTGGGCAAAGACTTTCCAGAAGGGTCCCTCCCCTGCTTTGCATCTACTTGGGGCTATCTCTAAAGGAACATCTCCAGGCCCAGCCCACCTGATTCTAGCACCCCCTCCCTCTAGAAAGTACTCTTGTATTCCCTCTCTCTGGCTTGGGTAACTGATCCCTACCTCCACCTCTCCCTGTCCCGTCTGAGTTCCTTGTCTGTCCCCCACCTCCTGCCTGCCACACTTCCTTTTAAGGGCAACAACAATGTTCCTAGGAATTCCTCCTCCCAAGTTCCCCAAATGAGCCTTCCCAATGGGAAAGAGAGACCTACGCCCAAGGATCAGGAGCAAGAAGCCAGGTTGACATCAGCTGGGGAAGCTGGCCTTTCTCTGGATGCTCCCGCCCCAGACTGTGAATTGATGGGTCCAACGGGTAAGAGACTGAGGGCCACAACTGGGGCTTTCTTGTTCCTGCCCCCAGTGGCCAGTGGCCTGTTCCCCCGGGCCAAGGGAGAGGACACTCTTTTTATTTTAGATCCCTGTGCAATGAGCACTTTCTGAAAGCGATTACCCAATGAATCTCCCTTTAAAGTGTGATAAATCCACCTTGAAAACCAGGGGTTTTGATTTCGGCGGGCCTTTTGCATTTTCAGAGGCTCTGGCCAAAGACGTCAACAAATGGAATTATTCAATCTTCAAATGTTTGATAATGAGAGAGGAGGGGGTGGGCGTGGGGGTAGGGAGAGAAATGGAATATCCATGAACAAAAGACCTTCTAGAGGCTCCCTCGGGTTCCGGAAGCTGGAATTCCTCAGTGCCGCCTATGAAGGGGCACCCTTGAAAAAGAATACCTTTCCCCCACTCCCACAATCTTCTATTATGATTTCTCTTGTAAGAAGTCCCACTCTTGGAAGAGCGACCTTGAAATATCTGTCCAAACCAGAATAGGAATGGGAGGGAAACTGGGACATTTTCTGGCTTGACATTTTCCTTTGCCCCAGAAAAATAGAACAGTACCAAAATAGTACATGTTGGAGTCCAGTTCCCAAGGTAAATAACAACAATAATAGTAATAGGCTTCTCCCAGGCCCACCTCTTCATAGGATCTGGGTGAGCCTCTTTCTGCCCTTCTTCCTGGCCTTCCTCCACCCTCCTCCCCTCCCTTCTCCTCCTCTTCTCTTTGCCTCATCTTCCTCCTCTTCTTCCTCCTCCTCCTCCTGCTCCTCTGGGCTCCTGCTAACTGCTTTCCACTGGCTTCCAGAAATGCAATCAAGGTTATCTCTACAGTGTGTTCCCGAATATCTCTAGAAACCTTCCCCTCTGCCCGGCAGTCCCTGTCTCCTCTTCACTCCTGGTGTGGGAATGAGTTTCTTCCATTCCGGTAGCCCAAAGGGGATGGATTGGGGGCAGAGGTGACCGAGCCCGTGAGGGTGCACGTAGCCATATGGGAGGCTGAGAGCGTGTGTGTACCTGTGTCAGAGTGTAGGAGAGCATGTGAGTGTGCCTGTACATGGACGTGTGCGTGTTCGCAGGTGTGCACCCAGGAGTGCGCGTGCGTACCTGCAAGTAGAAGGAGGTGGGGGTGCGTGAGCAAGCGGAATCTCCGTTTCCTGGAACCTTTGGGGAGCCTGAGGAGGGAAGCCTCCTCCCAAGCTCCCAGCTGCCTGAACAAAAGACCAAGTGTCCGATGGATGGCGCTGGGCTGCCTTCTCTGGCCCCTTTAGATCACCACGCCAAGTTCAGTTTGCGCCGAGTCCAGCGTTAATGGGCTGTAGACTGCGCCCTTGCACAATTACCTTATCACAGCCGAGCATCTATGGAATCGGCAAAGCATTTTCATTGAACAAATCAAAGGGGGGTATTGGCGCCCAGCTCTGGCTGGCCTGGAGCTCCGGCTGTACACAAGTTCCCAGGAAGCTTTCCCTCCAGGCCCCCAGGCTTTTGGGGGGTGGGGTGGGATGGGAATGAGGACAAAAGGATCAAGGGCTGCTTGGTCCCCACCTCAAATCGCTAAGGGGAGGCTGATGGAATTGGGCTCCTTTGGTCCCCAGGGCTCCTCCTTCCTGGTCTCCTTGGGAAGCCCCCTCCTCTACCATGGCCTCAGTAGGGAGGGGTCTTTCCTCTCCTGGGTACAGGAGCCCTTATAGCCCAAGTTCCATAGGAGATGCTCTGTGAATCTTCATTGGCTGAATGAATGAATGAACGAATGAATGATTCTAGCACCTGCAGGATATCTGGATTTGGGAAAAGGCGGGGGAGACCTAGGCTTGAATCTTGTGCGGCTGGTGATCGGCAGTGATATCGAGCCTTCTGTGTGCTAAGATCTCCTGGAGCCTTGGAGCATCAGGAGGGTGACAAGCCGTACCTGCATGGTGAAAGGTGCTCCGATGGAACTAAAACATGGCTGATCTGCAGCATTGGAAGTGGCAGTGATGAGAGCTGGGTGAGCCTCGGTCCGCAGTCTGTACTCAGTGCACGCTGGCTTCCTCGCTTCCCGATTCCTCTGCAGTCAGCCACTGGGACCCTTCTGTATTCATCTCCACAAGCATTCTAGGGCTGAGCTCAGCATCTAGAAGAACACAGAGGGTGCTCGATAAAGAGCTAAGTTGAATGATCATATTACTTTTTGCTCTTGGGCACCAGTATTAATAACTAGCATTTTTGAATGCCTACCCTGTGCCAGGCATTGAATGGGAAGACTGTTTAATCTCAAAGCCCCCGTGTGTGGTGGCTATCAGCATCTCTGTTTTATAGAGGGGGAAACTGAGACTCGGGGATGTCCAAGGTCAAACTAAGATTGGTCCAAGGTCAAAGAGTATCAGGTAGTAGGGAAGGGATTTTAACGTAGGCTTCCTTGACTCCAAAGTCTGCTCTCTTTCTTGCTCCTATGTGGTCTCTTGCTGCCTCAGTTTCCCCTTTTATAAACCAGATGATCCCCAGCACTGAGCACAGAGACTGGCACATGGCAGGTGCTCAGAGGTGCTACTGAATGAATGAATGAATGAATGAGGCTGAAACATTCTAATGACCGTAGCATTGGATGTCTTGCCTCCGGAGTCCATGGGGGTGGGGATGGGGGATGCAGGACCAGAGAATGCTGGCTCCATGAGGGAGCTTTTGAGATGACCTTGTCCAAGGACTTTTCTGCTTCAGGAGCCCACTTCCCTCCTGCAGGCTCTGGGGAGGCCAGAGGGGCTTTTGCCTGGCTAAAAAGTGCCTACCCTGAGGGAAGAGGTGGCCAGTCTGGGGGTACCCAGGAGCCCCTGGCTGGTGCCAGGTCTTCATTGAAATGTATAGGCAGAAGGGAGGGTGTGCTGCATATTTGTCTAGGTGAATTAAAAGCACAATCCCCATTTCCCAGAGGGAGCAGTTGGTTCATATTTATACATTTAGTCTTACAGGTGTAAAATAGGTTTCCTTTATGCTTATATAATAATTTTTCATTTGAATTTCAAGGCTTTATTCCCTTCTTTGGATTCAAGTCTTCCACCTGCACCTGATTCTCTCCATAACCATTAATTCCTTCATCATAAAAATGAATTCCATCTAATTCTCTATAGTGGCAGTTAGAGCAGATCAAAAAGTGCCTTTGCAAAGGGGCTTCCCCCCGCCCCCCCGCTTCTGCCATTGTAGTTTTCAGCTGGCCTGTTCTCCCCACCCCCTCCCAGTGCTGAGTTTCAGAAACCAGGGCTGGGAGCAGAAAAACTTATTTCTCTCACTCAGGAGGGTGTGTGTGTGCGTGTGCATGGGTGTGCAGTAGAAAATGCTCCCCAGTTTCAGAAAGACAGCGACAATAACAATGGTAGTGGTCATGCGGTACTTAGGAGCCAGATGCTTGCTAGGCACTTTGCATACAGTCTCTGATTGAGTGCTCGTACACATCCGTGAGGTAGATACTGGTAACTTCATAAGGTAGACGAGAAGCCAAAAGTCCATAAATGTGAAATAAATTGCCTGAGGTCACACAGCTAGGAGCCGGTAGGGCTTAAGATTTTTTTTTTTTTTAAAACACCTTATTAAATATTTCACCCAGACATTATAATAGGCTGGGTCTTTCCAGACACAGTTGACGCCTTGACGCACCTGTCTCCTCCCGCATCCCCTTTCTTTTCGTCCAGAAGAAATCACAGTCACGAATTTGGCACATTTCATTTCCATACATGTTGTCGTAGGTTGAATCACGCCTCCGAAAGATACTGCGTCCTAATTCCTGGAGTATCAGGAATTACAGTGTAATTACCTTACCTTACAGTGTAAAAGGGTCTTTGCAGATGGGACCAAATTAAGGACCCTGAGATGGAGAGATGATCCTGGATTATCTGGGTGGCCCGAAATGCCATGACGCGTGTCATTATAAGAGAGGAGAGAAGGGGAGATTTGACACAGAGGAGGAGAAGGTGCTGTGGTTGAAGAGGCAGAGATTGGAGGGATGTGGCCATAAGCCCAAGAATGTGGCAGCCAGCAGAAGCCAGAAGAAGGAATGGAATGTCCACAGAAACCTCTGGCAAGAGCATGTCCTGGGACACCTTGGTTTTGGCCAAGTGTTAGAATGATTTGGGACTTCTGGCCTCCGGGACCAAGAGAGAATAAGTTTCAGTCATTTTACTTCACCAAGTTTGAAGTTGTTTGTTATAGCAGCCCTAGGGAATTAATACACACGCTTTTGTGAGTTTACTCCATATTTATATGAAATCCTGTACTTTTTACAGTTTACATAATGGTATGCCATGAATACCATTCTGAAGCTTCACACAGTGTTTTTGAGATTTATCCTTATCGACACCAGTAATGTTGGTTTATTTATTTATTTTTTTAAAAGATTTTATTTATTTATTTGAAAGAGAGAGAGAGTGAGCATGAGCAGGGGAGGGGCAGAGGGAGAGGGACAAGCAGTCTCCCCGCTGAGCAGGGAGCCCGACGCGGGGCTCGATCCTAGGACCCCGAGATCATGATCTGAGCTGAAGTCAGATGCTTAACCCACTTAGCCACCCAGGCGCCCCAGTAATGTTGGTTTAAAGGCAGAAAAAAAAAGAATCTAATTTTCTGGGCAGATACAATTGGGTCCTGCCTGGCCTCATTTTGCCCTGCGGAGCGCTCTGTTACACTTGCCCTCCCTGCACTCCCAGGTCCAGGGACTCTGTGAACTTGGATTTGCCATGTGTCAGGACTCACTGGAACAAGGGAAAGATGTGGGGACCTGGTTCCAGGTGGATTCAGGATTCTGTGTTGTTGAATGAAACAGCGTGTTAGTGAATCCGGGGGTAAGGGGCTGGTGATAAGTGTCCCTGGTTTTGTATGATTGGTTTAAGTTGATACACGTTGATGAGAAAATACAAGTTGATACAAAGTAAGCTTTGTTGGACACTTTTACAGTCTATGGAGTTGTCATGTCCATTTTAAAAGATTTTTATTTATTTATTTGTCAGAGAGAGAGAGAGAGCACAAGCAGGGGGAGCAGCAGAGGGAGAGAGAGAAGCAGCCTCCTCACTGAGCAGGGAGCCCGATGTGGGACTCGATCCCAGGACCCTGGGATCATGACCTGAGCCGAAGGCAGATGCTTAACGACTGAGCCACCCAGGCGTCCCTGTCATGTCCATTTTAAAAACTTGATTCTCGCTTCCATATTGTGTGGTACAGGGACAGGTACGTCACAATGAAAGAAAATGGGATTAGGGTGGTGAAGTGGTTTTCCTGGTGTCCTAGAGAGAGCCGGTGGCACAGCAGGGGTTAACCCAGGTGGGTCCACTGAGTGGGGCTCTGTAACAGAGAGCAGGCGTTGAAACCTGATGAGCTCCATTTTGATCTTGGTTTCTGTCCTCACAGCTGGGTTTCCTCGGGCAAGTAACTTCACCTCTCCGAACTTCCATTTCCTCATTTAGGAAATGGGCACAGCAACACTCAGCTTGTGGAGGATTGCTGGAGAGATGATGTGTGCACAGTGCTGGCACTTAGCAGGGCTCAGAAAGGGGCAGTTTTTAGGGTTTGTCCTCAGTTGAGTATTATTTTTCCCCTTGAGGTCCTGGGCTATAACTTACATTCTACCAGAAATTATCAAGGAAATTTAGAAAAGCAAGCAGCCAAACCAGTTGGCTGGCATCAACTGTTATCACCAGGGGGCTTGATTTATTCCTTTTTGGGGGTCATTGGGGCGTGATGACCTGTGACCTGGGCTGCCAGCAGGGGTAGGAGCCCAGCAGATTTGGGGTCATCTAGGACTTCTGGACAGACCTGATAGACCACTTTCCAATTGGGTTTTTCATTATGTAGGGGGCAGTAAATCAAAGGGACTGCCCCAGGCTACAAACTTAAAAGGGCCCCAGGCTGATGGAACCGGGCTAGGAGGATATGATGGGGGGAGAGTGAGGGCACCTCTGGCTGGTTAACAAGTGGATCTGAGGGGAATAAAGTATCACACAAGGGGAAAAACCCACCAAAAATAAAATTAAGAAGTAAATGACAGACCAGAGAACATGCTTTCAATACTTCAATGTCTTTGCTATATAAAGAGCTCTTGCAAATCAATAAGGATGATGCACCATCTTTAGGCAAAAAGACATAGACAGGCAATTGATTAAGGACATATGTCTTTAATACACGAGGGCTAGGAGGATATGAAAAATTGTCCATCTTACCAGATACCTAAGCAAAGCAAATGAAGACAATGAGGTGCCATGTTCACCCATTAAAGTGGCAGTTGTGAGGGGAAAAGCAATGCTATCCAGAGTTGCTGAGAGTTCTGGAAGCTGGGACTCTCATATGCTATTTGTGGTGGAGTAAATTGGTACCAGCTTTCTGAAGGGCAACTTGCAAAGTATGTTTTAAAAGCTCTAGAAATATTTAGAACCATCCTTGGGATATCACTTTATACTTCTAGGAACTTATCATGCACATGTGCAAAGATGTAAGTGTGTTGTTCATCACAATTTTTTTTAATAATAAGGAAAACTGGGGGAAAAATCTCAAACAATATAACATTGGCGAATATATCATGAAACATGCATATAAGGGAATCTTCTGGAGCCATCATAAGGACACATGTTAAGAGGTGACACTTGTGTAATGTTTCTTTTACCATCTTAGCTCATTTAATCCTCACGACTGTTTGAGATCTGTACTAATATTATCACTCCTATTGTATTGGCTAAGAAAGTGAGCCACTTTCAAGAGGTCAAGTAGCTTGTCCTTGGTCCCCTACCTGGTAAGTGGCACATACAGTGTGAACTCAGGCAGTCTGGCTGTAGGGTCTGTTTTTTTTTTTTAATTATTATTTTTTAAAGATTTTATTTATTTATTTGACAGAGAAAGACACAGCTAGAGAGGGAACACAAGCAGGGGGAGTGGGACAGGGAGAAGCAGGCTTCCCACGGAGCAGGGAGCCCGATGCGGGGATTGATCCCAGGACCCTGGGATCATGACCTGAGCTGAAGGCAGACGCTTAACGACTGAGTCACCCAGGTGCCCCTTCTTAATTATTTTTATTAAAAAAAATTTTTTTTAGAGAGAGAGAGAACAGGAGCAGGGGGAGAGGGAGAAAGAGAGAGAGAGAGAGAGAATCTTAAGCAAGCTCCATGCTCAGCACAGAGCTTGACACAGGGCTTGATCTCACGACCCTGAAATCACGACCTGAGCCGACATCAAGAGTCAGATGCTCAACCGACTGAGCCACCAGGCGCCTCTAGGGTCTGTGTTCTTAAGTGAATGAATAGATGATTCTAGGCAGATGCAGGTGGATCTTGAATGGCTCCATTTTTGTCTCTGCAGAATGCTGTGCTGGGTAGAAGTTGGAGTGAACTGTACTACCTCTCAGAATTTTTTATCATCAGACAAAAAGTTCATGGAAATTGAGTGGAAAAAAAAGCAGCTTCCAAAACAGCATGATCCTACTTTATTTTTTTTAAAAGATTTTTATTTATTTATTTGACAGAGGGAGAGAGCACAAGCAGGAGGGGCAGAGGGAGAGGGAGAAGCAGGCTCCTCACTGAGCAGGGAGCCCATCTGCCCTGAGCTGAAGGCAGATGCTTAACCGACTGAGCCACCCAGGCACCCCAGCATGATCTTACTTTTTAAAAAAAAATACATGTATGTAGAGCAATAACCCCAGAAGAATGCATAGCCAAATGCTGAGTGCTACTACGGGGTAAGATTCTGGGTGATACTGATTCTCTTCTTTTTGCCTCCAGGCATTTTCTAAATTTTCTGTAACGAGGATTACACCTTTAAATAATGAAGGCATCCACATGGAAGCGATACAATGAAAAGAAACAGACTTTGGGGCCACGTTCATGCCTCAGCACCTAATTACCTCCCCAAACCTAATATCACGGCAAAGAAATGAGTCTCATGGGTCACTCTTGACGTTCCCCTAGACGCTGACCATCTCTTGCTTCCTTTCCGCTCGGGGAGTGGGCAGGCACCCGTGTGATTGCCTCCACCCCGCAACAAAGGGAGCATCCGGAAGCACGCGTCCGTCTGGCATGGTGATGTGCCAGCCCCCGGGGCCAGGCACGGGTGCACAGCCGCAAACAATCCTCCATCCCTGGTGTGTGGCAGAGCTCAGGGGCCAGTCACCTCTGCCCGACTCTGAGTCTTGTACCTGACCACCACATCATTCTGCCCCCAGGTGAATTAATTTTTTTTTTTTCACCCTTTTGTCTGGGTGAAAAATAGCTTCGATGGCCCAGAGCGTTGATTCTCAGTGTGGTCCCTGGACCAGCAGCATGGGCATCACGGGGAGGCTGGTTAGAAAGGTGACTTCTCAGACCCCACATCAGACGTGCTGTATCTGGGGCGGCGGGGGGTGATGTGGGGGGTGGGCAGCAATCTGTGCTTTCACAAGGCTTCCAGATGATTCTGAGGCATGCTAAAGTGTGAGTCACTAAATCAGAAGGATCATCGTGAAGGTTTAGAGCATTCGAGGGTGTGAGAGCCATTTCTCATTTTCTCAGCCGCCCCCAAAGTGACTGGCTCTGCTAAACTCGTTTTTGAAATCCTGGAGACAGGCTCTGGAAAATGAGTTCGTCTTCTCCATTCTCCACTCCCCTCCCTTCCTCTCCCTCAGAACGCTGCTGACAGCTGATTAATGGGGAACGACTCTCCAAAGATTTCTTTACATATATTAGGTTCGGAAAGGCTTTGAAAACTTTTTGTGGCAATTGTGTCTGCAAAGTCTCCCTCCATTGGCTCTCCTCGGGGATGGAGAAGTGGTATTTGTCTCCTTTGAATTTAGACAATGACTTCTATTCTTGTACCTCTCTGGGCAGTGCTGGACCGGGAGCCAGGGGGCCTGGGTACTCACGTGGGCTGTATGACCTTGGGCATGTCACTTCCCCTCTGGGTCTCAGTGTGCTTCTCTCTTTGATTATGGGGTCAGATGGTCCCTACGCTTGCATCCATGATTTGAAACCTGGAAATCTTCTTCTGTCCCGAATGTCTAGAGCTGGGCATTATCGAGAAGGTTCATGGAAGTGTGTCTCACATATTGATTAATTTTAGGGAAGAAACCCATGGAGTTGTAAAGAGTGTGCGTACATGTGTGCACGTGTATGCATCCGTGCCCAAAACACTGATGTGGGCTGAAGTCCACAGGAAGGAAGGTGCGTATGGATGCAGATAAAAAGAGCAGATTTCAGTTTTCTTTATTCCCTGAAAGATGTGTTCACAGAAAAATGTTGACTGATACTGGGTTGCTGTGATTTGCAAAATATGGGCCATTCAAATGTGCTCATTGTCAAGTCAAACATATTATCAAGTATTCATGGACACTGATGGCTTTACATTAAAGCTGGGAATCTGCATTAAAGCAGCGCTTCCCTGGAATGAGCTGGGGGTCCTTTAAAAAATCCTTTAGAAGCAAATTCTTTATTTTTCCTTCAGGTGAAAAGTAAATCCTAGAGGGTGGGGTTGGGAGAGGGTAGTGAGGAATACTCCTGAACCATGCCTCCCATTTTGTGTGCCAAACTTCGGACACCCCAAAACCTGGGGTGGGAGTGCAGGGGTGTGGGGTCCTGAGCCAGTTGCCCCTGGCTGCGAGTGGTTGGTCTCATCTATCCCTATTATGATCCATTTCTGTGGTTGCTATGATTGTATAAAAGGTTGGGAAGTAAGCACCTCCATTTTCTCAGCGGGTCACATCTAGGGTCTGGCTGGAAAAGAACATCTTACCTTGTCTCTGGCAGCTGGGTAATGTCCACTGACCTACAGCTGGCTTATAATGCCCACCAGTCCACAGCGGGCTAACGCTCCCACAGTCTTCGCCTCATCCTGGGAGTCTCCATGTGCCAGCTCTAGGCCCGGGCATCGCCGCGCAGCTGTAAGCGGGAGCCGGGGATCAAGATTTCCAGCAGCCCTATTGGCTGAGGCTGCTCTGCGCAAACAGTCCGTTTGGAATCCATTACCCCCCCCCCCCCCCCCCCCGGTCCTATATAGATAACAGTTGTAATTCCCAAGCCACAGAGCCAAAAATCTTAATCTTCAACCCCGCAGGCGCTCTTAGGTTTAGATCCCCTGATTTACCAGTTCTGTGATATTGGGTGAGTCAGTTTCCCTCTTGGTGTCTTCATCTCTTCATCTGTTTAATGGGGATATTAACAAAGCTTACTTCTCAGGGACTGTTGACAGATGCAAGGACATAATGTATGAACAGCACTTAGCACAGTGGCTGACAATCAGTAGTCGCACAATGAAGTATTATTATTTAGATTCTTCACAAATGTTTACTGAACCAGATGTGGTGTCCGTCCTCAAGCTGCTGTGTAGCCCGAGGGGCAGTGTGGACACAAGAATGAGAAACCCGTGGGGCGCCTGGTGGCTCAGTCGGTGACGCGCCTGCCTTCGGCTCATATCAGATCACGATCTCAGGGTCCTGGATCCGGTCCCACATCCAACCCTGCATCAGGCTCCCTGCCCAGCGGGCAGTCTGCTTCTCCCTCTCCCTCTCCCTCTGCCCCTCTCCCGCTGACCCTCCGCCTGCTTGTGCTCTCTCTCTTTCTCTCAAATAAATAAATAAAATCTTTATATATATATATATATATATATATATTTAAAAAATATTTTATTTACTTATTTGACAGAGAGAGACACAGCGAGAGAGGGAACACAAGCAGGGGGAGTGGGAGAGGGAGAAGCAGGCTTCCCGCGGAGCAGGGAGCCCGATGCGGGGCTCGATCCCAGGACCCTGGGATCACGACCTGAGCCGAAGGCAGACGCTTAATGACTGAGCCACCCAGGCACCCAATAAATAAAATCTTTAAAAAAATGAGAAACCATTCAAAAGAGCTTGGGTCCTGCAGCCAGGAATTTGGGTTCGAGTCCTGACTCTCCAATTTCCAGCTGCATGTCTTTGGGCCGCTGTTTCCTCATTGGTAGAGTTGACACTGATTCGGAGGGTCGTCCAGATAGGCGAATAATCAGACCCGAGTGGCCTGAACACAGGGTTAAAGTCGGACTTGCTCATTTGAACCTCACGGGAACAAGCATCTCTTTTTCCTGGTGAGGGATTCCCATGACTTGCCCAAGGACATACAACCAGTTAAGCAGAGTGGCGGGGGTGGATGGAAGACTCAGGGAGAACCGTCTGCACTTAGATCTCAGAGGACAGGGCGCCTGGGTGGCTCAGTCGTTAAGCGTCTGCCTTCGGCTCAGGTCATGGTCCCAGGGTCCTGGGGTCGAGTCCCACATCGGGCTCCCTGCTCCGCGGAGAGCCTACTTCTCCCTCTCCCGCTCGCCCTGCTTGTGTTCCCTCTCTTGCTGTGTCTCTCTCTGTCAAATAAATAAATAAAATCTTAAAAAAAAAAAAAAAAACGATCTAAGAGGACATTTCCGACCTTCTCGGAGAAAGAAGTCTATCACGGGAGGAATGGGGGATGGAGAAAAACATTCCTGGGGGAAGCTGTGTGTACCCCCAAAAGCCCCATTACCTCTCTTGGGCTGGGTTTCTCTATCGCTCTGTGCCGAGGCTGCATCTTCGGGAGGTGGCCAGGAGCAGCCTGCAGCCCAGCAGCTTCGTTGCCTGTGATCTGAATTTCCCCCACTGGAGCTGCAGGGACAGCCAGAGAGCAAAGACGGGTGTAGACCATTTGCAAGCTGGAAGCCATTTCAAAGGGAAAGCTGGTCCTTGATATTCCCTGCAAACATTTGAAAAAAAAAAAAAGTTTTTGGATTATAAAAGCAACACTCGTTCTTTGCAAAGTATAAGAACAAAATCAAGACTGCCCATCACAAGATATTCCTTGCATTTTCAAGTATTTGCTGCCAATATTTTCCCTGGACCTACATTTGCAATAATCCCATGGGTTCAAGGGCTGTTTTACTCAAATTTGTGTGAAAATGTATCTTCGCGTCCTTAGTTTTTTGTTTGTTTGCTTGCTTGCAGACAGCATATGTAATAGCTATGGAACGTGCCATTGTATGGACAGAGTGCAGTTTCCTTAGGATTCTCAATTGCTTCCCCCTTTCCCAGGATAAATAATGCTGGGGAGAGCCCCCAGCACACCTGTGGAAGAAAAGCCTCCCCTGTCGGCCCCAGGGAGGAGTGAAGCCCAGTAGGCTCCCTGAGCCCTTTTCCCATGGCTTGGAGTGGGACCAAAACTCACTTGGGCTCCAAATGCCTGAGGCCAGACCCTTCAAAGAAAGGACTTTCCCCCTTCTATTAATTGGGCAATTTGGAAACCCAGGCTTGAGTAAAAATATTATTTTTCCCCAGTCATTCTCAAATTGCTTATTCACCAAGTTAAGGCAGCCAGTCAAAGCGAGGGAAAAGAAAACAAAACCCCAAACTTCGAACCAGCTGTGCCCTGTTGTGTAGACAAAATAACCCTTTGACAGACCGATCGGATCACCTTTTTGACCTGTTGATTCTCCACAATGTTAGCAAGACTCAGCTGTTCCAGTGGTCTGGGTTTTGTTTATTTCTTCTTTTTGTTTTGTTTTGTTTTTGGTTGGTTTGTTGTGCAAACAATATTCCAATATTAGAGATGAAATGAAAAGAAGAAAAAGATGGTCACACACTCCTAGCCCAGAGGAGTCAGACTGGTTCTGCTCATCCTCCCTCCTTCCCTCCCTCCCTCCTTCCCTCCCTCCCTTCCTTCCTTCCTTCTTTCCTCTCTTCCTTCTTTCCTTCCTTCCCTCCCCCTTTTCTTATTTTCTTTTATTAATCTTTATACATTTTTAAAAATTATGGTAAAAGTCACATACATGAAATACACCATGTTTTACCATCCCACACTGTACAACATAGTGGCATTTGATACCTTTCTAATGTTGTGCACCCGGCACCACTATCCATTTTCAGCATATTCTTGCCCATCCAGAAGGAGAGGGCCACCCATCAGCAACCACTCCCCATTCCTCCCCTTGACCCCAGCCCTAAGCAACTACTAATTTACCTCCTGTCTCTTTAGATCTGCCTATTCTGAGTATTTAGGTCCTATAAATGGAGTCCTACAATATGTGTCCTTTGGTGTCTGGCTTCTTTCACTCAGCATGACGTTTTCTTGGTTCATCCATGTTGTAGTGTGACTCAGGACTTCGCTCCTTTCTATGGCTGAATAACATTCCACTGTTGGGTTGTACCACTTTCGCTGTTTTGAGTTGAGTGTTCCATCAGGCAGCCTGGCGCAGCGGAGGGCAGGGGGTACTGGGGTGATGAGGCTGGCTGACAATGGGCAGTCAGCACCGAATGTGCCAGCCATCTGGGGAACGTAGCCTGTGTAGACCATAGAATTAATCAAATTGGCTTCTGGATGAGGATATTAAGTGGGTCATCCACATTGGTTGGGAATGTTAGGTGTCTCCTCTTTAAAAAGGAAATAGTGTTGTTTTTGAAAGAGTTGCCATGGGGATTAATTGGTTAATGTATTAAGAGTTATTACTCTTCCCTATCGAAGCACATTGATAGGATTCCTTCAGTCGCTGACATTTCATTTAATTCACATGAAAGCCCCAGTTTCATTTACTCACAGAGACACTTGGCTGAGGCTGCTTCCTCTCCTACTCGCCTTTTATGGCTGTCCAGAGGACGGTATAACTTTTGAGAGAAACTGCAAGCCATAAAAATCTTTAAAAATCCCTTTAAAAAACCCCAACAGGGATTAGGTTTGGTTTGGTTTATTTGCCCACTTCCTATAACAATAAAACATGATTAAAATGAGACAAAAATTCTATAGGCTTATTTCGGGAAGGTTAAAAGAAGATATAATTAAAAATGGGAGTGGGGCTAAGAGTTGAATCAGAAACCTTGGCCGAGAGAAGCTGTGACAGTTGAATATAAAATTTTGCTCCGAGCTTCCTAGTGGCCAGGGCAAAAAGGGAAAGCAAGTGGGTTTGATCAATCTGATGCAGGGTCTCTCAGCCTAGGTACCATTGACACGTTGGGCTGGGTAATTCTTTGTTGTGGAGTGCAGTCCCTTGCACTATAGCCTGCCCCGAAGCACCTGCCCTCCACCCAGCTATGACAATGATGTCTCCAGGGATGCCTGGGTAGCTCAGTCAGTTAAGCGTCCACCTGTTGATTTCAGCTCAGGTCATGATCTCAGGGTCGTGAGATCAAGCCCCACATCGAGCTCCGTGCTCAGCACAGAGTCTGCTTGAGATTCTCTCTCTCCCTCTCCCTCTGTGTTCCTCCCCCCCCCTTTCTTTCTCTGAGTAATAATAATAATAAATGTCTATGGGCAATGCCAAATGTCCTCTGGGGGTGAAAATTGTCCCATGGTTGAGAACTGATGACCTAATAAAAGGACACAAACCTTGACGTGGGGTCTTCCGATCAAGAACTGGACAATGTGACCACCAGGGTTTTCAGGATCAGGTCTTGAAACCCAAAGATAAAATTTCACCTGTGATGTGCTCAGCTCAAGAAGACATCGGCTCTAGCCCCAGTGACTGCCATCATTGGTGTTCATCTTCTCTGGGTGACACAGTCTGTTCCCCCCAATCATGATCATTTCCTTTGGTTGCACACACTTGCCTGATGCTGGGTTGAGCCCCTCACATGCACCTCATGGAACCCCTAGATCGTATCTTTGCATATCATTATCACCTGCATTTTACAGGTGTGGAGACTGAGCCGTAGGAAGCCGAGTAGCATGCCAATGATTCCGCTAAATGGCAGAAAGGGGCATTTGACCCAGGGTAGCCTGGTCCCTGTACCTTTCACTGCTAGAGCAGTGGATCTGCAATGGGGGATAATTTTGTCCCCCAGAGAATCCTAGGCACTACCTGGAAATATTTGTGGTGGTTACAGCAGCTGGGGTGGGGGTGGGGAGCTACTGCACCCACTCTACAGGATGGCCCCAGCCCACAATTATCGGTGCCCCCTGTCAGCGCTGAGCCTGAGAGGCCCTGCCCTGGGGCCTGGGAGGTGTGTAGGGTGGGCAGGGGGTCTGTTGGAGGAGAGACACCCGGAGGCTTAGGGGTTCTGGCAGAAGAGGAAAGACAGTGAGTGCCCTCATAGGGTCTGTGGCAGGTGGTGCTTCTACTAACTGGGCTTGGTGGCCCCGTCCACCTCCTGGAATAAAGACCCAGACCTGGATTTTCCCCGTCTCAGCCGGCGTCCGCACAGGCCCGGCAGAGAACTGCCACAGCATGGGGGCTCCTCCGGAAGTCTTTAAGATTCCAGACACATTTCTTTCTTTCTTTTTAGTTGATGAGGAAAAGTTGGAAGATGAATGTATAATCCGAGGCCTGTGGAACTGTCCGAGGTGGTGGCCTAGGGTCACCCTGGGGGAGCCAGGCAGGATGGTGTCCGGGCACCGCCCCTCCCTGCCCCATGGTGAGGCTTCCTGGGCCTCCGGGGGGGGGGGGGGGGCATGGCATTCGCCGCTCCTTCTCCGGCCCCACACTGCACCCTGAGGATAACAGTACCGGCCACGCTGTTGCTGGGAGGACTCTGAGAGATTGTGTACGTGGCAGCTGGTGCATTAGCGCCCGTCATTGTTATCATTGTGATGATCGGAATCAGGAATATCCCTAGAGATGACCTGATCCGACCCCTGGGCTGACAGATGGGGAAAGTGAGGCCCAGAGAGGCAGCCATCCGAGTGGCGTCCCCAGCACACGCGGGTGGGTGCCGGGCCCTCTCCTGTCCCAGGGCTCGCTCTGGGGTCCATCCCGGATGGCGCAGGAATTTCCACTGGAGATCGGAGCTGGGATGGGGAAATGTCTTCTCCAGCCTTCCCCTCCCTGAACCAATTTGTAATTAATGGCTTGTGGCCGGTTTCTCCCCGCCTCCGAGGCAGACCTGTAAAACCTGTATGGGAAGCCAGCGGAGGGCCGGGCAGCTGGCTGGGCGGCCAGCCTCTCTGTTCAGGCCCCTTTGTCCCTCTGCTCCTGCAGGAGGGGGTTGGATGGGCCGCCTCCCCATCCCGGCCTCCCCACCTCTGGGCCCTTTCCTGCCGGCTGGTAATCCTCTTGTCTGGGCTGTAATTTGTGCCTGGTGCTGAGCCCATCGTGAGCTGGGGTGCCCTTCCCCGGGGGCGCTGGGGTTCCCAGTAGCTGAAGAATCCGGGAGGTGCTCGGTGGGGGCGCCGGAGGGGGTGGTGTGGGCAGCGGCCGGAGGAATGAGGACGGCAGTGGGTGCCAGGCCCAGCCAGGTCGCCTCCCCCCGCCCCTGAGGCCCCGTGGGTGATGCCACCGAAGCCAGAGTTCTGGGACTTGGGGCGTCTCTTGCTGCTGACTTTGGCAAAAAAGAAATCCTCCTACTTAATACACTCTCCTTCCAGATTGGGGGGGGGGGGTTGAAGTCGGCTGTGGAGAGGGAAGACAATATCGTTACTAATGCACCATAAAGTACAATAAATATTCTGCTGACAGACTCCAAACCCAGGAAACAATTCCAAAACCCCAAAATAATAATAATAATAATAATAAAAAAGGAACCCACACCTTCCTGAAGCCTCTTTCTCCTTTGGTAAAATTTTATTGAGATGAGAAGTGAAGTCACGCTCCCTCCCTGTCCCCCCTCCACCCAGCCCCTCTCTTTTGGGTCAATATCCTCCTCCTGCGTTGCAGACTCCTCTCCGATGTGACAACTTTGCAAGCAGCGCAGCCCGCGAGTGGGGTGGGACTCGGTGCCCTGGTCCCGAGCCCTCCTGCTGGAGTGGGGTCTCCTCGGAGCCCCCCTCCAGAGAAAAACCTTCCAGCCCCTTCTTTTTCTACACCCCACAAGCACGCCTGGCTTCAAAACCACCTCCATTTTTTCATTAAATCCGAGAGTCATAGGGAGGGAATGACCTGGCTACTTCAATTAATTTTTTTCCCCCCCGTTCAAATCGTAAGGTTCAATTTCCTTTGGAGGAGGGAGTATCTTGCAGGGGGAGGAGGTTGAAAACGAAGGGCTGCATTTGAATGTTTGGCCTTGATAGGAGATAGGGACCAGCATGGAAAATCATCTTTATCACCCCAATATGGAAGGTAAAGCATGTGGCCTGGGCTGGCATACCAAACGGCCTGCGAGCCCTTATCATAATCCCAGGAGTTGTCCCCCCCACTCTGTCACCTCTGCTATTCCAGGCAAGTGTCAGCCATCTTCCCTGCTGTAGGGAGCTAGATAGCACCGAGCTGGGCCGGCGCAGCGGGCATAATAAGAAGTGGAAATTGCTCCCAAGGAAAGTTTCCGAGGAATTAACTTCGGATGGGTGGGGGAGGCCTTGCAGGGGTGGGGGAGCAGAAGGAGGAAGATGAGGAGCCCGGCAAAGACAAGGAGATTGCTGGTGGCATCCGAGGAGGGAGGGGGCTGCCTTGGATTTATCCAGAAGGGATATGCTGCTGTGCATGGGAAAGACAGGTGGGCCCCCAGCACCCATGGAGCGGCAGGGGGCTTTGGGACCCCAGAGACCCCCAGCCGCCTGAGAGAGGGGATCTGAGTTCTCTCTGTGTGGCTGCCAACCGTGCCAGATGGGCTGGGCTGCGTGTCGGTCCCAGAAATCACGAGGCTTTGGGTCGGACGGAGCTTTGGCCTGATACCTTTGCTGATTCTCCGGTGAGTGGCCTCCATGGCCTCCACCCCACCCAGGCCTCTCTCAGGCCGCCTGTAAGTGCGAGCCTCCCACCCCTGTGCGGAGGGCTCCTGGGACTACAAGACACTGCCTTCCAGCCTGTATTTATAAATATCGGTGCCCGGCACCCTTCCAAGCACTGGGTACCCCGCCTGGCATAGGAGGGCCAGACGAGTCTGCAAAGTCAAGGCGAGCAGGATAAGCACCTTCTTGGACACAGACACATGAAAAGACCAGCGAGGCAAGTGAGAGGCGCTGTAAAGAATATGAAATCAGGTGGCACCTTAGGCGGTGGAGTGGCTGCATTTTAGCCCCATGCCTCTTGCCCTGTGGCACGAGATGGAAACCCCGCATTTCCCAGGAGGTGAATTAGATATAAGGGATAGCACTCAGCACTGAGCCTGGTGTGTAGTAAATGCTCAATAAAGCTTTGTTGAGGCTCTATTACCTGCTGGGGTGGCGGTGGAGGTGGGGGGTGAGCAGAAAGCTGGCAGATGTCCCTGTTGGGGACATGGAGAAGGTCGGGGTGGTTCCTCCAAGCTTCTATTGAGCACGTAGGAGGGACGAGTGGAACTGGGCCCCCTGGATTTGAAGCCTGGCTCCATGCTTTCTGGCCGTGGGAACTTGGGCAAGGACCTGCCCCCTGGCCTCAGTTTCCCCATCTGTAGACTGGGGATGATTACAGTAGTTTCGTTATGGAGCTCCGGTGAGGATTGGATGTGCTATATGGAAGCTGCCCCACCCCAGTGTGTTAGGTGAGAGCTACTCTTATCAAAGGGCCTGATTCCCATTCGACTCTGTGCCCCTGGAAGGGGTGGCCAGGCTCAGTGGAGCCTGGGCTGGGAGCTAGATCCCTGGCTTTCTCCCTGGGTGGATACCCCATGCAAGGCTCATGTGTCCCTCGATGCAGAGCTGAAGGGCCACACGGGGGCTGAGGGGCAGGCACGGCGCTTGACGGATGTGTTGATTCGCAGGGACCTTCGGGACACCAATGAGGCAAGATACCCAGGGAGGGTGTGTGAACTTCCTAAGGCCACACAGCAAGCTGGAAGGACTTGGGCCCCAGCCAGTGGCACCTGCCTGGCCCAGCCTGGTCCTCGCAGGGGTGTGTGGAAGGGGTAGCAGGGAGAGGACAGCTCTTCAGTTATGGCTTCGGGGGAGCCTGAGTGATCATCCCGGAGTAATTGGGTGCTAATACTATTATGCCTCCCATTTCATACTTCTCACGTCCCCAGGGCTTTCTCCGAGGATCTCAAAGCCCTTTACATGACAATGCCACCATTAACTCATAAATCCTTCCCAGCCTGCTGGGAGGAGAGGTGGGTGGTATGATGGAGATGCTGAGGAATTAACCTCAATTATTTCCTCTGATTCAGACTTCACAGAGTTGTCAGGTTGGCTCTGGGGTTTGTCAGGCCCCAGTCAGTCCTTGCGGGGTGGAGGCCAAGAGGCCGGAAGGGGGCTGGTGGGGTCTGCTGAGCAGAGCTCTGTTCTCTCCAGCTGAGCTGCCTGTCCAGCATTTCACTTCGTGATATTCGGGACAACCCTGTGGGTTCGGGAGCATTATTCCCACTTGAGAGCAGGAGAGACTCAGAGAGGCGCGATGCCTCAGGGAAGGTCACACAGCGAGCAAGGAACAAGCCTGGAACTGGACCCCCAGCTGCTGCTCGATCATCAGCACAGGGTGGTCTCAGAGGGCGGAGGTTGAGGGCCTGGGCCTACGGTAAGATGGGGCACCTGTCTCCTACCAAAGTGCTTTGTGACTCAGGGCGGTGGCTCTCTGTCTCTGAGCAGGATCCCATGAGCTGATGCTTCAGGGTCAAGGATCAAGATCTTAGATTTTGTGATTGCTTCCAGATTTGAAGGGGTTGCCTTGCCCCCCACTGTTAGGGAACCAGGGGCCCCTGAGGGAACGGGTAAGAGGAGGAGGGTGGCAAACTCATTTGTGCATTCATTCATTCTTACCTAGAATCGTTTTTGGTGTGTCCACTCAGTAGGGTGGAAGCTAACAGGACAGGCTCCGGAAGCAGGCTGCCTGGGTTCAAAATCCATTTCTTCTGTGTCTTGGGCAACTTCCTTCATCTGTCCAAGCCTCAAGTGTCCTCATCTGTAAGAGGGGCCGCTAACAGCGCTCACCGTATAGTGTTGCCCATTCATCTGGCCCAGCTCCTCCGAGCCAGGCCCTGCCGGCCAGCCTGGGATATACAGCAGTGAATGAAGCAGACGGGATGGGCAGAGCCCGTGTGACCTGGCGGGGCAGGCAGATAACACACAGCAGGTAAATCTAGGGCCACCGAGCGATGAGCGCGCTCATGGGGGTGTGAGGTGGTTGTGGGGATTAGACCAGATAATCCACACAGACGGCTTCACGTGGGGCTCGGAGCAGGACGCTGTTTACTTGGCATCAGAGGGGACTCTGGTGTGCCGGGCACTGTGCTGGGGGCTGGGGACATGTGGCACGCACAGCTGGGCACGCACAGTGCTTGGTCAGCGTGGCCGGCAGAGCCCACCTGCCCACCAGCAGGTGAGGCAGAAGCAGCATCTCCTGGGGGCAGGGTGGGTCTGCCTTCCTACCCCCTGCCCTGGAAGGAAGGACGCAGAGCCTCTACCAGAGCCCAGAGCCTGGGCCCCTGGAGGCGCACAGTGCTGGGGGTGGGACGATGTTTCTGTAGCGGCAGTCTCTTGGGCCAGGGCTGCAGGGAAAGAGGACCTGGCTCCCATTTCACAGATGTAGAAACTGAGGCCCAGGGGAGTGATTCAGGAACTGACGGATTCTGACGCCACTTGGCTGTCCCAGCACAGAGCCCGAAAGGGCAGGGGCTTGGGAGGAGCCTTTTGCCTCCCTCCTTGGATAACCCCAGAGAGTTGGGGGCTGCACCGCTTCATGGAAAATAATTATTTCCCACGTGTTTGTTCAGTGTTTGCTCATTGCAGGGCCCAGGATTGTGGGTGAGTGTGGCTCGTGCTGGGAAGGGAGAGACACAAAGTCTGGGTTTGTGTCACTCCCACCCATTCTAGCCCTAAGGGCTGCGGGGGAGTGGGGAGTGGGGCGTGTCCCACACAGGGCAGCCAGGTTTAGCAAATAAGAAGGCAGGACGACCAGTCAAGTTTGAATTTCAGATTGACAATCATATATATATATATATTTTTTTAGCATGAATGTGTCCTAAACATTGCCCTGTATTTTATCTGGCCAGCCTAGCTGTGGAAGCTCCCCTGAGTCTTGGTTTCCCTGTCTGTCCAAGAAATCTCTTCATAACAGAGATTAGGAAGGAGACGGTCCCTGGAATCTCCTGGACCTAAAAACAGGGGGATGAGCCAGGGATGCCTTGGGGTGCACTTGACCATTATCTTCCCTGTGTCCCCTCTGAGGTTTTTCTCTTCGGGTTCAGGCCTTGCACTGTGGGTGGGGAGGGGGCGAGCCGGGCTGCGGAGCTGGGTGGACTCGCATCCATCTGATTCCTACTCTGCTGCTCCTGAGCTGAGTCACCTTGGGTCCACCCCCGGTTTTGTCTCTGCATAATGGGCCCAATCACAAAGCCTGACCCACGGGGTTGCTCAGATGCCATCGTGGGTGGGAGACATGCTTGTATTTTAACCAGAGTTGCTGGCTCCGAACGAGGTGAGGTGTAAGCTAAGTCTGAAGGGGCAGGGCATGCTGGACTCCCAGTCCAGTGCTCTCTCGCTTGGGATTTCCTCCGAAGAGGGGTGCAGGCTGTTATGGAGTCTTCGCGCTGGAAAACTCTTTTGGGGCTCACCACTCCAGTGTCCTCTTTTGCCTGGAAAACGAGGCCCAGAGATGCCATGTGGCTACCCCATGGCCACACAGTGAGTTCCTAGCTGACAGGGGTCAAAAGCCAGGTGTCCTGAATCCCAGTCCTACAGGCATTTCCCCTCTACAATGTTATGGCTTGAAATCGAATTTAAGCATATCTTTCTGGAGGCAAAAGTTCATTCTGTGCAAGGCACTACATCATGGTGGGGAAATGGCGAAGGGTCTCAGGGGTGAGAAACAGGATGCAGGCAGCAACAAATGCAAACAGAGCAAGTGTGGGCATGTGTGACCCTGGCACCCTTGTCCTTGAGGTTCCCCACTTCCGACAAGGAGACCCCGAGAATAGCATTTATGATTGGCTCAGGTGTCCTGTCCTAAAGTCCCTGGATCTTTCCCAAGCTGGGCCTTGCTTGGAGGGGATCTTCTCCTCCTTGGGACTCAGGACCATTAAGGCCATCAGTCTCATCTTCTAGAGAAAGACATTTGCATATGCTAGCACCTAGGATCCAGGACATAGAGGAGAGAGGCAGTCGGGGCTGTGTTCAGTGATGTATCTCTCAGCTGTCTCTCTGTCTACTTCTCTGTCTCCTGGTCCTTCTCTCTGATTCCTGGTCTTCATCTCTCTGGTTGTCTTTTGTATCTCTGACTTTTTCTCTCTCCCTCTCTTCCCTCTGGCTTCTCACCCTTCTCCCCTTCCCATCCCTCCCTCTTCCTCCTCTCCTCCCCTCCTTCCCTTTCGCTGCTGAGTCTCTTTATCCCCGAACCACGTTTCCTGCAGGAAGATGCTGGAAAGCCCTGGCTCCAAACCAGTGTGATCCTAATCTTCCCAGCAGACTGCCTGGAATGTAATTCATGAGCAGGGCTCTCCTGGCTTCTCCATCCTGCAACGTGGGCATGACATGCAGCCAGGGAAGGAGCTGGGGGGAACAGGAGTGGGACTGGCTTCCCTGGGCCACCTCACATTCTGCTCTGTCTGCCCATCAACTTCAGTTCCGGGTCCCTGGAACGCAGTTGCCCCTGAAACAGCAAAAGACTGCTTCCCTCTGTGGGCTGTGCAAAGCTCGGGGGCAGGATGGACCCCGTGGAGGCTGTGGGATTGGGCCAAGACGTTCATGCATGCGTTGATTCACTCACGTATGCATTCCTTCATTTGTGTACCTTCTACGTGTCGTCCCGCCCCCCTGCTGGGAGGTGAGGATACCATTTGCAACACAAAGAGCCCAGTTCTTATTCTTGGAGCTAACAGTCTGGTGAGGGACAGAGATAGTAATCTAATAGTTACTTAAGTTCTTCTTTTACGGGTGCCTGGCTGACTCAGTTGGTGGAGCATGTGACTTGATCTCGGGGTTGTGAGTTCGAGCCCCACATCGAGTGTAGAGATTCCTTAAAAATAAATATATGAAGTCTAAAAAAAAAAAAGATCTTTTAGATCTAAAGATCTGGGCTAAAGGAGAGGTACCTGGTGTCTTATAATACGGGGGCTCGACTTGGTCTGTGGGGGGCACACATATGGGGATCCACTCCCTCTTTTTTTGAGTGATAACAAATAATAATACCATTCACTGAGTGTTTATGACAGGCAGTTACAATCCCTTCTCTGCCATGACTTTTGATCTGATTTTTATTTGACGTGGGTTGACTTTAGATACCCCTCTACCAGCTGATATGATGGGGTTCTGGTGGCCCCCAAGAGTCCCCATGGATGTACGCTACTGTCAGCTCTCAAGGCCGTATGTGTACTCGGAGTATGCTCCTCATCCTCTCGGACCCTTGCACCAGCACAGGCAAAGGCAATCCCCCATCCCCCCGCCCCCCCGCTGCTCTCCCCACCACTGTTCCAGGTTCAGGGAGGAGTGGCAAGATCAGAGGGGAGGTCCTGGGCTCTGCCACTGAAGGATTTGGGGCCAGCCTCGGTGCCCTGTTTGGGTCCCCGTTCCCACCTGTAAAATGGGCTACTAGGTTCCAGTGGGGCGATCCCACACAATTTGCTGTGAGAGTCCTACGAGGCAATTGCTATGAAAGGCGTTTATTGTTTCAGAAGCCCCGGGAGCAGTCACCGTGCTGACTGCGGTCATCCCCAACAGGGAAGAGCCCCAAGAGCCCAGTCGCAGACGAGGACAGAGAGGTCCCCCTCCCCACGCCGCGCTGCCTTCTCAGCGGAGCGATGCTGCCACCTAGCGGTCATCTCGCTCCCCTCTCTGCGCGAAGCAGAGCTGAGCCAGAACGTGGCTTCCAAAGTCACCTGCAAAGCTCCCCGTGGCCAGGGTTTCTGTATCTGGTCACTGGAGGGCAAATATTGCAGTGGGGAAAGAAGGAAGTGAAGATATAAGGTCCCTGCCCTTAGGTAGAGCAACTGGTCCTCAGGCCCCTTGTTTCCTGCCATTGGATTTGGCCTGGCTGAGCGGAGGCCTGAGGCTCGCGGGGCATCCTCTGGGCCTCAGCGGCTGAATCCCTGTCACCGTCAAAGGCAAGAAACACATTCGTGTGAGACTGACCCTGTTTCTACTTCCTGTCTTCCTACAGCCTATTCTTTACGTCGCTTCAGAGTGATCCTTTTAAAAGTAAGTCGGATTAGGTCACTCCTCTGCTCAAAATCCTACAGTGGCTTTCACCCCACTTAGAGTAAAGCCAAAACCAGTGTCAAGGCCCCCAGTGACCCACCTCTCAGACCTCGCTGCCCCTTGCACATTCCACTCCAGCCACACTGACGGGCCCCCTTGCCATTCATTACACAGTCATGCTTCTCCTGCCCCAGGGCCTTTGCACTTGCTGTTCCCTCTGCATGGCATGCTCTTGCCCACATGGCCTGCCCCTCATGTTATTCAGCTCTCTGCTTAAATATCACTTGCTCAGAGAAGTCTGCCCTAACTAAACTAGTAGCCTCCATGACTTTTCTTTCCCCTTTCCTACCTTACTTTCTCCCCAGGACTCAGAATATATTATAAACTTGTATGTGTATGTGGGACAGTGGGAGAAGACATAACTTCTACCTTCGGAAGTTTTCTGGTCTGAAGGGGGAGACATCACTCAGGTCCTCTAAGAATTCCCGGTCTGAGGGGGGAGACAGAGCTCCTGCCCTAGGGGATCTCCTACTCAGACAGGTGCCCCTGGGGGTACCTTGTTGGAGGTGGGAGCTGTAACCCCTGTATGAGGCACCTGGAGTGTAGCTCGCAGGGAGGGGCGGCTGCTGGGATGACTCGACAGAATGTTGCTGTGAGCTTGTCAGCATGAGACAGCAATTTTCACGTTCTCCCTACTGGATATCATACGAGAGGTGATTTAAAGGTCTCCACAAACTAGAATTCAGAAAACACAGACTCAAAAATAATGTACAATGGCTGTCCACAGCAGCTATGATTGGTATAAAAGCGACATGGGGAGAAGGGTCACAGAAACTATGCGAGAGGGTATCGATGGCAAGATTGTTCAACCACTGGAGGTCTCGGGAAACATACTTCCTGTCGGCAAGGGGCACACCCGGAACGTGGTAACATCTCTATCTCTCAGATCCCACAAGAGCAGAAGGAGTTGCGTATAAATAGCCAGACCAGGAGCACCTGACTCTTACCCAGTCTGTAGTCTAAAGGGACCGGGACAACAGAAATGTTAAGGTATCGTAAGACAGGAGAGCCTGCCTACGAGATCTAACTGAGGGAAGACAGTGGGACGCAGGAGTTTACATGGAGCTGAGCAGTCCTTCAAGTATCACGGTGCCCCAGGGGCAATTCTGACTTTCACAGAGCTCAGCGAGTGCTGTGGGTCCCACGGAGTCCATCTCTAGGAAACTCACAGTGAAGATGAGCTCCAGCCACTCACGCATGGCTGGCAGGGGACTGGGGTGTCCTGACTGCTGTTAAGTTTGGAACGGAGGTTAACATGAGAGTGGGGGATGGAGGGACAGAGAGAGGTATCTTGACAAGGTCAATGACAGTCATTTTGATGATGTTGGAGCCAATGCATCAGGCGCGCCCGGCTGGCTCAGAGTCGGTGACTCTGGATCTTGGGGTCATGAGTTCGAGCCCCATGTTGGGTGTAGAGTTCACTTAAAAAAAGAGACAAAGCAAAACTGATGCATCCAAGAAGAAGTGTCAGGACGGGACAGAGAAGAGTGTGTTTTGCTGAGTGCCTCATCTGTCGTGGCTGGGGACCAAAGAACGCCATTCAAAGTTGACAAATCAAAACAGAAGTCTAACACCATGGAACAGAATACAGGAAATCACCGAGAAAGGAAACGTTAGTGCCTCAAAGTGGGATGGTGGGGGAAGAGACAAGAAGAAACACGTTCATCTTCTCATTTCCTAAGACACGGTGAACCAAAAATATACAAAGTTATAGACAAACGAAAGTGCAAAGCTCCTTGTAGAGTGGAAGAATCGCATATAAAAGCAAAGAGAACAAGCTGCGTTACCAGAGATTTTAAAAAACTCCCTAAGGACAGAAGAGAATGTTAGACATGTCAATACGTGTACGTGGGTTTCTTCGCCTGGGTGAAGAAACGTGATCGGATTGGATTCCGGAGCCAAATACGGCTCCATGCCCCATGGAAGAGGCAAACCTGAACCGGAGTAATTCAGGAAGGAAGAGTAGTTGAAAGTAAAAGCTGAGCAGAGGTAACCTAGGCAAATGCAGATAAACGTCTTGCTATATATCATAGTCGACAATGTGGAGTTCAGTCCAGAAAAGTATTTAATGAGACAAAGAAAGGCACTTTGGAATAAACGAGTGTGTGAGCCCCAGTGGAGGGGGCAGGAGGGACGGACAGCGAGGCCCTGGGTAACATGGTGGGTGTGTCTATGATGGGGAAGTTACACGAAATGCACAGAGAAACACACCTCGATTCTCTTTCCTTATTAGGGTAAATAAAAGCTACAGAGAATCTTTGCAGCACCACGAATCACTCATCCATTGCCTGATGGTGAAAACAGTGTCACGTACTGGTACCCCTCTTCTGGTGGCAATTCCTGTATTGTTGAGGGTAAGACATCCAACTCATAACAGAAAGACCCCCACGTAAACTGGCTTGGAGAACAGAAGTCTACCTGCCTCACCTGAGGTACTGTGAGGTGAGCTGCTTCGTGACCTAGTCTAATTACAAGGGAGGCTGGGGGACGTCATCTTGCCATGTGCCCAGGAGGAAGGGAAGAACGGATTGGAGCAGACAGCTGGTGGAGAGGACGTGAGTACCAGCGCTTTAGGAACTATTTGGTGGTATCTGCCAAAACTCATATACATATACCCCATGACCCAGCCGTGCTACTCCCAGGAGGGCCCAGCGGAAATGAGCTCACATTTGCACCAAAAGACGGGGGGCTAGAATGTTCATAGCAGCACGATCCTCGCTGGCCCTAACCTGGAAATAACCCAGATAGCCATCAGAAGCAGGACGCTTGTGCACATTGTAACATAGCCATGCGGTGACAAACTATATGGTAATGAACACGAACCAAGTAATAGCGTGAATGGATCCCACCAGCACAGTGTGGAAGGAAGCTAGATACCAAAGAGTAGGTACAGTGTGATTTAAATTACAATATCTGAAGCTTGGAAATGCTCCTGACAGCCGAAGTGGGGAAAGTGGCTCCTTTGGGGAGGGTGGGTGTGGAGGAGGGGGCAGGAGGGGGGCTCCTGGGGCCCTGGCCATTTTCTACTTCTCAATCTGGGTGGCAATTTCACGGGGCTGTTCGCTTCTAGAAAAGTCATCGAGCTGTACCCTTAACGATTTATGACTTTTCTGGATATATGTTTTATTTCAGTAAGTGTTTTAATGAACAAAATTACAGAAGGACAAAAAGATTTGTACAAGTGGAAAGAAAGGGGAATCAACCCCATGAAATTTTAATTCTCTCTCAGCTCATTGATAAACGTACTTTGATCCTGGGAAAATTATCAATAGTTTTTGCTGAACTGGGTATGTTTATCCTAATGGTCCTATGAAACATTAATCAATAAGCACAGTGAGGAAAACTCTAGAAAAAAGAGAGTACGTATGGAAAGGACTAACCATAGTATGAAGCGTCAATCATCAAAACAATGTGGTTTTCACTCATGAATTCTCAAATGGACCAATGAAATAAAATGGAAAAACCAGAAAGAGACCTAAATTCAGATGGGCATTTAGTGTTTGATAGAGTCACCAGCCCGAACCGGTGAAGACAAGCTGAATTATACAACAAACGGTGTGGGACAACTGGAGAGCCACCTAGAAAAAAAAATCTGGATTCCTATTTTAAACTAAAACAAATTACACAGGAATCTGAAAATGAAGTCATAAATGTTTTAGAAACAAGCATGGACGGATTCCTTTATGACTTCCAAGTGCGGAGACTTTCTAATTATAACTCAAAAATCTAGAAGCTATTAAAAAGACTGATTCATTTACTTACATAAAAATAAGGTTAAAAAGGGGCACCTGGGTTGTGGCTCAGTCAGTTCAGCGTCGGACTCTTGATTTTGGCTCAGGTCATGAGCTCAGGGTCATGAGATCGAGCCCTGCATCGAGCTCACGTGCTGGGAGTGAAGTCTGCTTAAAATTCTCTCTCTCTTCTTCTCCTTCTGTCACCTCCACCTCTGCAGATTTACCTGCACACACATGACATGGTTGTTCACCACTGCATTGTTTACAACAGCAGATGGTTGGAAACTGTACAGTCATGCCCAGCAATAAGAGACTGATTCGTTAAACTATCGTCCATCCATACAATGGAATGCCACTGTCAAGAGAAAAAAAATTAAGAGGAAAGACAGTGTTTTCAATATTTTACATTTTGTGCCAAAAGGCGGACGGCCAAGAATCTCTGTTCTTATTGGTGTGGGTATTCAGAAGAAATGTTGTAGAGATACATGAGAAACTGTGAACAGGGGTCCCCTGCAGGGGAGGGGTGCTGAGAATGGGCGGATGGGGGACAGGGTGCAGGGAGAACTTTATACTACATGCATTTTTATGTCTTTTGGTTTTTGAAGCATGTGAATGTATTAGCGATTCAAAAATTAAAATGAAATGAAATTTACAATAAAACTGCCCAAGGACCCACATGATGCTTCATACACTCGTCTCTGTTCTCAAACGCACCCTCTCTGATACGTTTAAAAATCCAAATCTTTTTTTTTTTTTAAAGATTTTTTTATTATTTATTTGACAGAGAGAGAGACAGCAAAAGAGGGAACACAAACAGGGGGAGTGGGAGAGGGAGAAGCAGGCTTCCCGCCGAGCAGGGAGCCCGATGCGGGGCTCCATCCCAGGACCCTGGAATCATGACCTGAGCCGAAGGCAGACGCTTAACGACTGAGCCACCCAGGCGCCCCAAAAATCCAAATCTTGAGAGTGGTTTCTGTCTGGCTCAGCTACCGTCTTCCCACAAATTGGAAACCTCCATTGATTCCCAGGATCCTTGTTGGATTAACCAGGGATGTGGCTGTGGTCAGTTCTGGCCACTGCTTCTGCTCTCCTTCCATCCCTCCCTCCACCCGCTCAGGCCTCCCCCCATCTCCTTCCCCAGCCTGGATCCCCAGAACATGCCCTTTATTTTAGTTCCTGTGGGATGTGGACTTTTCATACCTGCACCTGTCTGGGCAATGGTGCTGCCCGCTGGAGGATGCTTACACACTCACTTGGGCTGGGGATACTGGGAAAAAGATGCCCTCTGGTTCACACAGGGTATGAACAAGGACGCCTATAACTGCTGACCCACTGCTGGCCCCCATTGGGGATCACGTGGGTTGCCGGCTTTAGGGAGAAGGCCTCACTTCAAAAGGCAGAGAGCAAAGATGGAAAGAAACCAGTTTCTTGGTCATACCCCTGAGTTGCCGCTGGATCAAACCTGGCCTGACCAGACCTAATACCAGGCTACACAGTTATGGGAGCCAATGGATTCCCTTTGTGGTTTGAAATCAGATTGAACTGAGTTTCCCGAAAGCATCCTCAGAAAGCATCTGACATTATTACTCCCATTTACAGCCAGAGAATGCGAGACAGAACAACCCAAGCCTGTTGGTCATCTGAGTGGGCCTGGACCAGGTGTGTGTCCAGCGCTGGGCCATGGGCTGTTTTAGCAACGATGACCATAGTTCTGGCCTGGCCGGGCAGGGATGCCCTGTAGGCTGCACTTCCCCCTGGCCTGAGTCTGGAAACAGCTGTGATGCAGTGGATTTCTACCAAAAGGGGTTGCACTGATTAACCTGTAAGCCCCCCGAGGAAATCCCAGGCTTTGAGGTGGAGGTTGGGGTTACGTGGGGCCTGGTGAATCCCTGAGAGTCTGTAGGTGCCCCCTCCTTAGACCTCTCTAGTTCAGGGGCATCTCTCTGTAGCTTGGGGCTGCTCGACACAGGGCTGTTTTTTTATTTTTTAAAAGATTTTATTTATTTATTTGACAGAGAGAGAGAGAGAGAGCACAGCAGGGGGAGCGGCAGGCAGAGGGAGAAACAGGCTTCCCTCTGAGCAGAGAGCCTGATGGGGGCTCGATCCCAGGACTGCAGGATCATAACCTGAGCCGAAGGCAGACGCTTAGTGACTGAGCCACCTGGGCGCCTCCCGGACTGTTTTTTTAAACAGCTTTATTGGGATATGACTGATACACAGTAAACTGCACATATTTAAAGTGTACCATTTGATAAATTCTGACGTACGTGGACATTGTTGAAATCATTACCAAAATCACACTCATCACCCCTAAAATTTCCCTGTGCCCCTTTGTCGCCCCGTGTCCTCCAGCCGTCACCTGGCAACTGCTGATCTGTTTCCGTCGCTAGAGATGAGCTTGCATTTTCTACATTTTCTATAAATGGGACGGTACGGTATGTGCTCATTTAGTCTCGCTTCCCTGTGTAGTATAACTATTTGGAAATTCATCCACGTTCTCATGTCTATGAATGGTTGTTCCTTGTTGCTGCTGATGACCCTCTGTTGCCATCTGGTGGGTACGCCACAATCCCTCTCTTCCATTCACCTGGTGATGGGCATGTGGGTTGTTTCCAGTTTGGGGCTAGTTAAATAAAGCTTCAACGTGCATGCCTGCCCAAGTGTGTGTGTGTGTGTGTGTGTGTATGTGTGTGTGGACATTGGCTTCCATTTCTCTTGGGTAAATACCCAAGGCTGGATCGTGTAGTAGGTATAAATTTAACTTCAAAGAAACTGCCAAATCTTTACAAAGTGGCTGTTCATTGCGCTCCCGGCAGCAGGACACGAGGGCGCCGGGTCCTCCACCTCCTCCCCAGCACTGGGTCCGCTCAGCCTTTTTGAACTGTGCTCATTCGAACAGGCATCCAGGGACATCTCTCGGTGGTTTTCCCTGGTGTTTCTCTGATGACAAAAGGAGGTTGAGCCCCTTTCCCTGTGCTTGTTTGCCATTGGACTATCTTCTTTGGTGAAGTGTCTTGTTTTCATCTTCTGCCTGTGTTGAAAATTTAATTCTGTGCTATTTTTGACCTCGGACAGATGGCTGTGGCAGGACTGAGACTTCCCCAGCAATGTGGCCCCTTCTCTCCCTGCTGGCCACGAGCCTTCCACATTGCTCTTGCCTGCCCACCCCACCTCTACCCGCTCCGTGGATCCATCAGGACAGAGAGGGTCGATCTCCACGCTCCTGATCATCTTTCCCAGCCTTGCATTCCAGGATGCTCCAACCTCGGCTCACGTTCTGGCTCTACCTCTCAGACACCAGGTAGCTATGTGACACTGAACAAGTTGCTGCCCCTCTCTGGGCTTTAGGTGCTGCTTGGAACAGACAGATTACGTTGGGTCATTCCTTGGAAACTTCCTGGCTTTGCCACTTACCAGCTGTGACCTTGGGCAAGTTACTTAACCTCTGTGCATTCGTTTTCCATCTCAATGTGGGGGTGATGATATGGTAGCACCAGTCTCACAGGGTTGCCATGAGGGCCGTGGGAAATGATGCATGTGGAGCCTTTAGAACAGAGCCGACACAGTTTTACTGAGCCCCAGTAAGTGCTCAGTAAAACTCAGCTCTTCTTCAGCAGGCTAAGATTGACCCCCAACAGCCCAGCTGCTCAGCTCATTCCAAACCTGAGCTTTTGTGCAGGGTATTCCTTCTCAAGAAGCTCCCCTTATGCTTTTGGCTAATCCCTTGCTCAAAATACAGGGCAACGTTCACCTCCCGCATGGAGCCAGCCATGATTAACCCCAAACTCTTGTCCAAACCTGAGCTCACGTGGCCCAGACTCCATTTCCTGGGCCTTTGTTTGGCTTTGTCTATCTGTAGCTTTGTTCTAGTGCGATTTTCATCTTGGTGTCCAGCCTCCTTCGAGGCTGAGGCTCGCAAATGCAGAAGCTTGGTTTCTTGCATCTAACTGGGGCTCCCTGAAGGTAGAGGCTCAGTCCTTCCCATCCGCCTGGGGGCTCTCACTGGAAAGGGGCCATGCTGGCATACTTGGCCTGGGCCAGTTCCCAGTGTTGGCCAGAGGGTTTGTATAGTCCTTTCCTGATGGCATGTCTTAGAGCCCGTGCTGCACCAACATCCTGGGGCCCCAGAGGAGACCCCGACCGGAATTGCACTCATGTCTTGGCTCTGCCCTCGGCCAGAGCAGCTCAGCCCAGCTGCCTCAGGGCTCCCAAAGGGGCCCGGGCTGAGCCTGGGAGCGAAGGCAGCTTTGACAGAAGGCTGTGGAGATGGCAATTAAGTGCTTTCCAATGCCAGGAACAAACCCTGTATTGGGGGCCAGAAGAATGGGACCTCTTAGGAAGAGCAAATGCTTTCCCCAGGGTCTCTAAATGGGTCAATACGTCTCTGGGAGGCAGGTCTGGAGGGAAGCTGCTTGGGTGGCCTGGGAAGCAGCGATGAGCTTCTCCAAGACCCCAGGGCCTGTGTTCGGCTCACCATGGACCCGGTGGAGTGGGAGCAGGCAGTGTTCTGGACCACTGCCTCTTTGGAGAGAGAAGCATCATGGCCATGGACAGCAGGGCATGGACTAACGTGGGCAGCACTGGATTAGGGGCCAGATGTGGGTTGACATTCCAGGGACAAGCTGGGACTCCTTGGGAAATTCAGGCTGAGAACATTATTACGGGAAAGGACCTCAGAGAAAGTTCTATGATGTTCTGTTACTTACCAGCTGTGTGACTTTGGACAAGTCACTAAACCTCTCTGAGCTTGTTTCCTCAGCTATGAGATGGGAATAACACTAGCGGTGACTTTAAAGAGTCGATGTGGGGAATAATACATGTTAGGTAGTATTATTGTACACACCTCTTATTTTACAGATGAAGAGACTGAGGCTCAGAGAGGGGCAGTAACCTGCTCACATTTGCTCAGCAAGTCAAGCGTTGCTCGTAGGTCTCCTGACTGGAGTTCCACAGGAGTAAGGGTTGGGAGACTGTTGAGGGGTAGACTGATGTAGCAAGAGTGCACAGCCTCCGGGTCCAGGTGCAAATCCTGGCTTTGCCAAGCTGTGTGACTTTGGGAAAGTAACTTGACATCTATGAAATTATTTCTCTGATTTGGAAATGAGGGGGAGGGGCGGTCCTGAGAACCAAACTGCAGAGTTCAGGGATGAAAAGGAAAGAGACCAAATGCCCTGACAGTGCTGGGGATGTGGGTGGAAGAGAGGCTGGAGCTGGAGGCAAGGAAGGTAAAAGAAGGAGTCCCCGCAGACAGAAATCCCACCCTGCCCATGAGCAGCGAAGCAAGTTCCAAGGTGTGGTCTAAGGACTCATGGGAGAGGCTCAGGGATCTTGCAAACACTGGTCATTCTGCCCAGGACACTCTTTCCTTCCCTCTTCCCCTAGTTGACTTTTGCTCTTCCTTCAGATCTCAGCTCGATCACCACCTCCTCCAGGAAGCCCTCTCTGACTTCCCCTACCAGGCCAAATCCTCTTATTGTGGGCTTTCTAGTATTTCTAGTGTGTTCTACTTCCTTCCAGTAAACCAGTTTTATAGTTTAATAACATTGTTGTCATAATTTTTTAAACTATTTTTGCGATTTTTCGATTAATGTTTGGCTCTGCCACTTGGCTGTGAGTCCGGTGAGGACCTCAGTGTCTGACTTCCCTGACTTATCAGAGCCAAACCACCCTCATTGACTGACCCGCCGAAGGAAGGGACAAGCTCTTGAGTGGGCGGTGCTGCCCAAAATGCTAGTGGGGGTGCAATTTTACAAGGCACATGAATAAAAGTTTTGAAACTGTGTATTTAGTATTTATTTTAAAGTGTATTATAGGGGGCCCCTGGGTGGCTCAGTCAGTGGAGCGTCTAACTCAGATCATGCTCTCGGGGTCCTGGGCTCCCTGCTCAGCATGGAGTCTGCTTGTCTCCCTCTCTCTCTCTCTGCCCTTCCTCTCAGCTCACTCTCTCTTTCTCTCTCTCAAATAAATAAATAAATCTTAAAAAAAACAAGATAAAGTATGAAAAAACACAATGGCACATCAGACCTGGGATTTCACAGGAATTATTATCTAGGATGAAGCTAAGGAAAACAGTGAGTTGATGTAAGGAACAATGTATGGAGTCAATCATTATTGAGCTTAGGTAGCAAACAGTTTGTAGCAAAAACTGAAGGTGGCGTGGAAGGGTCTGAGTCTGGGTTTCGAAACCCAGCCCATGTCCTATCCTGCTTGTGTGGCCAGCGACAGAGCTGCGAAAGGACACGAGGTGGCGCCAAGACCCCACCTGTCTCAGGTGTGGGCTGAATCTTGTCTTCTTTGGCCCTGGATGTCTGTGCCCCTGAGGAAGTCACTCCAGGGCAGGGGGCTCCACTGCCCCCCTGGGGTGACCTGGAGTGGGAGCAGAGCCTTATCAGACCCTGGGGGTGGGGGTGGGGACTGCCCCGGCCGCCTCATCTCCAGCATTGCAGGCATCCCCCTATTGCCCCTCCGCAGGGGCCTGGACGGAGAGTCCCGTGCTGGGGAGTGAGTGGGAGCCTTGGGGGGATGAGCAGCCCAGACCGGCAAGAAGGGAAGCCTGCAGTGTAATGTAACGGGCTGTGGTTGGAAATGCGGGAGGTTGAAGTCTGGCTCTGCCCCTTACCAGCTGTGTGACCTTGGGCCAGTTACTTAACCTCTCTGTGCTTTGCTTTCCTCACCTGTAAGTCAGGGAAAAGAATACAGCGTACCTCCCATAAAATCACTGGGCAGATTAAATGAACTGATAGGGGCTTGGCACCGTGCCTGGTAGAGAAAGTGTTCAGCCACGTCTGGGTGCACGGGGAGCGCTTGCCGAATGAATGCGTGGAGGGGTGCTGCTGAAGGCAAGGCGGGCAGTGTGGTGCTGGTTGGGTTCCGATCCCAACCTCGTCCGTCCCTAGAACAAGTGTGGGGGGGTCATGCCAGGGTGGGGTCACGTCTGGGTGGCCTGCGTTGGTGCACACACATTGTGCCACGTTTCTCCTTTTCCATCCGTGCAGCCGGGGCTCTGAGGATAAAGGTAGGGACACTGACTTGGGTATGTGGGGTGAGGTCCTCCAGTGCTCTGACCTTTAGTTTGTCATCCGTCAGCGTCACACGGGGGCTGTGATATTAACCTTATGGGGATGCCGTGATGCTCCCAGGTCACCCAGCCACCTGGTGGGTACGGCCAGGGGTAGCTTTCCTTCCCTGGTCCTCCCCAGCCAGGGCCTTCCTTGGGCAGTGAGGCAGGGATGGGAAGTGGGGCAGGGGGGGCGACAAAGAGGGAAGAGGCACAGGAGTCCAGTACTGCCCCAGCTCAGGCACACCCCCCGCAGCCTGTTGCCTCTTCCCCCAGGAAAGCCCATTCATTCTCAGCTAAAGGAGGCAGGGATGTGTGGCCGTGACCACAGCGTTTTTATGAGTTTATAAACTGCTGAAGACAGGGCTACTCTGAGCTCTGGGCCATTAATGGGCCATCAATTCATGCTCCAGCTCGTTTTATGGGGTGCTGGGCTGCCAGGTGTCGGCCCCCTTAACTACCCTCTGCCCGAGGCCCCGTGCTCATCTCTCGTGGCGTCTGGACACCAGCACCACCACTCACTGCGAAGTGACACGGGACTGCCATGTCCCTGAGTGAGTGGGGAGAGAGAGACTTCAGTTTTCAGTCTCAGTTGAGTTAACTCTGAAATGGGAATAATCGTGCCCCCCTTCAGAGGGGCAGGGAATAAAGCACTACCCCATCTGCTGGGGAGTCGGGTCAGTGCCCTACCTTCCAAACTTCTGCAGGTTCTGACTGCCTCTCCCCACCTCCGCGGGGACCACCCTGTCTCTGCCACCATCGTCTTGCTGCCCTGCATTGCTGGGTAGCCTCCTCACACTGCTCTCCCTGCTTCCACCCTCCAAGCCTACTCCCCACGCAGAAGGACCAGAAGGACCTTTTTAACATGTGAGTCACATCCTGGTGCAGCTCCGCTCAGTACCCTGCAGTGGCCCCAGCATGGAGCCAAAGCCCTTACAAGGCCCTGTCTCCTGCTACTTCTTCCCTGTCCCAGACACTGGCTTTTTTGCTATTCTGGAACGTGGCATCTTCTTCCTGCCTCAGGACTTTTGCACAGGTCACACCTTCTCCATATACCTGCTTTGCTCATTCCCTCACCTCCTCTAAGTCTTTGCTAAAAGTCACCTTTCCAGAAGGCCCACCCTGACCACTTTATTAAAAATGGAAATTCTCCTAACAATATCCATCCTCTTTCCCTATTTGGTTTTCCTTTTTCTATAGTGCTTACCACCTACGGTCTAATGTACTTATTTATTACTATTATTATCTTATCATTATTTGTTATATTATTATTATTTTAATTTTCTTCTTTGAAAATCAGCTCCACAAGCCCAGGGATCTTTGTTTTTGTCATCGCTCTCTCCCAAGTGCTCTGCAAAGCGCTCAGCACATAGTAGGCGCTCGAGAAACACTTGCTGAGTGCACACATGGCAAGTCCCTAGCGCTGTGCCTGAGACACAGTGGTAACAGTTGTCATTTTGAGTCCTGGGAGATGAAATGATTTTGAGTAAAGCTGTGGAGCCCGATTCTCTGAAGTCGTGTGCTCATGATGACAGGTGCCTGTGCAGGGGGCCATCAGGCAAAGGCGACAGTGACGATCAAAAGCCACTTCCCAGTGATCAAAAGACAGGTCCATTTCCCACTGATCCCTGGATGACAGGCCATCCTTTCTCTGCAGCCTGGAAGCAGCTCAGAGTTGGGAACAGAGGGGGAAGCAAAGTCCAGAGAGTTTGGGAGGCTCTTGTGTGGCTGAGGGCATCAGACCCAGCCTCTCAGCTGTGGACCTAGAGGGCAGACCGTCTGAGTTCACCGAGCCCTGAGACCAGCCCCACTGTTCAGTCCACACCAGACTCAGCCTTGGATGCTGGTGTCCAGGGGTACAGGGAGGTGTCTTAGAAGGGGTGCATACACTTGGGGATTTAGCTGTTTAACGGGGCACAGAAAGCCTAGGTGACTTGCCCGTAGTCACGTGCTTGGGAATTAGAGGGGTCTGCTTTGTTCCAGGTTTGTCTGATTCTTAAGGCTGTTCTCACCTACTTTTTTGTTTAAGTGTGGGAATCAGCCCAGTACATGGACCCTGGGGCGTTCTTGAAATATGTGTGAAGGACCAATAATTGGAGAATGTGGGCTGGTCACATGTGGCTTCACTTTCGTCCAGGGCCTGTCAGGGAGACAGGTGGGGCCAGGGGGCCAGAGGCACCTTTCTGAGACCCGTGGGCTCTGGTTAGCTGAGATGTGGGAAAGGAAGCCCAGGAGTGAAAAGCCTGGCTGCTCCGCGGGAAGCCTGCTTCTCCCTCTGCCTCTCCCTCTGCCTCTGCCTCTGTCTCTCTCTCTCTCTCTCTCTCTCAAATAAATAAATAAATAAATAAATCTTAAAAAAAAAAAAAACCCCAATCTATGGCAGCTGGGACTCCTGGGTCTCCTGTCCCCCACGCTGACTGGCTTCCCCTCTCCCTGCCAGGACCTCTTTCTGTCTGGAGGGAGTGGGATAAAGGGAGAAGGCCAAGCCTCTATCTCTCCCTGTCACGCTCTCACTGCCCTCTCACATCTTCCCCCTCCTTGGCCCCCCATTTCCCTATATTCTGTCTGTTCCCTTGGCCGGGGACCGGCCCACCGCCATGCCAGGGACCTGAGCTGGAGACCCAAGCCAGTGACCATCAGGGGGCAGCAGAGCCAAAGGCCTGGGTGCGGCTGGGTCTCCCAGCCATTCTTGCATAGCTTGATGCTGTTCCCCCCTGTAATGGGGTGTCCTCGGTGTCCCCAAGGGTGGCTCAAGAGAGTGCTAGTCCTGCTTCTGTGTGACCTTGGGTGCGTCGCCCCTCCCCAGGCCTCCCAGAGCTCAGTTTCCCCATTGTGCTGGGAGATGGTAGGTTCATTAGTTTCTGACCTGTATTAGTCTCAGAGGCTGCTGAGAGAAGGCAAGGTGGTGACCCCCACTTCTAGGGCCGTGTGGAACTTCCAGACATGCTCTGTCTTGCCCCCAGGAGCCCTGCCCCTGCAGAGCTGAAGCCTTCCCCAGCCAGTGTCATAACCTGGCCTGCCCCTACCTCCTCCGGGGGTCTCCCCCACCCCACCCCCAGCGGCCTCCTGAGGGACCAGCGTGCAGCAGAGCTTCCAACAGCCACATCTCAGAGTTCCCCCAGAGGCCCCGGGACAGTGTGGAAGCCAGCCCCAGTGATACTGGATCGTCATTTGCATGCACGGTTCATCCTGCACTATCCCTTCTCAGGCGACATCTCCTGGGCCTGAGGGCCGGCCTGGCCCAGGAGAAGAACAGCACGCTGCTTGCAGTTCCCAAGCCCAGGTTCAAATGCTCTTCCTCTGAGCTCCGATTGCCTTGTCGGCAAATGGAAAGACCCTCTGCCTCCTTCACTGAGGGACTCTCTCATTCGGCAAATGTTTATTCAGCGTCTACCCGAAGGCAGGTGCGGGTCTAGGCCCTTGGTCGGCCCGGGGCCCTGCCTGTCACAGAACTTACATGCTGGGGGGAGGCAGGCAATGAACAAGTCATCCGATGTCTCAGTAAGGTGACCTCAGATGTCAGGGTGTGCTCTCAGCCTCTCAGCAGAGATGCCCAGCAATGGGGCACTCCTGCCCCCATTGGACACATGAAGAAACTGAGGCCCGGGGGGAGGGGAGAAATGACCTGTCCCAATCAGGCAGCTGGAGAATGGAGGTGCTGGGAATTAGCTCTGGCCTGGCCTTATCCCAAAGGTGGAGAGTTTGCCCTTGACACTGTGGGGACCCTGGTGACTGCAGGAGGCCAGGGAGTGACAGTGCTGAGGTGGCCTGAGGACGCCCAGGAGCAACTCCATCTCAGGGTATCAGATCGGGCGGTGGGCCAGACATTATCTGCAGCCAGTTCTCCCTGAATCCCAGTGATAGGGCTGCCGGGAGATCCCACCTATTTTATGGATAATGGAACTATGACCCCAGGGCCTGCGGGGGTCTCAGGGCCAGCCAGTGACAGCAGTGCCCTCACGTGGGCAACCTGGGGCGCCTTCCCTCCCTGACCTCCCCTGCACCTCTGCAAGAGCTCCTCCCCACTCAGGCCTCTCCCACCGCAGTCCAGCTGCCTGCTTCTCTGGCTGTAACTCAGGACCAGGACATTGAGAAGCAACTCGGGACCCTTCAAGTCACTCTCAGCAAGCAGGAGCCACCTGCTAGAACCCTTGTCTTTCAAGGTTCAGAGAGAAATAAAAATAGATGGGAGACTGGGAGCGTCATCATCCCCTTCCTCTGTCATTCCCACGGCTGGCTTCGCTGGGCTCCTATTCTGTCATGCTGTCACCAGGATGTGGTGGCGGATGTGGGCCGTTTGGGGCGCCTGTCCCTGGCCCCGAGAAGCTTGTGGAAGTGATCGGGGCCAGCTCTCACCTTGACCAGAAGGGGGCTGGGGCGTCCAGGCGGGGGTCTTACCTGCGGGGTCTAGAAAGCACACAGCCCCAGCCTTGGAAGCTTCCGTCAACAACTTCACACCTGCTCATCAACAGCCATTCGGAGGCACGTATCCATAAAATAGGTGGGGTCTCCTGGCAGCCCCATCACTGGGATTCGGGGAGAACTGGCTGCAGATAATGTCTGGCCCACCGCCCGATCTGATACCCTGAGACGGAGTTGCTCCTGGGCGTCCTCAGGCCACCTCAGCACTGTCACTCCCTGGCCTCCTGCAGTCACCAGGGTCCCCGCAGTGTCAAGGGCAAACTCTCCACCTTTGGGATAAGGCCAGGCCAGAGCTAAATCCCAGCACCTCCATTCTCCAGCTGCCTGATTGGGACAGGTCATTTCTCCCCTCCCCCCGGGCCTCAGTTTCTTCATGTGTCCAATGGGGGCAGGAGTGCCCCATTGCTGGGCATCTCTGCTGAGAGGCTGAGAGCACACCCTGACATCTGAGGTCACCTTACTGAGACATCGGATGACTTGTTCATTGCCTGCCTCCCCCAGCCAGGGCTCGTCCTCATGCGCTCACTCACACGTTTGTTCACTCCTTATCAGAGGGATAACAGGGCCAGCATCCCGCGCTCACGTGCTTTACCGAGATCACAGGGTTGTTGGGAACGTCAAATAGGTGACTTAATGCACCGAAGTCACTCGCCACAGTGTCCAGCCGCTTCGGGAAGATTTGTTACAAACGTGCTCATCCTCATCCCTCCCACACAGCCACTGCGACGGATGAAGCTCTATGTGTTGGTTGGCAGGTGTTTTTGCAACAAATGCATGGCTGCTTCCCGCGCACGTAAATTTTAAAATTTTGGTAGACATCTCATTGAGGGATAATGTACCTACAGGAAGGTGCACGGGCCCTAGGTATGCAGCTTGAGGACTTTTCCTGAAGGGGACTCACCGAAATAACCAGCCTGGGCTTGAGCGACAGAGTGCGCCCCGCCCCGCCCCGCCTTGCCCCCTCCCAGGATGCGCGTGTATTTTTGATACATCTCTCTTTCTGACTCTCACCTCGGTCTCCTGGCACCGTGCTGTTCGGATGCACCTCCCACGGGCTGCACCCCACTCGCTCTCCTTCTTTGATTCCTGAATGGATCGGGCCGGTTCCGACACCCAGCCCTCTGCCCTTGCTGTTTCTCGGCCTTTCCGTGTCTCACTCTTTTCCTTGGACAACCTCCTGTCCCCCGTCTCTCTGATCCCCACCTGCTTCTCATATCACGCTGCTGTGTCTTCCCTTAATAGTGCCGTCGCTGTCCTAGTATGAAATCACCTTGATTAGCAACCTCCCTCCCTCTTTACTGTCTGTCCCCTCCACCTGGATGTTTGCGGGAGGTGGGGTCTGTGACTTCCTCGTCACGACTGCATCCCCAGCGCTCTGGGCAGGGCCTGGCACACTGTCAGGGCTCAGTAAATATTTGCTAAGTGAACGAATTGTGTGCAGTAAGCTACCGTCACGGCAGGCCCTGGCTTGTGCTGGCCCAGGCTGGCGCTAACTTAACTCTCTGTGTGTCTCTGCCTTCATCCGCCTTGCCAGCTCCCCGAGGCCCGAGTCAGGCCAGTTCTCAGCTCCTGCTAGATCCATCCCCGGATCAGCGGACCTGCCTTACAGGTGTTTGGTTAACCTTGTTTCGAACCAGACACGCCGGAGAGAAATACATTTTAAAACCACGTGCGATTTAAAGAGAATTTAATCTGCGTGTCTGGGATTCATTAACACGTAGATCATCAAATTAGGGTTTGCTCACAGCTGTTTGACATTCGAAGGGCCTTCTGAGTATCTTTAATAAGTGCCTTTAAATATTATTTTTTCTCATAATTTCAGGGCTGGGTTTTGAGCATGCTGCTCTCTGAATGGGAATGTGACCCAGGAGGCGGGGGATGTCAAGACCCGCTCCCGTGAGCATGTTGCTAGCTGCGGGGACGTTGGCACGGGGCCTTCAACGTTCCCCTGCTCTTTTCTGCTCCCCGGCCAGAGCCATGTGTCAAAGCAGCCCTCTCTCTGTGGTGGACGCCACTTGTGTGGCTTTCTTCTCTTGGGGATTGTGCTTGTGATGTCCACCCCTCGCTATGCTCCAGGGGTCGGCAGGGAACTCAGGCTGACCATTGAAAGCATGGCCTTCCTTGGCTGCAGGGATGGACCGCAGTGTGGCTCCATGGCCCAATGCCCCAATCCGAGGCTATGAGATGGGAGGGGACTGGGCTGTGCAGAGAGACCCCTCTCTTCTCTGCTGGTCCTTGAGACCCAGAGCTGAAGGCCTGGAGCATGGGGCCACCACATGGGGCCAGAGAATGACCCAAACATTGGAAAGCAAAGCTGAGAGGTGAAGAAGCCTGGACTAAATTAGCCCTGTCATGGGTTGTAATGCCCCCCCCGCCCCGCCCCTATTCATATATTGAAGTCCTAAGCCCCAGAACCTCAGAATGTGACCTTATTTGGAGGCGGGGTTGTTGCAGATATAATTAGTTGAGGTCATACTAGAGTAGGGTGGATCCTTAATCCATCCAATGTGACTGGGGTCCTTATAAAAAAGGGATGTTAGGGGGCACCTGGCTGTCTCAGTTGGTAGATCGTGGGACGCTTGATCTCGGGGTTGTGAGTTTGAGCCCCACGTTGGGTGTCTAGATTACTTAAAAATAAAAAAAAAAAAACCTTTTCTTTTTTTTTTTCAAAGGGATGTTGGGAGATGGGAACACACAGAGTGAAGACACAGGTTGAAGAAGTCCATCTATAAGCCAAGCAGTGAGGTCCAGACCAGATTCTCCCTCATGGCCTCAGAAGGACCAACCCCCCAAGCACCTTTATCTTGGACTCTGGGCCCCCAGAACTGTCAGACAATACATTCCTGTTGTTTCAGCCCCCAGGAGGTAGTACTTTGTTAGAGCACCCGGAGCAGACGAATGCAAGCCCCCCTTTGAGCGGATTAGTTATGAGAACCAATATATCCTTCTTCTTTCTTCTTTTGTTCCTTAAGCCAGTCTCAGTTCAGTCTATCATTATATATGAGGGTAAAAGACTTCACTTCGACACTGCTGTTCTGCTTAGAATCTTCTTACGGACCGTGCTTCAGGTATCCGTTACTGTATAAATACACAACACGCTGAGTGGCATAAAACAAAACAATCACTTATTTTGCTCGTAAGATGCTATTTAGGCAGGACGTGCCGGGGGGACCTGGGCTGGCTTGTCTGTGCTCAGCAGGGCTTCAGCAGGTGGCTCAGCTGGGGATGGAGAGCCTGCTTTCAGGATGACTCACCTGGCCGGCAGGCTCTGGGATCCTCTCACCGGGGCTCCCTCCTTTCTGGGATCCAGGCGGCTGGGACCCAAGAGCAAGTGTCCCAAGACAGCACGGTGAGTGCGGGGCGTTGCTGTGATCTACTCAGAAGTCATTCAGCATTACTTACAGCGTACCCTGTTCACCGAGGCGGTCATAAAGGTCCACTTGGGTTCCAGGGGAAGGGACACAGACCCCACTGCTCCACGGGAGGAGAGTCAACATCGCCTGGCGGGAAGAGCATGAGGAACGGGAGAGATTTTTGTGTCCGTCTCTGGAAAACGCCATCTGCCGCAGGTCACAGCCTCTGTGATCCCATTTCCATGAAAGTCAAGAAAAGGCAAAACGAATTGCTAGTGACAGAAGTCAGAGTAGTGTTACCTTTTGGGGGAGGTAGTGCTGACTGGGAAGGGACACGTGGGAAACTTCTGGGTGCTGGAAATGGCCGGGGCCTGGATATGAGGGCACCTTTTATGGGCGCAGGTGCTCACTTAGGTTCCACACCTGTATGCACTTTATACTTCGGCTGAGAACATTTTTTAAAGGATGTGACACGGGATCTGACTTCGTTAACCCAGAGGGGAGAGTCCTCGGCCGGCTCCCATCATCCAGGCAGCTCGGCTGGCACATGAGGCCCATCCAGCGCCCACTGTCTTTTCTGGTTCTTTCTCTCCTCACCCCAACTGTGACTGCTGCAGATGCATGAGTGTCTCCAGCTGTGGGGAAGACGGTAGGAGAGTGTTCCAGAAGGAAGGAGGAGCACGTGCAAAGGCCCAGAGTGAGGAAAAGGTTGGGGGGGATTATTGGGGGGGGCAGAAGTGAGGGGAGATGAGACAGGGGTGACGGGCAGGGCTCACGCAAAGGCTCCAAGCAAGGGTGGAACCCCACTAGGTTTCCCTTTCTGGAAGTGCAGAATCCCAGAGCGGCCGCTTCTGGCTCCCACTTCTGGGACTGGCCTGGGCCAAGTCCCTGTTCCCTCATCTGTGAAATGGATCTCAAGAGTCCTGGCCTCCCAGGCTTGCCGAAGAGTCCAGGACACAATGCCCACAAAACCTGTGGCCCCAGGCACCTGGCCGGCCATGGGGGCTGCTCAGCACAGCTTCCCTCTCGGCCCCCCTAGAGCCCTGAGCTCTGGCAAGCAGGCTTTCCAGCTCTCAGTGAGTCTCCAGCCCCTTCTGGACCACAGTCCCTCCCCCAACCCCCCAACTGGGCCAGACTTCTGGAGCCTGTTGGGTAGGAGATGGATGGAACTATTAATCTGCACGGTCTAAAGGTTAATTCAATGGGCAGCCGTGGCTGAAGACAGTGCCCTCTACCTGGCTCTAGCTCACAGATCAGGAAGGCAGTGGGGGGTGAGGTCATCAGCCGGAGGGTCCTCGTCCCCGTAAACTGCTGAGCAGCCATCCCTTAGGTGTGCTCTGTGGCCCCCTTCCCGTCCCCAGCCTGGTCTCCTGCAATTTCATTCCTGTCCTATCTGTGTCACCGGCTCACTGCATGGTCTTGGGCAGGTTTCTCCCTTCCTTAAACCTCTATTTTCCCATCTGTGTATTGGAACCATGGGGCCACGTGATCCCTAGGAGCCCTTCCGGCTCAGACTTCCCCGGGCTTTATCTCTACCAGGTTCAGCTGCCTCCCACCCCAGCGCCTTGCTCTGCTCTGTCTCCGGGTTTTTGCATTGGCTGGACTTCCTGCCAGGGACCACCTCCCTTATCAACCCACATCCGGCCTTTCCTACAAGCGTTTGCAGGAAAGTAGGAGAGCTATTGCCCCAGTTCACCCTCAATTCGTCCAGGCTGACCCTCCATCCCGTGGCTCCCTAGTGACTGTGGTCTTAGTCGACAGAAATCCATCAGCTCTAGAAGTATCTAGAAGTATCTTGTCTTTTTTCTCATCTCCCACCAGAACTGGGGTATTTCCAAAGGCAGAGCTGTGTCTCTACCATCAGACTGATGGGTGCCCTAGGGCAGGGGCTGAGTTTCTCCCTTTGACTAGGTTCCTGTCCGAGACCCCCTAGACCGCAGGGGCCGGACCGAATCCAGTCTGCAGAAAGTTCTGCCTCAGCCAGTCATTTTTTCCGTTTAATTGTTCAATTAGTTGTCAACACTTAAAAATCAGGTGATTTCACATTAAAAAAAAAAAATCTAGAATTTCATCTGTAAAAAACATGGTAAGAGCTGGTTGCACCAGGCTGCACTTTCTTCGGCAGCGATTGGTGGGGGCTGTGGGCACTGCCCTGTGGGCGGGGAAGACACTGTCCAGTTCAGCCTGACCCCCCCACCCCCCGGCCCCACTCGCTTCTGTTACCCGCCCTGTCCTGGAGGTGTTTGCAGTCCTGACTTTGGGCCCCAAGGTTGGGGTGCGGGTTGCTGTGGCTGTCAGCTCCACGACGGTGGGAGAGCAGTTTCAGAGAGAGATGGAGGACTGAAGGCTCCTCTCCCTGTCTCTGCCTCATTAAGATCCAAACAGGCCAGATCAATGCTTTTTAAAATCAGATACATACTGACTGTTTCTTGCATCAGGAACAGTGTGTACCGACATAGAACGATTCTCTAATCAAAAGCTTGCCTTTAGGAAAATTGCATGGAGAAGGGGTGGGGGGGGCACCTTCATTCAGTAATTATTTACAGGCGGCCTACCGTGACAGCCATTGAGCTGGGTGCTGTGGGCACAGCAGTGGAAAAACCTACTTGTCATCTTATGCAGCTCATAGCCAAGCCGACTCTCTCACTTTCTCTGAGGAGGCAGAAAAGGCCCAGAGAGGGCGAACAGCATACCTGAGTTCACACAGCAGAGGTGGAAAGAAAAACCATAGAGCTTTGTCCCTCTGCCAGCCACGTGGGTCACGCCCAGGCCCCCCGATTAAGCCCCAAGCACACTGGCCTCCTCGCTCTCCTCTTTGTCTCCTCTCCAAGTTCTGTTGCTCCGTCCTTGCTTTCAACTGATGGCCAGAAGTTGGGGCTCATCCAAGTGGGGTTGGGGTCTGCTTGGAGCAGAGAACTGGCCGTTCTCCGGCTGTGTTCCACGATGCTAGAGAAGGCCTACCTCCTGAGGATGATTCCAATACCGATTACAGAGTCCAGCAGCATCCCACACCCAATCACCCCAACTGGAACATTCTACAGCAAGGGGGCAGCTCAGGTAGCTGATGGCTCCTTTATAACGACAGGCTTGGAGTAGAACCCTGGGCTGTCAGTCCCAACCTGCCCTCTCTGCATTACCGGCTGACTGCCGTTCTAGCTGTCTCTGTGGCTAAGCCAGGCTTGGTTTTTCACTGTAGCCACAGACCCTTGTTTTGAAAAGGAAGGGCTAAAATACCATTCTCTGCCTGGCTGTTCTGCAGATAAGCAAGAAGCAGCCAGCTCTCCTGCACCCTTCAGTCCAGAGCCTGGTCCCTAGAAGAATCAGCCACTAGGGCTGGGTTTAAGCCTCTGGACACTTTGCAAATAACCAGCAGTGAAGCTCAACCAACCCTCCCCAAAGTCTTTGAATTCAGACTCCTGGGTATATTGAAACCAGCCAACCAGGTTTCGGCCAACAGCTGCTGGGTTTGAAGCAGGCTGATTGTAATTGGCTCGGAAACAGTGGCTTGCCTAAATTAAGTGATGTTATGACAGCTACTGTTTACTGAGCGTTTATTATGTGCCAGGCGCACTTTTGTGCATTGCGACCTTGCAGGGTGGGCATCAATATCCCCATTTTACTAGGGATGAAGCAGAAGCCCAGAGAGGTCAGCTCACCAGTCCAAGGTCACACAGCTGGCCTAATGGAGAGCCCATTCTCTTGGATGGCCGCCTGCCCACCCTGCCCCTGTTCTCCCCCCAGGAGGGGGGCAGGGCACCAGAAGGAGGCTGCGCACACCGGGTTTACCTGTCGCCCTCCCACACCTGCTTCCTTCCCTGTGTCTCCACACAGTCTGAAACACCCCCAGCACGGTGAGGGCCGGTAAGCTATGCTTGGCTCAGGACAAGCAGGTCAGAAGGACAGCAAGACTGTCTCTGATCAAGGCTTTGATGTGCTTCAACAGAGGTAGGTGAGCTTCTTTCCCTTCACGGTTTTGATCCAAAGCCCCAAGGCGTAGCCCTGGAGGAGATGTCTCAGTTTAGAAGGTCCTTTAGCCAAGGAAGGAAAGGATTAAAACTTAATGATAATTACCCCAATAACGGATGTGGACGGAGCACCTGCCACGTGTCAGGGGTCTTACGCACACTGTCGGTGTGGCACGGAGGGGGTGCCCGTAGCCTCTGAATCTAGAGTGCCTGGGTTCAAATCCTGACTTCGCTACTTGCCAGCCGTGTGCCTTGGGCAAATCCCTTTGCCTCCTAGGGACTCGGTCTCCTCCTCTGGGAAGTGGGCAGAATAATGGCCCTAGTTCACAGCACTCTTGAAGAAAGAAGGGAGACACTGTAGAAAGCTCGTGACACAGAGCCCGGCATGGAGCAGCACTCCGAAAGTGGCAGGTGTCATTTTCATAGGGTTTTAGAAATCTCCTGAGAGCCCTGAGGGGCAGGCATTATTCCTTTCATTTTCCTGATGAGGAAACAGATTATGAGCGGTTTGGTAGCTTGTCTAAAGTCACACAGCCAGAAAGTCACAGGCCTGGAGTCTCAGTCTGGGTTTTTTCCTCAACACCAGCAACGAAGGTAAGAATCCCCACAGCTGAGTTCTGTGCTGGGCAGAGTTGCACGCTCTCCTCCCGGGGCCGGATCCACGCAGAGGCGGGTTTCTTTGGCTGGCAGGTTTTCTTTTGTTTTTTAGTTGGTTTTTAACACCGAGGCTAAACGTACAGAAGACAAGCCGAGGAGCCCAGAGAAGGAGTGGACCTGCCCCAGAACCCTGGCGGCACCGGGAGCCAGAGGTGTCCAGTGCCAAACGCATCCTCTGTCCTGCAGAAAGGCTCCCGTCGGCCCTTCCCCCGGGGGAGTTTGCTGGAGCAGGTGGGTGAGGAGGGAACCCATGATGGATTCGCTCGGGGATGAGCGCTGGTCACTGCTCTGTTGATTGATGCCTGAGGGCGGTCATTGCGCAGCCAGACTCAGCTCGGCGCCAGGGCTGGGACATCTGTCAGCTGGTACCACGTCACTCTGTGAACTGGGAGGCATGGGGAAGGGGTGAGGACCAGGAAAGGTGGTGCCTCCCCCATGCGAGAGTCTGTTTCTGCAGGCGAAGTCCTCTGGAGACCCAGGGGGGCCGCATAGATGCCCCAGGGTTGTCTGTCTGTCTGTCCTGTTTGTCTACCCAAACCTAGGCCCGTCTTGTCCGCTGCTTCTCACAGCTGTGCTGCACCCTTTCCCCCCGGTGTAGGGTGGGGTGGGGGCGCTGGGCTCAGGGCCTGCCTCTTCTCCTCTGGGAGGGGCCCTGCACTGACCTTACAACCCTAGGTTCCGAGTCCCTGGTTCTGGGTGAGGTCTGGCTGAGCAAACAGAGTGTTTTCGCCTCTCTGGGCCTGTCCCAGGTGCGCTCTGGGAGTCAACCAACAGGCCATGCGCACTTGGCTGGTGGCATCTGCCATTGACCTTCAGACTTCCCGCAACTCTTCAGGTCAGTGGATTACTAGATCATTGGGTCTCGGGGTCTCGGGGACCAGCCTCCTGCCTGGGGAGAGAGCCCTGGGGATGAGTCTCCTCTACTCTCTGGGCCTCAGTGTGCTCGTCTGTAAAACAGTATATTGCAGTCAGGCAATCAGAAAAGGCCCTCAATTTTTTTTTAAGTCTTGAGTTTTCTCTTAAAAAGTCATGCACAATTTGCCGTGCACTCTGTCATCAATCCATGTTTGTGTCAGTATAATAACGTGCTGGAGAACTTATCAGTTAAATGACCTAGCATCTTTTCCCCAAATCATCAAGCAAAATGGAAGCTCCGGGAAGAAGTGTCATTTTTTATCCTCTGGCTCTGTCAGAGGAGGCAGCGGTCACTAGTTACGAGAGGACTCGGGGACCACACGGTCTCCCACTTCACGGCTGGGTCTCCCTGGGCAAGGTATTTCTCTGCTCTGAGCCTCAGTTTCCTCGGCCGTGAAATGGGAGAATAGCAGTAACCTCCCTCAGGGGGCTGCGGTGTGGATGAAATGGGTTCAGATTTTCAAGACGCTGACACAGTGCCCGGCATAGAGTCGACCTTCAGCAGCTGCTCCCCAGCGTCGTCCAAGCACACAGCTGTGCACCCTCGCCTTGAGAATCTGGAGAGCAAACGGTTTCCAAGTCCTCTCTCCTCAAGGACGAAACCCCCAGCCCTCCCCACCCCGCCCCAATCCCGGCTTTGATGTCTGAGAAGTTCTTCCTGAGACCTGCCTTCAGCTACTTTGGCATGCGTTCTGTTCCTTGAAAATGCCAAACGCACATCATTGGCGCTGTGCTCTCTGCCTGCAAGGTCTCAGGTTGGCCCCTCTGTGGCCGGGCTCCCCTCAACTATTCTTGAACGGGGCTGTCACTGGTCACCTGGTCACGATTGCCCCATGCCCCTCAGTCACTCCGACACCCTCCTGCTTTATTTTCTTCAGAGCATTGCCC